>NC_053389.1:273826405-274131738 GCF_905171765.1 Bufo bufo
AAAGAGTGACCCCTGTCCAAAATAGTATTGAGTATTTTCTGACAAGGGAGGAGAGGGCTGCAATCCAATGAAAGATAAATATTGGAGTCTTTCAATAATTCCAGAATCTGATTCTTATAAAGCTCACTATCAAGGATTACACCCATAGGAAGCCTGCAGCTGGTAACACTATTCTCTCTGCCTCCTCCTGCCATCCTCCACACGTCCTGAAAAATATCCCAAAGGGAGAAATGATAAGGGCCAGGAGGAATTGCTCCACTGAAGAGCTCTTTGAAAGAGAGGCTGAAAACATTGCAGCAAGATTAAAAATAAGAGGTTATACCCAAACTAATATCAATAGAGGTATTAATTTTGCCAGATCAAAAAATAGAGAAACCCTCATTTTTCCAAAAAGTAATATAAATAAGAACATGGACAATGAGAACAAAAATGAGAATGGGGATACAGATGATAGGGAGTGTAAAAATACACTGAAAAAAGAAAAAGAAAAAATTACTAACAAAGAAAAACCTATCATTTTCACCACTAATTATAGCAGAGATTATTTTAAGATCTGTAAGATCATACGCAAACATCTTCATGTTCTAAATTATAATGAAGAATGGCATAATATAGTATCCACAGGGGTAAAATGTGTAGCAAAAAGAGCCCCTACAGTGGGCCAAAAAATCAGCCCTAGCCTGTTTAGAGAAAATTCTCCTAGAACAAGCACTTGGCCTAAAATAAGTGGGAACTATAAATGCGGCAGCAAAAAATGCATCTGCTGTCGACATATGTCCATTTCAAAAGAGGTTACATCCACGGCAAATAATAAAAAACATCTGCTGAAACAATATATAAACTGCAAAACAGATCATGTGGTATATGTTATAACATGTAAAATATGTAATTTACAATATGTTGGGTGCACCACCAATGAACTGAAGGTGCGCATAAGAAAACATTTGAGCGATGTCCCTCATTTCTTGTCTCGCAATGTCTCAGCGGCAACAAGACATTTTGCCACTGTTCACAAGGGCGATACCTCTGCGTTTTCTGTACAGGGAGTGGAGGTGGCCTCCACACCTGTCAGAGGAGGTGATCGCAAACAAAAACTTCTAAGTAGGGAAACATATTGGATGTTCATTTTAGACACTTGCATACCAAAGGGTTTGAATAGAAAGCATGATTTAACCTTGCAATATATGTAGTTCATCATTATATATATATACATGTATTGGCTTCTTTGTATGTGAAAGTTTGTTTGAAGTACTGTGTCCCCACCCATGTGCTGCTGGGAGGTTCTCCTAATCCAGTAGCACCTGGGTCTGGGACGCAGTCTCCAATCAATTCAGTAATTGAAGGAGGAGGAGCATATCCATTTGTGTGGTATATAAAGCTTTTGTTTTTAGTACACTGATGTATTGTCTTGAAGAAGGGCTCAATACCACAGCCCGAAAGGCGTCACAATCTGTCCGTGTATCTCCATGTGATTCTGTGTCGGATTTTATACTACAAGCTGAAATAAAGAAAACTTTTATACGCTGAAGCTGGAAACAATCTTTTCTTTTGCTCTTGGACTCATCAAGTGTGGCTAGGTTCAAGCCACTCCTTTTCCGTGCTTCACACAGGTGACTAAAGGTGAGAGCTGCTAAAACCCCTTTTCTTATCACTATCCCTATTGTGCATGGCATTTTACTGTCAGTACTATACTAACATTGACCAGTAGGCTGCGCCAGAGAGACGCAACGTGGTGTAAAACACTAAAGGCAGTTTTAGGGCCTATACCAGCCTGCCTACACACACACATCGGCACCCTAAGATCTCATTTGAGGTGTGCTGATGGGAGATAGATGGAGTCTGTTCCCCCTGTCAACACTTACATGTGGCAGGGACCCGTGCAAAGCTTAGCCCGAGCCACCATGTAAAGCCTAAGACCCCTTAGTGACTGCCATAAAAAGGCAAATTGGTGGTCACTAAGGGGTTAACCCATTCCCGCCCTCCCCATCGTAAATTTAACTCATCGATCGCATACATTGAACCCCTTAGATGCCGCTGTCAAATGTGACCACGACATCTGGGAAGTTAGAGTTTGGGAGCGAATGCTCCCAGCCATGTACCGGTTCCCCCCGGCAAGAATTTTAGGAGCTGGATGTTGTGTACTGCAGCCTGTGTACTCAGGAGTGTTACAGGGCTGCCGCACATTAGTTCCTATGGACCCCCTACCTACGGCAGGGCTCCATAGAAACATAGTATAATTCTCATAAACTCCAATGCTAATGCATTGCAGTCTATGAGAAAAGCAATCTAATGATTAGTTGTTATTGGTGGCAATTATTAAAAGTTGTAAAAAAATTTTTTAAAAAATATGTAAAAAAATAAACATGCAAATAACCCCCGTTTCCCTGAAACTAAAATAAAAATACATGAATAATTAAAAAAATTTACATTATGGGCAACAGCTGTACTATTAAAATATTTGCAGTTTTTTGGTCACTTCATCTCCCGCAAATTTTTTTATAAAAAGTGATCAAAAAGTCATACGTACCCCAGAATGACATCAATGAAATGTACAGATCGCCCTGCAAAAAATTTGAGCCCTCATATAGCTCCGTACACATAAAAGTTAAAAGAAGTTATGGTCAGAATATGGCAATGCAAAGAAAAATTTATTTGTTTTCCAAAATGTAAAATTTTTGTTTCAGTGGATGAAAACCTATACATATGTAGTATCGATTAAATATTAGGCTTGGTTACTAAGGAGTTAAACACACCTCGGCATATTATTTTTTTTATATTTCTTTAAAAACAAATTGCTGTGTCTAGCAATGTATTACCTTTATAAGTATATTATTTTATACAATACATTTTAAATTGCCCAAATCACAAAGTTACGTCCCCAGTACCGGCAACTGGGAATCCATCAGCTTCCTACAGGGTGCAAAATGTGACACAGCTGCCATTATCTTACATAACGTTACAAAATGACAAATGTAAACTACAAAGACTAAAGTTTTCATGCAATATCAGCATAGTCCAGCAAATGGGGAAGGTTATCTTGTAAGAATGCAATTTTTGCCTTTCTTCACATGGAATAAAACTACAGTATCTCTCTAGTGCCACCTATAGGCGAGTTAACTGAACAGTTGCCCCCTGTAAGTAAATGTTATAAAATAGTAATCATCCTATACTCACCTGTTTATCCCCCACTGTTTCCAGTCTTCTTCCAGGAACTTTATTATTGATGGCTTATCCTTAGGATAGGCCATCAGTACCAGATCCTTGAAAGTATGTTTTCAGGAGCTGCTGCACTGAATCTATACAGCTCTGTACATTCTGTACATTTTGTCTTGGCTGTGCCTAATTACTGCAGCACTACTCCCGTTCAGTTGAATCTGATATTGATGACCTATGCTAGGAAAGGACGTCAATAGGAAATTCCTAATAACCTCCTTTAATTTTTGAAAGGTAGTAAACATTAAATGCTGCACTCATCTAATTTGAAAAATTAAATTTTTATCACATGTGCTAAATCTTTACATGAAATGTTCTATATTTTGCTATTTATATTTCTTCTCTTGGAAAAACCCTGGGCAGCCCAACACAATACATAATACTGATACTGTGATACAGTATTATGTTGTTATTATTATATTGCAGCATATTGCATTTTATATTTGCACATATTAATAAGGCAGGCTGCTATGGGGCCCTTGGAGAGCAGGTGACTTCTAATATACAGTGAAACCTCTTTGCACTGACCACAAAAATATGCACAAAAATAGTCTTTTATGAGAGTGGTCCACTCAAAATAAAAGTACACAGAATGCTATTTTAAGTGCCAAATATAGTTACCAAGCATGTACAGCCCCTACAAAACAATGATAAAAGGATCAAAATCATGCTTGATATCACATCATCATATTATACACCACCTTTCCAAGACTGGGGCTATTAAAACAGCTTTCGTACTGTACACAGGTTGCCCCAACCCACAAACATAACCATAGGTGGTCCCCTCTCTTGCTCAGTCCTCATGGTGACACCTCCCTTTCCCAGTTCAAGATAGCCCCATCATTCTTCATCCACAGCATGGAACCCCTCTAATAATTGATCTCCAGCATGGCACCTCTGTAAATCGTAGTCCCCAGCATGGATTCTCTTTTATTTATAGTTCCAAGCATGGCTCCCCTCTAATTCTTTGTCCCCAGCATGGTTCCCCTCTTGGTCCTTTGAATTCAAGGGGAAAAAATGGATCCTGTCTGTTGAGCATTTGCCTTCACTCGGTCAGCATTTGGTCAGTAATCCATCATTATTGCTAATGCTAAAAAAAACAGGAGTGGATCCAAAACAGAGACACGTGAACCGAATATTTGCATGTCTTCTGTGTTTTGTACCCACTCCTGCTTTTGGCTACCAAATCACAAGCCAATTCTGATGGGACTATACAGGCCTTACAGCTGCTACACAGAGAGGATCCGTTGTGCGTATCATTTTTCCTTCCTTCTGACAGATCAGGAGAAGGGTCAAATAAATGATGATGTCAGCCAAGCCAAAAAGGCTAAATAGTGGCCCAGTCATAAAGTGGGGAGGGTGGGAACAGCATGAGAAGTCCGCAGAGTGGCCCTATGACATTGTTGAGTGTTGAGGTGGAAGCAGCGTGAGGAGACCACAAAGTGGCCCAATGAGAGAGCCTGAAGGTGGCAGCAGCATGAGGAGGCCACAGAGTGGCACAATGACAGAGTCTGGAGGTAGCGGCAGCATGAGGAGGCCACAGAGTGGAACAATGACAGAGTCTGGAGATGGCGGCAGAATCAGGAGGCCACAGAGTGGCATGACGACGAGAGATTGCGGAGGTGGCAGCAGCATGAGGAGGCCACAGAGTGGCACGACGACAAGAGATTGCAGAGGTGGCAGCAGCATGAGGAGGCCACAGAGCGGCTGCTTTGTCTATTCATTTATAGGGAATATGGGACAGAACAGAAGGTTAAAATTTCTCAACTTTATAAAGTGTTGCTGAAAACACGATTTAAAGGGTTTCTACCACCAGAAATACTGTTATGTAGCTGACTGACATTTGCGATGCGCTAATGGAAGCAGTACATAACAGTATGTTTCTAACGTTAGTCCCTGCAGCCGTTTTTGTTAAAAAAGCACTTTTATTATATGCTAATGAGCCTCTAGGTGCTATGTGGGCGTAAAATCAGCACCTAGAGGCTCCGTCCACTCACCCATTATCCCGCCCAGGTCCAGTGTTGTGCCCGCCCAGCTCTTCTTGATTAATGGCACGGTCCGCCGCATCGCTGCCGAAATCCCGCACCTGCGCCATTCACTTCTGTCTTTGGCGCAGGCGCAGTGAGTGGATGATGCGATCCTGGTGCCGGATTCCTCACTGCGCCTGCGCTGACTACGTCACAGTGAGGAAGCCGGCATCAGGAGAGCGGCCTTCACTCACTGCGCCTGCGCCGAAGACAGAAGTGAACGGCGCGGGATTTCGGCAGCGATGCGGCAGACCGTGCCATCAATCAAGAAGAGCTGGGCGGGCACAACACTGGACCTGGGCGGGATAATGGGTGAGTGGACGGAGCCTCTAGGTGCTGATTTTGCGCCCACATAGCACCTAGAGGCTCATTAGCATATAATAAAAGTGCTTTTTTAACAAAAACGGCTGCAGGGACTAACGTTAGAAACATACTGTTATGTAGTGCTGACATTAGCGCATCGCTAATGTCAGTCAGCTACATAACAGTATTTCTGGTGGTAGAAACCCTTTAATAATACACGTTCTCTGGCACAAAAGGCTTGGCAAATTGATTGTCCTCAAATTTCCCTAGAAGATTAGGATAATATATTGGCAAATTTAAGTTTACTTTCTTTAAATTTTAATCAAGTTTTGGTTCAATTTAATATTAAATATTTAATAAATTTAATTAAAAAAATTAAGTGTTGCTTAAGACAGGAGAGAATTGGCCAGTCTTCTGTTTATTAGACGATGTGGTTGTGATGGAGAAAGCATTCCAAAAAATAATTTCTCTACACCTGGAGACAAATCCTGTCAAGATTGATGCAAGTGCGGTATCGGCTGCTCATCGAGCCAGATACTTCTGGGGGAACCTGCCTGGCATGAACAGACCTCTAGTAGCTACAGACAATGAGAAGACAAAGCTTTAAGATTGCTTGGAGCCCGGAAGAATCGCAAAGTTTATCAAGTCTGTGTCACATAAAGAATTTCACCACAAAGTAATTCGGTCCATACCGCAAAAGGAGGTGTAGAATCACCCATACATTTTCTGAAAAAAAGCCAGTGTCACATTGAGAATTTCACCACTAAGTATTTTGGTACATACTACAAAAGGAGATGTACAATCACCCATAAATTTGACAAGAAAAGCCAGTTTCATATAACAAATTTCACCACTATGTAATTCGGCCCACACCACAAAAGGAGGTGTACAATCACCCATAAATTTGACTAAAAAAGCCAGTTTCACCAAATTTCACCACTATGTAATTCGGTCCATACAGGAGGTGTACAGGCACCCATGAAATTTCCCCAAAAAATTTAAACTTTTACACTACACAAGGCTTATCAACAGATAAATGCAACGATGAACCGCGAATATAATTTTTTTTCTTCCACTAATACATGGCAAACTGGGCTTCCGAATATATCCGAATATATCACTGCACCGCAGAACGTCAATTAGGCCCAAATTTCTTTCTACTTTTACACAACAGGCTTTTCAACAGATATATGCAACGCCGGACGGCGAATATATTTTCATTTCGCCACTAATACACGGCAAACTGGGCTTCCTAATATATCACTGCACCGCTGAGCGGCAATTAGGCCTAAATTTTTTCCCACTTTTACACAAAAGGCTTTTCAACAGATATATGCAACGCTGGACGGTAAATATATTTTTATTTTGCCAGTAATACACTGCAAACAGGGCTTCAGAATATATCACTGCACCGCAGAACGGCAATTAGGCCCAAATTCTTTTCTACTTTTACACAACAGGCTTTTCAACAGAGAAGTACAACGCTGGACGGCGAATATATATATATTTTTTTTATTTATTCTTTATTTAAGTGTATTCACAGATACAAATAAGGGTTACAAAGTGTTAATCTGCAGGTAACAGGATAGATGTGTTGGCGCCGGCCAACGGTAGGTCATAAACAAATCATTTAAATCCTGTCATCAACGTCTAAATGTAATCAAAATATGACAAACATCTGTATGAGAAAGAAGTGAAGCCCCTCTGTGAGCGGCACGAAACATTAGAACTTAATCCAATCAAAGAAAAGAAAGAAAAAGGGAAGGGGGGGTAGTGATTAAGACTAGACAAACCAAGGGGAATAACAAAACTAACACACAAAAGGGAAGGTGGGCCACATAAGGTGGGGGAAGACATCCTTAGGATGGAGCAAGAAACAAAAGTAGAAACAGCCCCTTCAGGTCAATAATGATTGGTATTCCAAGGAGTCCTGGAAGGTAAACCAAGGAGTCGAGGCACAAAATCCTTATGATTATTCTTCATAAACGCCGTTACTTCCTCCATTCTCCGAATCTCTTCCACTTTCCGAACCGAAAGCTGGTCGGTGTAACGGGGGATTTCCATTTCGCTGGGATGCAAGACCTGGCCGCAATAACCAAGTGGCGCAAGCAGGACCGGCGGAGCAAACTCAAAGGTAAATCCGAAAGAAGCAATAAGAAAGGGGGCGTGGCCGGATGCCGAGAGGAGAGGACGCATAGTGTGTGAGCTCCGGTTGTGGAGCCTCGATAACGGCTCAAAGCGGCACAACTACAG
This sequence comes from Bufo bufo, assembly GCF_905171765.1. Classification (NCBI taxonomy): domain Eukaryota; kingdom Metazoa; phylum Chordata; class Amphibia; order Anura; family Bufonidae; genus Bufo; species Bufo bufo. The sequence continues at coordinate 273,834,202 of NC_053389.1, forward strand.
CAAATATATTTCATACTTACCTACCCCAGGACAGCCCTCGATATAGCAGCCCTGCCGATGATGACCAGGGGACGGAAGAAGGGTTCACAGCCTCAGAAGATGACGGCGTTTTTTCACCCAGCTCCTGGGTCTTCTCAAGATGGCGCCGGTTCCCGCCACACAGAGGGAGAGCCCTGTACATCTCCAGCAGCGGCACCCATCCAGCGATCTTCTGGATCTCCCTCCTCAGCAGGATCCGGTTCTCCACCACCACAGGAACCTAAAAAACAAAAAAGGGTGAGTGAGCAACAGCCATACAGTCCTCCCCTTAATACTTACCCTGCTTCACCAGGCATAGATCCTGGACTAACAGTTACCACAATGCAGGACATGCTGGCAGATCTAAAAAGATCCATACATGGTGACTTTAAAGAAACAATCTCTGTTATTCATGCAGACATAGTCGCCATAGGGGATAGAACAGCACATTTGGAAGAAAAAATGGAGGAATTTGTCACTGCACATAACTCGCTAGTAGATAATCATAATGCGGTTGAAGATGACATAGCCACCATGAAACTTAAAATTGCTGATCTGGAGGATCGATCCAGAAGAAACAACATAAGATTCAGAAGCATTCCTGAAAGCGTTCTGGACTCTCAATTACAAGATTTTATTGCGGATCTTATAATGTCATATTTACCAGACACCCCAGGGTCAGAGCTAATCATAGACCGTGTTCACCGGGTTCCTAAACCCAAAGCCTTATCAGCCTCTATTCCCAGAGACGTTTTAGCTAGAATCCATTTCTATCACCTAAAGGATTCCCTGTTGAGAGAAGCCCAAAAAAAGAGACCAGACATTCCTGAAAGATTTTGCAATGTTCTCCTATTCACAGACCTCTCACCAGCAACGCTGAGTAGAAGACGTGAATTTCAACCGTACACCAAAGCACTAAGGGATAACAATATTCCTTATAAATGGGGCTTCCCTGTTAAGCTGATTGTAAGATATCAAAACTCATCAATTGTACTAGTCTCTCCTCAGGAAGCGTCAAATGCCTTTGCCAAATGGAACATTACCGTGCCACTAGAGGGCGCCAAAGACAAAGACAAAGTAATGAACTCTTCACCTTACAGGCCTGCCTCGGACAGAAGCCAACTGAACCTGACTCCAGAATGGTCCAAAGTAGGAAGAAATCCTCCATGAGTTCTATCCTGGACAATATCCATATTATATTAAGTATACTTTCATGCTATACTATTTCAACGGGGCTCCACACCCATTGCTCTACCTCCCAGAACACATATCCCATCTCTGTGTTCACATTCTCTAATCCACTGTTTACCTAACGTCTCCTATACTAAGTGAGATACATCACAATTTGTGGTCATTGTTAGACCATTGTTATGTTATTGTTATTTAATATTTACCTTATTTTTTATGTTTTAATTTATTGTTTTACAAGGTTACATAAAAAGGGTCTATACCTTCATCCTCAAATATCCGAACCTAAAGGTACAATGCTACGACCCCCACAATCAAAACACGGTAACACTTGGGTACTTTACTATGTTATTCACACATTACTGGTTAATCAATTCAGATTAGGAACTCTAGCATGCTTTCTTAGAGTTCAAGATGGCCAATAAAGGCATAAAAATATTTTCTGCAAATGTTAATGGTCTCAATAATCCCTTTAAGCGTTCAACTTGTTGGAGTGAGGTGAGGAAACAGAGAGCTGATATCATCTGTATTCAGGAATCCCATCTTAATGAGGAAGACTCATACAGATTTTCTCATCCCTCCTTTCCGCATATTTTCTTCTCTCCAGCCTCAAAAAAAAGAAAAGGTGTGATTATAGGTTTCAAGAACTCTGTTGCTTTCCATTGTCATGACACAATAATAGATGAAGAAGGTAGATATATTATCATAATATGTGACATAAACAATACTAGATACACAATAGTTAACCTGTATGCCCCTAATGCTGATCAGATAAATTTTATCAAACGCATCATCAAATTAGCTCAGGATTCTAAGAAAGGATCCTTACTGATCTGCGGTGATTTTAATATGTGCCCTGACTCCTCAATGGACAGACTCCCTTCCCCTATCTTATCTCCCAAAAACTCACAACTCAGAGATTTCATATTTCAGGAAGGACTCCTAGATATCTGGAGGGTACACCATGCCAATGAAAAAGATTTTACTTTTTTCTCACACCCACATAACACTTATTCTAGAATAGACCTCTTTCTCTCAGATAAATGGCTACTTCAAAAAGTAATAGAGGTAACGATTTCTAATATAACGTGGTCTGACCATGCATTCATCTCCCTTACACTAGATGACACATATAGCAATAAAATATACTCCCCGTGGAGACTTAACAATTCTTTACTCCAAAGTGGCTCTATACGCACAGACGTAGAATTCTCATTAAAGGAATATTTTAAGATGAATGACAATAATCTGGTATCAGATATTACAATATGGAGTGCGCACAAGGCATTTATAAGAGGTGTATTGCTAAAACATGCAGCTATTCAAAAGAAAAAAAGAAGGGAAATCTTAGATAAATTACTAGCGGACATTAATGTTCTAGAAAATTCCTCTAAGATGTCTCTGGATCCAAAAATCATTAACAAACTAAAAACTGCTAGACATCATTTATACCTTCACCTTCATGAAAAACACGAATTCCACCTTCGAAAATTAAAATCAGACCATTACTCTCAAGGCAACAAAGCATCAAAAATCTTAGCGAACAGAATTAAAAAAAGAGAAGCCAAATCAAGAATCCCCTTCTTATACAACAGCCAGAACCAAAAAGTGTATAACCCCAAACACATAGCAGAAGAATTTGCAAAATACTATGAAAACCTATATAATTTGGAAAAATCAGCTGACACAGTCCAACCAACTCCTGAATATATTAATGACTTTCTCAAAGATATTTCTCTTCCGTCCATATCCTCATCCCAAAACCAAGCCCTTAACGCTAAAATCACACATCTAGAAATAACTGAAACAATCCAATCCCTCAAAAACAATAAGTCCCCAGGTCCTGATGGACTCACAAACGAATACTATAAAAATTTCTCCCACATTCTAAGCCCCTTCCTGAACAGATCCTTCAATTTGATAGCAGAGCAAAATTCAATCCCCAAAGACATGTTAAATGCAATGATAATAACCCTCCCAAAACCTGGTAAACCTGCTGATAAACCGGCTAACTTCAGACCAATATCACTATTAAACTCTGATGTAAAGATTTTTGCAAAAATTTTAGCAAAGAGATTATCCAGCATTTTGCCTTCCCTTATAGTCAATGATCAAATTGGGTTTGTTCCCAACAGACAATCCTCAGATGGTACTAGGAGATTTATAGATCTTCTAGATGTAGCATATTCCTCCCGAACGCCTTCTCTGCTCCTTTCCTTGGACGCGGAGAAGGCGTTCGATAGAATACATTGGAAATACATCCAGGCTACTTTGGAAAAGTTCGGATTTAGGGATTTCTTTTTATCTGCAGTAATGGCACTATATTCTAACCCAACCGCATCTATATACTCATCTAGTTTTTTGTCTACTCCATTCAATATAAAGAATGGAACCAGACAAGGATGTCCTATGTCACCCTTGATATTCGCCCTGGCAATGGAACCCTTTGCGGAGCACATTAGATCCTCATCTCTCATTAAGGGGTTAACAGTGGGTAACTCAGACCACCGCATTGGCCTTTTTGCTGACGATGTACTAATACTGACATCAAATCCAACAACTGCTTTAAGCGCAATTAATGATATTATATCCAATTTTGGCAAAGCGTCCTTCTACAAAGTCAATATCAATAAATCTCAAATCCTTGATATGGGTCTTTCTCAATCTACCAAACGCTCAATCTCCAACTTGTATAAATACCCCTGGGCTGAGGAATCACTGACATACTTAGGCATCCAGCTTGCCTTCCCTACTAGCAAATTATTTAAAGTAAATTTTTGGCCTTTATACAATAAAATTAACGACTCCTTAAATAATCTAAGAACAGATTCACTTTCCTGGCTAGGAAGAATTGCTGCAATAAAAATGGTAATCCTACCCAAAATCATCTATTTGTTCCGCAATATTCCAATTACTATTCCCAAAGGTTATATCACAAAACTTCAGGCCTTAATCAATAAACATATCTGGGGGAAATTTAAACCTAGAGTCAAAGGAATTATCCTTAATAAATCACTTAAAACAGGAGGCCTTAATGTCCCATCTATTAAACATTACTATGCATCCTCCATACTTGACCAAATGAGATATCTAATCAAAAATGACACCTCAAAAAAATGGGTTTCATTGGAAAATAATATAATGGGCAACTTTGACTTAAACTTGCGTCTCTCGGCAACAGCAGCCTTTGGTACAAAGAATACTACCCCACTATCAACCCTAAAAGCAATTCACAACATTTGGTATTCCATTGCCAGAACAGAAAAATTAGTTACCACCTCAGTACTTACTTTCCCTCTGAAAATTTGTGAATTGGCAATACCAGACCTCAAGATTGATAATTGGATCTCCATGGGCATCACTGATATTGGTCAACTAAAGAAAAATGATGTCCTTGTTGATTTCGCTTACTTACATAAAGAGTTCAACATTCCCAATGCAGATTTTTATAAATATCTAAGAATAAGACACTTACTACAATCCCCAAGGATTTTTCACTTCATCTCAAATAATCACTCTTTATCAGAGTGGATTAATATGTCACATAGATTAGATAAAGGTATTACTAAAGGATATCAACTTTTGAAAGAATCAAATATAAACCCCCTACAGCATATCTTAGATATGTGGAATGAAGACCTGGGTATAGCCCTTTCAGACGCAGAATGGAATGAAGCTTTTACCTCTGTCTCTAAACTCTCTAAGTGCTCAGATCACTTGGAAGGAGCAAGAAAAATAATGTACAGATGGTATAGAACTCCTGTCTACTTGAATAAAATTTTTCCTGAGATTTCCCCCGCTTGTTGGAGGTGTGGTCACGTTTGTGGTTCATATCTTCATATGTGGTGGAACTGCCCAACAGTAAGATGTCTATGGAATACAGTCTTTAAATACATTTCAACTCTAGCATGCCACACTATAGAGCCACTTCCTAAAATGGCTCTCCTATCGGTAGGCCTTATAGATCTTCCTTATCATTATAGGACCATTGCTAGTCATTTAATATTTGTTACCCGCTTAAAAATTGCAGCTTGTTGGAAATCTGGTTCCTTACCTAACATTAATAGAATTTTTAGAACACTAGATAATAATTGCTTATATGAGGGCCTATGGGCATCGGCTAGGAATTCTAAGACTGTATTTCTAAAAAATTGGGAAGTTTGGCTGGACGACGCTAAATGCAACATCCCCCTCAATGCATTCATTAGACTGTAAAACTATCTATTATACCAGTATACTTGCTCGCATCTATGTACCTGTTTATCCTAATTTACTCATAATATTATGCTAATTGCTTTATGATGTGTAATTCTATACTGCATTATCAGCTTCCATAAGTGCCTTAATTATTCATGTACTATAACTTTTTACATGTGACTGAATGCATTCATTTGTAACCTACTGTTGAAAATGTTAATAAAAACTATTGTTCAAAAAAAAAAAAAAAAAAAGAAAAAACCTGGCGTATTCGGTACAGAAAAATAAAAAATAGTCGCCAAGGTCTTATGAACTGCATTCCAGAATCGTTTGATTTTGTCACATTGCCAGAAAATATGAAGCAACGAGCCTTGAGATGCTTCACAACGCCAGCATAATGGGGATGTTGTCGGAAACATTTTCTGAAGACGGGTCAGAACATAATACCATCTAGATAGTATTTTGTAGCTGGCCTCTTGATACTTACTGGCAATGGAGGATTTATGGGCCAATTGAAACAGTTTTGACCATTGGTCAGAGGAGATATCAACTTGCAAATCCTGAATCCACTTGTCAATAAAAGGAGGGCGAAAGTCTGAATCAGGTAATACTAACGCTTTATAGAATTCTGAAAGAGAATGACGGTAAACTCCTGAGCCGATACACGCTTTTTCAAAAGGCGTAAGGGACCTATCGAGGCCTGGGGAGGAGGAGATAGAGGAAAGGAAATGATGTAGTTGTCTGGATCTCCATGGTCCGAGGGCACAGGGGTCAGACAACCACAACAGTTCAGCATATGTGAACCACCGTCCGGAGGTTCTAAAGAAAGGTGCATGACACCTACCACTCGATCGCCACTGCATGAAGGGGCCCCCAGAACAACCTGCCGGGAAGTCTGGATGTCCCAGGATAGGAAACATTGGAGAAGGTGTTGGGGAGATCATGGGGATATGCTGATATTTGTGAAATTGGAGTAAGGTTGGCACAATGATACGGTGAGTGGAGAGTGTAGTAGGGGTTCTTTTCCCAATCCATGGCAAGAGAACCAGAGGGGTCTGGGAAGAGAGTTGTTCAGTAGATACCCATTGTTTGAATGGAGCATGTCGGCACCAGTCTACAACCCGTTGGAGCATAGAAGCGGCGTAATATTTCCAGAGATCAGGTATCCCTAAAACTCCCGAATCCCTCAGAACATGGAGTAGGGATCTGGCCAGTCTTGGGTTCCCCCCAGCCCAAATGAATTTGAAAAGGTCACGATGTACAGTATCAAATAAACTAACTGGGACGTGTATGGGGAGAGTCTGAAAGAGGCACAACAGACGCGGAAGAATATTCATTTTGAAGATGGCACAACGACCAAACCAGGTATATAGACCTTTGGACCATCTCTTAAGGTCTCCCCTAATCCGACTCAGAAGAGGGGTGTAATTCCTGCAGTACACCTCCTTCAGATCTTTAGGGATCATCGTACCCAGGTATTTAATGGCGCCCGCCGTCCATTTGAATGGGAAGGAAGTCGCTAGGTCAGTTTCAAGGGAATTGGTGTCAAAACACCTTTAATTCAGCTATTAGGTTAGGGAAGGTGATCCGGGTTTTGGTAATCAGGAACATCAGGTCGTCTGCATAGGCTGCTATCTTGAATTCCTGGTCACCTACTACCAGTCCCGAAATGTCCTGGTTTTTCCTGATCATCCTGAGAAGGGGTTCTAGGGTAAGGACGAAAATCAAGGGTGAGAGAGGGCACCCTTGGCGGGATCCATTCCAGATATCGAAGGAGGACGAGAGCACACCATTAACCTTTGTGGATGCCGAAGGCGAGGTATAAAGTGAGCGGATCCATTTCAACATCGAACCCTCAATTCCCACATGATTCAACACTGCAAATAACCAAGGCTATCCCACTCTGTCAAAAGCATTTTCGGCGTTGGTGGATAGAAGGCAGAGGGACGAGCCTTGTAGCCTGGCATGATGAATCAAGTTCAACACTTTGGTGGTATTGTCTCTCGCCTCCCTCGAAGGAACAAAACCTACCTGATCAGTGTGTATGAGATCAGGCAGGAACGGGACTAAACGTGTGGCCAGTACCTTCGCAAATAGCTTAAGATCAACATTGAGCAATGAGATGGGGCGGTAACTAGCGTAGGCTGTGGGGTCCTTACCCTCCTTGGGAATTACTGTAATGTGTGCATTATATCTTTGGGGCGGGGGTTTTCCGAATCTACCCTATTCAAGGCATTGGTAAGTGGGGTCTGGAGGAGGGGGAGGTATTTCTTATAATATGAAGCTGGTAGGCCATCTGGGCCTGGAGCTTTACTGGGCTGCATTGACTTCAGTGCCTCTCCAGGTTCCTCAGTAGTGATCGGCCCGCCTAGGCCCTCAAGGGCCTCTCTCGGAAGCTTGGGTAGACTCGATATGGTCAGGTATGTGAGCATAAATAGGTCTAGAGTAGTGTTGAGTGAACCCGAACTGTAAAGTTCGGGTTCGTACCGAAATTTAGGTTTTTTGGACCCCGGGCCCGAACATTTCCGTAAAAGTTCGGGTTCGGCGCTTTCTTGGCGCTTTTTGAAAGGCTGCACAGCAGCCAATCAACAAGCATCATACTACTTGCCCCAAGAGGCCAGAGCATACTACTTGCCCCAAGAGGCCTACTAATGGCATGGCTGTGATTGGCCAGAGCAGCATGTGACCCAGGCCCTATATAAGCTTGAGTCACGTAGCGCTGCACGTCACTCTGCTGTTACAAGTGTAGGGAGAGGATGCTGCTGGACTTGTGATTTCAGTGAGAGAATAGGAGAGAATCTAACTCAGCGATCTACCTAGAAATATTTGTGGGGGTGCAGGACACAATAGTTTTACCCTGCCCTGAGGCCATTGACCCAAAAAAAAATAACTTTTATAATTCTGTTAGTTAGGTGGGTGGCGGTGGCGGCGGCCATTTTATGCAAGCTCAGTGCACCAGCACTGCATCTGAGCTTTTTTGACATTCCAAATCACCATTTTTTTTGGCAAACTACAACATCTGGATTAGTCAGTGTGCAATTTAAGGTAGAAATACACCCATCATTTTCTGGGGTTTTAAAAACACACTATTTTTTCTTCAAAAAACAGTATTTTCCTGATCTGCAAGTGTTAAATTCAAGTTTAACCCCTTAAGGACTCAGCCCTATTTCACCTTAAGGACTTGGCCATCTGCAAGTGTTAAATTCAAGTTTAATATAAACAGCTTTCATATTTTGTTACCAAAAAAATACTTTTTAGGCAATCTACCACATCTGTATTAGTCAGTGTGCAATTTAAGGTAGAAATACACCCAGCATTTTCTGTGGTTTGAAAATCACAATATTTTTTCTTCAAAAAAACAGTATTTTCCTGATCTGCAAGTGTTAAATTCAAGTTTAACCCCTTAAGGACTCAGCCCTATTTCACCTTAAGGACTTGGCCATTTTTTGCAAATCTGACCAATGTCACTTTAAGTGCTGATAACTTTAAAACGCTTTGACTTATCCAGGCCATTCTGAGATTTTTTTTCGTCACATATTGTACTTCATGACACTGGTAAAATGAAGTAAAAAAAAATCATTTTTATTTATAAAAAAAATACCAAATTTACCAAAAAAATTGCAAAAATTGCAAATTTCCAAGTTTCAATTTCTCTACTTTTATAATACATAGTAATACCTTCAAAAATAGTTATTACTTTACATTCCCCATATGTCTACTTCATGTTTGAATCATTTTGGGAATGATATTTTATTTTTTGGGGATGTTACAAGGCTTAGAAGTTTAGAAGCAAAAACCCCATTTTTAGGGACCAGTTCAGGTCTGAAGTCACTTTGCAAGGCTTACATAATAGAAACCACCCAAAAATGACCCCATTCTAGAAACTACACCCCTCAAGGTATTCAAAACTGATTTTACAAACGTCGTTACCCCTTTAGGTGTTCCACAAGAATTAATGGAAAAGAAAGATACAATTTCAAAATTTCACTTTTTTGGCAGATTTTCCATTTTAATAATTTTTTTTCCAGTTACAAAGCAAGGGTTAACAGCCAAACCAAACTCAAAATTTATGGCCCTGATTCTGTAATTCACAGAAACACCCCATATGTGGTCGCAAAACGGCTGTACGGGCACACGGCAGGGCGCAGAAGGAAAGGAATGCCATACGGTTTTTGGAAGGCAGGTTTTGCTGGACTGGTTTTTTTGACACAATGTCCGATTTGAAGCCCCCCTGATGCACCCCTAGAGTAGAAACTCCATAAAAGTGACCCCATCTAAGAAACTACACCCCTCAAGGTATTCAAAACAGATTTTACAAACGTCGTTAACCCTTTAGGTGTTCAACAAGAATTAATGGAAAATAGAGATACAATTTCAAAATGTCACTTTTTTGGCAGATTTTCCATTTTAATAATTTTTTTCCAGTTACAAAGCAAGGGTTAACAGCCAAACCAAACTCAATATTTATGGCCCTGATTCTGTAGTTTACAGAAACACCCCATATGTTGTCGTAAACCACTGTACGGGCACACGGCAGGGCGCAGAAGGAAAGAAATGCCTTACGGTTTTTGGAAGGCAGGTTTTGCTGGACTGGTTTTTTTGACACCATGTCCCATTTGAAGCCCCCCTGATGCAACCCTAGAGTAGAAACTGCATAAAAGTGACCCCATCTAAGAAACTACACCCCTCAAGGTATTGAAAACAGATTTTACAAACGTTGTTAACCCTTTAGGTGTTCCACAAGAGTTATTGGCAAATGGAGATGACATTTCAGAATTTAAATTTTTTGGCAAATTTTTCATTTTAATCAATTTTTCCCAGTAACAAAGCAAGGTTTAACAGCCAAACAAAACTCAATATTTATGGCCCTGATTCTGTAGTTTACAGAAACACCCCATATGTGGTCGTAAACCGATGTACAGGCACACGGCAGGGCGCAGAAGGAAAGGAATGCCATACGGTTTTTGGAAGGCAGGTTTTGCTGGACTGTTTTTTTTGACACCATGCCCCATTTGAAAGCCCCCCTGATGCACCCCTAGAGTAGAAACTCCATAAAAGTGACCCCATCTAAGAAACTACACCCCTCAAGGTATTCAAAACAGATTTTACAAACATCGTTAACCCTTTAGGTGTTCCACAAGAGTTATTGGCAAATGGAGATGAAATTTCTGAATTTAAATTTTTGGGCAAATTTTCCATTTTAATCCATTTTTCCCAGTAACAAAGCAAGGGTTAACAGCCAAACAAAACTCAATATTTATGGCCCTGATTCAGTATTTTTCAGAAACACCCCATATGTGGTCGTAAACTACTGTACGGGCACACGGCAGGGCGCAGAAGGAAAGGAATGCCATACGGTTTTTGGAAGGCAGATTTTGCTGGACTGTTTTTTTTGACACCATGTCCCATTTGAAGCCCCCCTGATGCACCCCTAGAGTAGAAACTCCAAAAAAAAGACCCCATTTTAGAAACTACGGTATAGGGTGGCAGTTTTGTTGGTACTAGTTTAGGGTACATATGATTTTTGGTTGCTCTATATTACACTTTTTGTGAGGCAAGGTAACAAGAAATAGCTGTTTTGGCATCGTTTTTATTTTTTGTTATTTACAACATTCATCTGACAGGTTAGATCATGTGATATTTTTATAGACCATGTTGCAACGGATGCGGCGATTCCTAATATGTATTATTTTTTTTATTTATGTAAGATTTATACAATGATTTCTTTTTTGAAACAAAAAAAAACATGTTTTAGTGTTTCCATAGTCTGAGAGACATAATTTTTTCAGTTTTTGGGCGATTACCTTGGGTAGGGTATGATTTTTGCGGGATGAGATGACGGTTTTATTGGCACTATTTTGGGGTGCGTGTGACTTTTTGATCGCTTGCTATTACACTTTTTGTGATGTAAGGTGACAAAAAATGGCTTTTTTTACACCGTTTTTTTTTTTTTTTTTTTACGGTATTCATCTGAAGGGTTAGGTCATGTGATATTTTTTTAGAGCAAGTTATTACAGACGCTGCGATACCTAATATGTATACTTCTTTTTTATTTATGTAAGTTTTACACAATGATTTCATTTTTGAAGCAAAAAAAATCATGTTTTAGTGTTTCCATAGTCTGAGAGCCATAATTGTTTCCGTTTTTGGGCGATTACTTTGGGTAGGGTATGATTTTTGTGGGATGAGATGACGGTTTTATTGGCACTATTTTGGGGTGCGTGTGACTTTTTGATCTCTTACTATTACACTTTGTGTGATGTAATTGACAAAAAATGGCTTTTTTTACACTGTTTTTATTTTAATTTTTTTACGGTATTCACCTGAAGGGTTAGGTCATGTGATATTTTTATAGAGCAAGTTATTAGGCTACTTTCACACCTGCGTTCGGGTGTCCGCTCGTGAGCTCCGTTTGAAGGGGCTCACAAGCGGCCCCGAACGCATCCGTCCGCTGAGAATGCATCAGTCTGGCAGCGTTCAGCCTCTGCTCCGCTCAGCGAGCGGACACCTGAACGCTGCTTGCAGCGTTCGGGTGTCCGCCTGGCCGTGCGGAGGCAAGCGGATCCGTCCAGACTTACAATGTAAGTCAATGGGGGCGGATCCGTTTGAAGATGACACCATATGGCTCAATCTTCAAACGGATCCGTCCCCCATTGACTTTCAATGTAAAGTCTGGACGGATCCGTTCAGGCTACTTTCACACTTAGAATTTTTTTCAAACTATAATGCAGACGGATCCGTTCTGAACGGATACAAACGTCTGCATTATAGGAGCGGATCCGTCTGAGCAGACATCAGACGGACCCGCTCTGAACGCTAGTGTGAAAGTAGCCTTACAGACGCTGCGATACCTAATATGTATACTTCTTTTTTTGATCGCTTGCTATTACACTTTTTGTGATGTAAGGTGACAAAAAATGACTTTTTTTACACCGTTTTTTATTTTATTTTTTTACGGTATTCACCTGAAGGGTTAGGTCATGTGATATTTTTTTAGAGCAAGTTATTACAGACGCTGCGATACCTAATATGTATACTTCTTTTTTATTAATTTAAGTTTTACACAATGATTTCATTTTTGAAGCAAAAAAAATCATGTTTTAGTGTTTCCATAGTTTTATTGGCACTATTTTGGGGTGCATATGACTTTTTGATCGCTTGCTATTACACTTTTTGTGATGTAAGGTGACAAAAAATTGTTTATTTAGCACTAGGGATGAGCGAACCCGAACTGTATAGTTCGGGTTCGTACCGAATTTTGGGGTGTCCGTGACACGGACCCGAACATTTTCGTAAAAATCCGGGTTCGGGTTCGGTGTTCGCCGCTTTCTTGGCGCTTTTTGAAAGGCTGCAAAGCAGCCAATCAACAAGCGTCATACTACTTGGCCCAAGAGGCCATCACAGCCATGCCTACTATTGGCATGGCTGTGATTGGCCAGTGCACCATGTGACCCAGCCTCTATTTAAGCTGGAGTCACGTAGCGCCGCACGTCACTCTGCTATGATCAGTATAGGGAGAGGTTGCAGCTGCGACGTTAGGGCGAGATTAGGCAGATTAACTCCTCCAAAAGACTTCATTCTGTGATCGATCTGCAGCTGTGGATCATTGAAGTGCTATTATTGACTTGCTCACTTTTTTGAGGCCGCGTTTTTAGATCACTTTTTTTCTGGGGTGATCGGCGGCCATTTTGTGACTTGTGGTGCGCCAGCACGAGCTATCACCAAGTGTATTTAACCATCGATAGTGTGGTTATTTTGTGCTATATCCTACATCAGCTGCAGGCTGAGCCTGTGTCACCGAAGTGCATTTAACCATCAACAGTCTGGTTATTTTTTGCACAGTTTTAGCTGGTCAAGTTATTTGTAGTGACTGTAAAAGCAGACTTTTTGTTCTGGGTTGAAAAAGCATTCCCAAATTTGCCATTCTGAAAATAACTAGTTTGTGGTATTTGAGGCCTACTTGAAATCTATCCAAAAAAGAAAATCTTACATTGAAGTTATTGATAGTGTCATTCAGAAAAACCTAAGACACACGCTAGCGTGCTGATAGAAGTGTCATTCTGTGATTAAACCTATAACTGTCACACAGCGCAAAAAAAAAACAGGTCTCACATCTCTATTCAACCAAATCTGCACAGTTTTAGCTGGTCAAGTTATTTGTAGTGACCGTAAAAGCAGACTTTTTGTTCTGGGTTGAAAAAGCATTCCCAAATTTGCCATTCTGAAAATAACTAGTTTGTGGTATTTGAGGCCTACTTGAAATCTATCCCAAAAAGAAAATCTTACATTGAAGTTATTGATAGTGTCATTCAGAAAAACCTAAGACACACGCTAGCGTGCTGATAGAAGTGTCATTCTGTGATTAAACCTATAACTGTCACACAGCGCAAAAAAAAACAGGTCTCACATCTCTATTCAACCAAATCTGCACAGTTTTAGCTGGTCAAGTTATTTGTAGTGACCGTAAAAGCAGACTTTTTGTTCTGGGTTGAAAAAGCATTCCCAAATTTGCCATTCTGAAAATAACTAGTTTGTGGTATTTGAGGCCTACTTGAAATCTATCCCAAAAAGAAAATCTTACATTGAAGGTATTGATAGTGTCATTCAGAAAAACCTAAGACACACGCTAGCGTGCTGATAGAAGTGTCATTCTGTGATTAAACCTATAACTGTCACACAGCGCAAAAAAAAACAGGTCTCACATCTCTATTCAACCAAATCTGCACAGTTTTAGCTGGTCAAGTTATTTGTAGTGACCGTAAAAGCAGACTTTTTGTTCTGGGTTGAAAAAGCATTCCCAAATTTGCCATTCTGAAAATAACTAGTTTGTGGTATTTGAGGCCTACTTGAAATCTATCCAAAAAAGAAAATCTTACATTGAAGTTATTGATAGTGTCATTCAGAAAAACCTAAGACACACGCTAGCGTGCTGATAGAAGTGTCATTCTGTGATTAAACCTATAACTGTCACACAGCGCAAAAAAAAAACAGGTCTCACATCTCTATTCAACCAAATCTGCACAGTTTTAGCTGGTCAAGTTATTTGTAGTGACCGTAAAAGCAGACTTTTTGTTCTGGGTTGAAAAAGCATTCCCAAATTTGCCATTCGGAAAATAACTAGTTTGTGGTATTTGAGGCCTACTTGAAATCTATCCCAAAAAGAAAATCTTACATTGAAGTTATTGATAGTGTCATTCAGAAAAACCTAAGACACACGCTAGCGTGCTGATAGAAGTGTCATTCTGTGATTAAACCTATAACTGTCACACAGCGCAAAAAAAAACAGGTCTCACATCTCTATTCAACCAAATCTGCACAGTTTTAGCTGGTCAAGTTATTTGTAGTGACCGTAAAAGCAGACTTTTTGTTCTGGGTTGAAAAAGCATTCCCAAATTTGCCATTCTCAAAATTGTGGTGAACGGGAACAATGAGGAAAACATCTAATAAGGGACGCGGACGTGGACATGGTCGTGGTGGTGTTAGTGGACCCTCTGGTGCTGGGAGAGGACGTGGCCGTTCTGCCACAGCCACACGTCCTAGTGAACCAACTACCTCAGGTCCCAGTAGCCAGCAGAATTTACAGCGATATTTGGTGGGGCCCAATGCCGTTCTAAGGATGGTAAGGCCTGAGCAGGTACAGGCATTAGTCAATTGGGTGGCCGACAGTGGATCCAGCACGTTCACATTATCTCCCACCCAGTCTTCTGCAGAAAGCGCACAGATGGCGCATGAAAACCAAGCCCATCGGTCTGTCACATCACCCCCATGCATATCAGGGAAACTGTCTGAGCCTCAAGTTATGCAGCAGTCTCTTATGCTATTTGAAGACTCTGCTGCCAGGGTTTCCCAAGGGCATCCACCTAGCCCTTCCCCAGGGGTGGAAGAGATAGAATGCACTAACGCACAACCACTTATTTTTCCTGATGATGAGGACATGGGAATACCACCTCAGCACGTCTCTGATGATGACGAAACACAGGTGCCAACTGCTGCGTCTTTCTGCAGTGTGCAGACTGAACAGGAGGTCAGGGATCAAGACTGGGTGGAAGACGATGCAGGGGACGATGAGGTCCTAGACCCCACATGGAATGAAGGTCGTGCCACTGACTTTCACAGTTCGGAGGAAGAGGCAGTGGTGAGACCGAGCCAACAGCGTAGCAAAAGAGGGAGCAGTGGGCAAAATCAGAACACCCGCCGCCAAGAGACTCCGCCTGCTACTGACCGCCACCATCTGGGACCGAGCACCCCAAAGGCAGCTTCAAGGAGTTCCCTGGCATGGCACTTCTTCAAACAATGTGCTGACGACAAGACCCGAGTGGTTTGCACGCTGTGCCATCAGAGCCTGAAGCGAGGCATTAACGTTCTGAACCTTAGCACAACCTGCATGACCAGGCACCTGCATGCAAAGCATGAACTGCAGTGGAGTAAACACCTTAAAAACAAGGAAGTCACTCAGGCTCCCCCTGCTACCTCTTCTGCTGCTGCCGCCTCGGCCTCTTCTGCTGCTGCTGCCGCCGCCTCGGCCTCTTCCTCCGCCTCTGGAGGAACGTTGGCACCTGCCGCCCAGCAAACATGGGATGTACCACCAACACCACCACCTGCGTCACCAAGCATCTCAACCATGTCACACGGCAGCGTTCAGCTCTCCATCTCACAAACATTTGAGAGAAAGCGTAAATTCTCACCTAGCCACCCTCGATCCCTGGCCCTGAATGCCAGCATTTCTAAACTACTGGCCTATGAAATGCTGTCATTTAGGCTGGTGGACACACACAGCTTCAAACAGCTCATGTCACTTGCTGTCCCACAGTATGTTGTTCCCAGCCGCCACTACTTCTCCAAGAGAGCCGTGCCTTCCCTGCACAAACAAGTGTCCGATAAAATCCAGTGTGCACTGCGCAACGCCATCTGTGGCAAGGTCCACCTAACCACAGATATGTGGACCAGTAAGCACGGCCAGGGACGCTATATCTCCCTAACTGCACACTGGGTAAATGTAGTGGCGGCTGGGCCCCAGGCGGAGAGCTATTTGGCACACGTCCTTCCGCCGCCAAGGATCGCAGGGCAACATTCTTTGCCTCCTGTCTCCTCCTCCTCTTACTCAGCTTCCTCCTCCTCTTCTTCCACCTGCTCATCCAGTCAGCCACACACCTTCACCACCAACTTCAGCACAGCACAGGGTAAACGTCAGCAGGCCATTCTGAAACTCATATGTTTGGGGGACAGGCCCCACACCGCACAGGAGTTGTGGCGGGGTATAGAACAACAGACCGACGAGTGGTTGCTGCCGGTGAGCCTCAAGTCCGGCCTGGTGGTGTGCGATAATGGGCGAAATCTCGTTGCAGCTCTGGGACTAGCCGGTTTGACGCACATCCCTTGCCTGGCGCATGTGCTGAATTTGGTGGTGCAGAAGTTCATTCGCAACTACCCCGACATGTCAGAGCTGCTGCATAAAGTGCGGGCCGTCTGTTCGCGCTTCCGGCGTTCACACCCTGCCGCTGCTCGCCTGTCTGCGCTACAGCGTAACTTCGGCCTTCCCGCTCACCGCCTCATATGCGACGTGCCCACCAGGTGGAACTCCACCTTGCATATGCTGGACAGACTGTGCGAGCAGCAGCAGGCCATAGTGGAGTTTCAGCTGCAGCACGCACGGGTCAGTCGCACTGCGGATCAGACCCACTTCACCACCAATGACTGGGCCTCCATGCGAGACCTGTGTGCCCTGTTGCGCTGTTTCGAGTACTCCACCAACATGGCCAGTGGCGATGACGCCGTTATCAGCGTTACAATACCACTTCTATGTCTCCTTGAGAAAACACTTAGGGCGATGATGGAAGAGGAGGTGGCCCAGGAGGAAGAGGAGGAAGAGGGGTCATTTTTAGCACTTTCAGGCCAGTCTCTTCGAAGTGACTCAGAGGGAGGTTTTTTGCAACACCAGAGGCCAGGTACAAATGTGGCCAGACAGGGCCCACTACTGGAGGACGAGGAGGACGAGGATGAGGAGGAGGTGGAGGAGGATGAGGATGAAGCATGTTCACAGCGGGGTGGCACCCAAAGCAGCTCGGGCCCATCACTAGTGCGTGGCTGGGGGGAAACACAGGACGATGACGATACGCCTCCCACAGAGGACAGCTTGTCCTTACCTCTGGGCAGCCTGGCACACATGAGCGACTACATGCTGCAGTGCCTGCGCAACGACAGCAGAGTTGCCCACATTTTAACGTGTGCGGACTACTGGGTTGCCACCCTGCTGGATCCCCGGTGCAAAGACAATGTGCCCACCTTACTTCCTACACTGGAGCGTGATAGGAAGATGCGCGAGTACAAGCGCACGATGGTAGACGCGCTACTGAGAGCATTCCCAAATGTCACAGGGGAACCAGTGGAAGCCCAAGGTGAAGGCAGAGGAGGAGCAAGAGGTCGCCAACGCAGCTGTGTCACGCCCAGCTCCTCTGAGGGCAGGGTTAGCATGGCAGAGATGTGGAAAAGTTTTGTCAACACGCCACAGCTAAGTGCACCACCACCTGATACGGAACGTGTTAGCAGGAGGCAACATTTCACTAACATGGTGGAACAGTACCTGTGCACACCCCTCCACGTACTGACTGATGGTTCGGCCCCATTCAACTTCTGGGTCTCCAAATTGTCCACGTGGCCAGAGCTAGCCTTTTATGCCTTGGAGGTGCTGGCCTGCCCGGCGGCCAGCGTTTTGTCTGAACGTGTATTCAGCACGGCAGGGGGCGTCATTACAGACAAACGCAGCCGCCTGTCTACAGCCAATGTGGACAAGCTGACGTTCATAAAAATGAACCAGGCATGGATCCCACAGGACCTGTCCATCCCTTGTGCAGATTAGATATTAACTACCTCCGCTTAACAATATATTATTCTACTCCAGGGCACTTCCTCATTCAATACTATTTTTAATTTCATTTTACCATTATATTGCGGGGCAACCCAAAGTTGAATGAACCTCTCCTCTGTCTGGGTGTCGGGGCCTAAATGTGTGACAGTGGCCTGTTCCAGTGGTGGGTGACGTGAAGCCTGATTCTCTGCTATGACATGAATACAGATTCTGCGCTGACATAAGGCCAGATTCTCTGTTACGGGACCTCTCTCCTCTGTCTGGGTGCCGGGGCCTAAATGTGTGACAGTGGCCTGTTCCAGTGGTGGGTGACGTGAAGCCTGATTCTCTGCTATGACATGAATACAGATTCTGCGCTGACATAAGGCCAGATTCTCTGTTACGGGACCGCTCTCCTCTGTCTGGGTGCCGGGGCCTAAATGTGTGACAGTGGCCTGTTCCAGTGGTGGGTGACGTGAAGCCTGATTCTCTGCTATGACATGAATACAGATTCTGCGCTGACATAAGGCCAGATTCTCTGTTACGGGACCTCTCTCCTCTGCCTGGGTGCCTGGGCCTAAATGTGTGACAGTGGCCTGTTCCAGTGGTGGGTGACGTGAAGCCTGATTCTCTGCTATGACATGAATACAGATTCTGCGCTGACATAAGGCCAGATTCTCTGTTACGGGACCGCTCTCCTCTGTCTGGGTGCCGGGGCCTAAATGTGTGACAGTGGCCTGTTCCAGTGGTGGGTGACGTGAAGCCAGATTCTCTGCTATGACATGAAGACAGATTCTGCGCTGACATAAGGCCAGATTCTCTGTTACGGGACCTCTCTCCTCTGCCTGGGTGCCTGGGCCTAAATGTGTGACAGTGGCCTGTTCCAGTGGTGGGTGACGTGAAGCCTGATTCTCTGCTATGACATGAAGACAGATTCTGCGCTGACATAAGGCCAGATTCTCTGTTACGGGACCGCTCTCCTCTGCCTGGGTGCCTGGGCCTAAATGTGTGACAGTGGCCTGTTCCAGTGGTGGCTGACGTGAAGCCTGATTCTCTGCTATGACATGAAGACAGATTCTGCGCTGACATAAGGCCAGATTCTCTGTTACGGGACCTCTCTCCTCTGCCTGGGTGCCTGGGCCTAAATGTGTGACAGTGGCCTGTTCCAGTGGTGGGTGACGTGAAGCCTGATTCTCTGCTATGACATGAAGACAGATTCTGCGCTGACATAAGGCCAGATTCTCTGTTACGAGACCGCTCTCCTCTGCCTGGGTGCCTGGGCCTAAATGTGTGACAGTGGCCTGTTCCAGTGGTGGCTGACGTGAAGCCTGATTCTCTGCTATGACATGAATACAGATTCTGCGCTGACATAAGGCCAAATTCTCTGTTACGGGACCGCTCTCCTCTGTCTGGGTGCCGGGGCCTAAATGTGTGACAGTGGCCTGTTCCAGTGGTGGGTGACGTGAAGCCTGATTCTCTGCTATGACATGAATACAGATTCTGCGCTGACATAAGGCCAGATTCTCTGTTACGGGACCGCTCTCCTCTGTCTGGGTGCCGCGGCCTAAATGTGTGACAGTGGCCTGTTCCAGTGGTGGGTGACGTGAAGCCTGATTCTCTGCTATGACATGAATACAGATTCTGCGCTGACATAAGGCCAGATTCTCTGTTACGGGACCTCTCTCCTCTGCCTGGGTGCCTGGGCCTAAATGTGTGACAGTGGCCTGTTCCAGTGGTGGGTGACGTGAAGCCTGATTCTCTGCTATGACATGAAGACAGATTCTGCGCTGACATAAGGCCAGATTCTCTGTTATGGGACCGCTCTCCTCTGTCTGGGTGCCGGGGCCTAAATGTGTGACAGTGGCCTGTTCCAGTGGTGGGTGACGTGAAGCCTGATTCTCTGCTATGACATGAAGACTGATTCTGCGCTGACATGAAGCCAGATTCTCTGCTATGGCATGAAGAGACTGATTCTCTGCTGACATGAAGCCAGATTCTTTGCTATGGCATGAAGAGACTGATTCTCTGCTGACGTAAAGCCAGATTCTCTGCTATGGGACCTCTGTCCAATTGATATTGGTTCATTTTTATTTTTTTTATTTTAATTTTAATTCATTTCCCTATCCACATTTGTTTGCAGGGGATTTACCTACATGTTGCTGCCTTTTGCAGCCCTCTAGCTCTTTCCTGGGCTGTTTTACAGCCTTTTTAGTGCCCAAAAGTTCGGGTCCCCATTGACTTCAATGGGGTTCGGGTTCGGGACGAAGTTCGGTTCGGGTTCGGATCCCGAACCCGAACATTTACGGGAAGTTCGGCCGAACTTCTCGAACCCGAACATCCAGGTGTTCGCTCAACTCTATTTAGCACAGTTTTTAGTTTTTATCTTTTACGGTGTTTATCTGAGGGGTTAGGTCATGTGATATTTTTATAGAGCCGGTCGATACGGATGCGGCGATACCTACTATGTATACTTTTTTTTTATTTATGTAAGTTTTACACAATAATATCATTTTTGAAACAAAAAAAATGATGTTTTAGTGTCTCCATATTCTGAGTCATAGTTTTTTTATTTTTTGGGCGATTGTCTCAGGTAGGGGCTCATTTTTTGCGGGATGAGGTGATGGTTAGATTGGTCCTATTTTGGTGGGCAAACGCCTTTTTGATCACTTACTGTTGTACTTTTTGTGATGTAAGGTGACAAAAAAAATGAGCCGGTCGATACGGACGCGGCGATACCTAATATGAATACTTTTTTTTTTTTTTTCCTATTTTTTACCAATTTTTTTTAACTTTATTTGGGGAAAATTACGTTTTTGTTTATTTTTACTAGAAAATGTACATTTTTGGAGGGAAAACTAAATTTTTTTAACTTTTTTTTACTTTATTTTTTGTCCCACTTTGGGACTTCAACTTTTGGGGGTCTAATCCCTTTTACAATGCATTCCAATACTTCTGTATTGGAATGCATTGGCTGTATGAGTAATTGGGGGGGGGGGGCTCTGGCTACTGTGTGTATTACTCATACAGCTTCCGGCCTGTGAGATCCAGGGGGCTGGATTTCACAGGCTCGTCACCGGAAGGCAGCGCAATGCCTTCCTTAGACATTGTGCTGCCTTTCATGCCATCGGGTCCCCCCTACAGCCGCATGGGGACCCGATGGCACCGCTGCCCGCCGAATTAGGTAAAAGCCGCAAACCGCAGGTCTGGAAATGACCCCCCCCCGGCGTTGTGACAGGATGCCCGCTGAATGATTTCAGCGGACATCCTGTTGCGAATAACCCCCGCCGCGCCGCAATCGCGATTTAAAGTTAGGACGTACCGGTACGTCCTGAGTCCTTAAGGACTCGGGAAATAGGGCGTACCGGTACGCCCTAAGTCCTTAAGGGGTTAATATATACAGCTTTCATATTCTGTTAACAAAAAAATACTTTTTTGCCAATCTACAACATCTGTATAAGGGCTCATTCAGACGGCCGTATGCTGTCCGCAAAAATACTGAATGCTATCCGTTTTTTTGCGGATCCGTAAAAAAAATGAAACATGTCCTATACTTGTCCGTGAAAATCAGGACATGGCCCCATTGAAGTCTATGGGTCCGCAAAAATACTGAATGCTATCCGTTTTTTTGCAGATCCGTTTTTTTGCGGATCCGCAAAAAAACGGATAGCATTCAGTATTTTTGCGGACAGCATACGGCCGTCTGAATGAGCCCTTAGTCAGTGTGCAATTTAAGGTAGAAATACACCCATCATTTTCTGTGGTTTAAAAAGAACACTTTTTTTTCAAAAAACGGTATTTTCCAGATCTGCAAGTGTTAAATTCAAGTTTAATATATACAGCTTTCATATTCTGTTACCAAAAAAAGACTTTTTTGGCAATCTACAACATCTTGATTAGTCAATGTGCAATTTAAGGTAGAAATACACCCATTATTTTCTGTGGTTTGAAAAACACAGTTTTTTTTTAAATAGTATTTTCCAGATCTGCAAGTGTTAAATTCAAGTTTAATATTTACAGCTTTCATATTCTGTTAACAAAAAAATACTTTTTTGGCAATCTACAACATCTGTATTAGTCAGTGTGCAATTTAAGGTAGAAATACACCCATCATTTTCTGTGGTTTGAAAAACACTCTTTTAAAAAAAACAAAAAAAAAACTGTATTTTCCAGATTTGCAAGTGTTAAATTCAAGTTTCATATATACAGCTTTCATATTCTGTTACCAAAAAAATACTTTTTTGGCAATCTACAACAGCTGTATTAGTCATAGTGCAATTTAAGGTAGAAATACACCCATCATTTTCTGTGGTTTGAAAAACACACATTTTTTTTCTTCAAAAAACAGTATTTTCCAGATCTGCAAGTGTTAAATTCAAGTTTAATATATACAGCTTTCATATTCTGTTACCAAAAAAAATCTTTTTTGGCAATCTACAACATCTGTATTAGTCAGTGTGCAATTTAAGGTAGAAATACACCCATCATTTGACCGTTTGAAATACAGCCATTTTGGGCAAAGATATATTTACTTCAGGCTTACAGTGGTTCAGACCGTGTGAGATACTCCCTCTACATACAGGGGTTTGATTCAGGGATTTGAAATACAGCCATTTGAAATATAGCCATTTTGTGCAAAGATATATTTACTTCAGGCCTACAGTGGTTCAGACCGTGTGAGATACCCGCTCTACATACAGGGGTTTGAATCAGGCATTTGAAATACAGCCATTTGAAATACAGCCATTTTGGGCAAAGATATATTTACGTCAGGCCTACAGTGGTTCAGGCCCTGTGAGATACCCCCTCTACATACAGGGGTTTGAATCAGGCATTTTAAATACAGCCATTTGAAATACAGCCATTTTGGGCAAAGATATATTTACTTCAGGCCTACAGTGGTTCAGGCCCTGTGAGATACCCCCTCTACATACAGGGGTTTGAATCAGGCATTTGAAATACAGCCATTTGAAATACAGCCATTTTGGGCAAAGATATATTTACTTCAGGCCTACAGTGGTTCAGACCGTGTGAGATACCCCCTCTACATACAGAGGTTTGAATCAGGCATTTGAAATACAGCTATTTGAAATACAGCCATTTTGTGCAAAGATATATTTACTTCAGGCCTACAGTGGTTCAGGCCCTGTGAGATACTCCCTCTACATACAGGGGTTTGATTCAGGGATTTGAAATACAGCCATTTGAAATACAGCCATTTTGTGCAAAGATATATTTACTTCAGGCCTACAGTGGTTCAGGCCCTGTGAGATACCCCCTCTACATACAGGGGTTTGAATCAGGCATTAGAAATACATCCATTTGAAATACAGCCATTTTGGGCAAAGAAATATTTACTTCAGGCCTACAGTGGTTCAGGCCCTGTGAGATACCCCCTCTACATACAGGGGTTTGAATCCGGCATTTGAAATACAGCCATTTTAAGTACAGCCATTTTGGGCAAAGATATATTTACTTCAGGCCTACAGTGGTTCAGGCCCTGTGAGATACCTACTCTACATACAGGGGTTTGAATCAGGCATTTGAAATACAGCCATTTTGTGCAAAGATATATTTACTTCAGGCCTACAGTGGTTTAGGCCCTGTGAGATACCCCCTCTACATACAGGGGTTTGAATCAGGCATTAGAAACACAGCCATCTGAAATACAGCCATTTTGTGCTAAGATATATTTACTTCAGGCCTACACTGGTTCAGGCCCTGTGAGATACTCCCTTTACATACTGTCGTTCTATTCTACTATTAATTAAACACCTATTTAGGGCAAGATCCTAAATTCGAAAAATATGAGGAGAGCGTCAAATAAGGGACGTGGCCCAGGTCGTGGTGCTGCTGGAGCTCCTGTTGCAGGGAGAGGACGTGGTCGATCTGTGCCAGCTACACGCAGAAGTGAAACCCCTTCCTCAGGTGCGAGTAGGCAACAAAACCTGCAGCGATATTTGGCCGGGCCTAATGCTGCTCTACGAATGGTGAGGCCTGAACAAGTACAGGCGATAGTAGATTGGGTTGCTGACAGTGGATCCAGTTCCTTCACATTGTCTCCCACCCACTCTCCTGCTGAAAGATCACAGTTGGCACCTGCAGTCCATGCCCATCAGTCTTTTCACCTCACCCCCTTGCAAATCAGCCAAGCAGTCTGAGCCCCAAGTCATGCAGCAGTCTCTTCTGCTTTTTGATGACTCTGTTAGCAGTGTTTCCCAGGGCCATCCACCTAGCCCTGCCCCAGAAGTGGAAGAGATTGAGTGCACCGATGCCCAACCACTTATCTTTCAAGATGAGTACATGGGAGGACCATCGCAGCACATCTCGGATGATGACGAAACACAGGTGCCAACTGCTGGGGCTTTCGAAAGTGTGCAGACCGACAAGGAAGTCAGGGGTGAAGACTGGGTGGAAGATGATGTGGAGGACGATGAGGTCCACGACCCCACATGGAATCAAGGTCATGCGAGTGACTGATGTAGTTCGGAGGAAGAGGCGGTGGTCGCACAGAGCCACCAGCACAGCAGAAGAGGGAGCAGTGTGCAAAAGCAGAGCGGCCGTCCTCTAGACAGTACGCCTCCTACTGCCCACCGCAGCAAGGAACCGAGCACACCAAAGCCAGCTCCAAGGAGTTCCCTGGTGTGGCAGTTCTTCAGACAATGTGCTGACGACAAGACACGAGTGGTTTGCACGCTGTGCAATCAGAGCCTGAAGCGAGGCATAAACGTTCTCAACCTGAGCACAACCTGCATTACCAGGCATTTAAGTGCAAAGCATGAGCTGCAGTGGAGTAGACACCTCAAAAAGCAAGAAAGGTCTCTGGCTCCTCCTGCTTCCTCTTCTGCTGCAGTCGCGGCCTCTTCATCCACCTCTGGAGTGACAGTGCCACCTGGCACCCCGCAAACAGAGGATCTGCCAGCAACACCAACACCTGGGTCACCAAGCATCTCCACGATGTCCCACGGAAGCGTTCAGCTCTCCATATCCCAAACGCTGGAGAGGAAGAGGAAGTAACCCCTCTACCCACCCGTGATCCCTAGCCTCTGGCTACTGGCACATTATAGGGGGGGGGCTCTGGCTACTGGCACATGATGGGGGGCTCTGGCTACTGGCACATGATAGGGGGGGCCTATGGATACTGGCACATGATAGGGGGGGCTATGGCTACTGGCAAATGATAGGGGGGCCTATGGCTACTGGCACATGATAGGGGGGCCTATGGCTACTGGCACATGATAGGGGGGCCTATGGCTACTGGCACATAATAGGCAGGGCCTATGGCTACTGGCACATGATGGGGGGGCCTATGGCTACTGGCACATGATGGGGGGGCTCTGGCTACTGGCACATGATGGGGGGCTCTGGCTACTGGCACATGATGGGCGGGCTGTGGCTACTGGCACATGATGGGGGGACTCTGGCTACTGGCACATGATATGGGGGGCTCTTGTTACTGGCACAAGATGGTGGGTGGGGGCTCCTATTACTGGCACATGATTGGGGGCATCTATGGGGGCACATTTTACTGGCACATTATTGGGGGACATCTATGGGGGCACTTCTTACTGGCACATTATTGGTGGGCACTATAGGGGCATTTTACTGAGGTCACAAAGAAGGGGTATTTTATATGGGGGGCTCTGTACAGTAGCATTTTATACTGTGACACATTATGGTGGGTACTATGGGGAAGGGGGAGAGGAGTACTTTGGGGTCATCTACGGGGGCACTAAGAAGGGTTATTTTATACTTGCAAATAATGGGGGACACTGAGGGCATCTACTGGGGCACTATATATGGGGCATTTTATACTGGTACAATATGGGGGGCACTAGGAGGGAGGGGGGAGAGGAGCACTATGGGGGCATTTACTGGGGGCACTACATAGGGGTATTTTATACTGGCACATTATGGGGGCACTATGGGGATATTAGCTCAACTGGGGGCATTACAAGGGGGTATTTTTTGCACTGTCACATTATAAGGAGAATTATTTCTACTGGGGGGGCATTATGGTGGGCTTTATTACTCCCCCATGCTATGACCCCCTAGTAGCAGCACCAGCCTCTCCCTGCTCTGCTATCCCTCTGCCCCTTCTCCAAATCCTTATTATTAAATCTTTCTCATTAGGAAAAAACACATCAGCTCCGCCGAACCCCCGGCCAAAGTGTTGAAGTGGCGTCCGAGATCCCCAAGGGCCAAGCCAAGTAACTGTAAGTTTTCATGTGAAATATGGGTGAAAAAAGTTGTAATACGAGCGAGCACTCACTCTATGGCATGAAATATTTATTATATATCTAATATAAATTCATACAGTGAATAAAATCAACTAACATATACACTCAAATTATTAAAATTCCTAGGAATTGGTCTGGAACGACCATAAACAATAAATTACAACCACAATAAGTATCTATAATAATATCACTTATAGCAATGAACAGCAGCAACTCTTGAACAGTAATAATGTAGCAATGAATTAGCAGCTATTGCACAAAGGATTAAGGCAATATAGAGGAAATATAATAGCGGCAATTAGCGCAGGTACGCAATCGATGTCCCAGGATGGCGTGTAATGAGGACCACAAAGATAAGTGGAGGTGAAAAAGTGTTCAGTGGTTTGTATCCAAACGAATAGTGATAAGAACAAAAATAAATCCCTTTTGTGTCCGTGAAAAATTGGAGTGAAAATAAAGTCTTAATATCAAAGTGAATTATGTTGCGGTCCAATACACATCAATATGTGCTTATACCTTCTATAGTTAGCAGTAGTTGTCACAAAACTGTCCCAGTTAGTATCTTTTCCCACAGACCATATAGTATAAGAAACTCTGTGGACTTGTAATTTTTAAGCAAGGCTATAATCAGCCGTCTGAAGCAAGCGGTTCACTCAGATGTGAGTGCGGCTAATGTTCTTAGGAGAGGAGAAAACCCTTACCTCCTTCCACATATGATTCCAAAATCCTATTCCTAGCTGTATGCAGCCGATGAACAGAGGACGCCAATACTTCCTCGCTATTCGTGCTGATCGACAATCTCATCCAGTCTCGTGATAGCAAGAGCGGGACTCCCGTCCGGTAAGCTAAATCACTGAGCTTAATTCGTCGATTTGTTTGCTGGAACAGCTTGGATTCGGTTCATAAAAACATAAAGTCTAGCATGGCCATGCACAGATTAGCTGTTGCGGAGGTTTCACCAGAGTGTCCGATATCCCAGACGCGTTTCGGGATGATTCCACATCCCTTCCTCAGTGGTCATATCCGGCACTCCCAACCTCCTGCTCCTTAAATGCTTCCAAAGTCATCCACAAACCATGGTTAGATAATCCGGGATTCCAAATTTTCAAATTATCTGCCTCTTGCGGTTTATATGCGGTTTTATAGCGTTTTTTTCACTATGGGTTCGTTTTTGGTGCGTTTTTCCTCTTTTTAGCCTTTATACCTTGCGGTCTCATAGTATATGTCATATGAGCCATATCTGATATTTGTAAATACTTATAAAATGTAGAAAAATATAAAAATATAAACATGTTTGTTACAAGGATTAAAAACATAAATAGGGGGCGCATGCGCGAGGCTCGCATGGCGGACGTGTTCCCCTGAGCTCCGCTCCTAGCGCCGAACTTTTCCCACATTTAGCGCTGATTCGTCAGCTCCACGGGCCTGATTCTACATGAAAGGGACCCCTATGAAGACCCGCAACAAAGGGAGGACAAAATCGATGGGAACACCCATGCTTTCCCAAACCTTGCCGGAACTATTCAGAAACTCCGGCCGAAGCAATATGGCGGACTCTGCTCCCACACCCAGAAGTCCAGCGTCCTCAGAGGTCAGCACTGCCTCACAGCCGCCGGAGATACATGATCCAGGTCAGGCTGAGCTGTATAAGAACATTGCATCCCTGTTCCGCTCAGAACTGTCCCAAGCTGTGGACGAGTTTTCCCGCCAGATTAACGACCTGGGCGCACGGGTCTCAGACTTGGAGACACGCACCGATGATTTGGCGGACGCCCTACATGCTGACAAGGCGGATATCTCAGCGCAAGCTGCCCAGATTACAGCTCTGGAACTCAAATTAGAGGATCTGGAAAATAGAACCAGGAGGGGCAATCTCCGGGTCAAGGGCCTACCTGAAATTTTCACTGATCTCCAGGTCACTTTGATGGATCTGTTCCAGGCCCTGCTGCCGCAAATAGAACCAGCAAAACTCCTGATGGATAGGGTTCACAGAGCCCTAGGGAGACCTCGTTCTGATGCCTTACCGAGGGACGTTATACTAAAATTCCACCACCCAGGTACTCGGGACTTAATTTTGGCGGCCGCCCGCAACCTTACTGAACTCCCTGGTGTACCCTCATCAGTTCACCTATACGCCGACCTGGCCCCCTCCACTCTCCGCAGACGCAGGGACATGAAACCGGTGACTTCGGCTTTACAAAATGCGCAGGTGCGATATAAATGGGGGTTCCCTTTTTCCCTCTCATTCCGATTGAATTCGCGGGATCATACAATCCACTCACCAAAAGAAGGATTTGAGATCCTCCGGAAAGCGGGAATTCCATGCGACCATGATCCTGCCCCAGAAGCCGTCCCGGAGCCGCAGCGTCCGGCCAGGATCTGGACGAAGGTACCTTCATCCTCGCGGAAACCGGCCTCACCACCATCTGTTTAGATTTGGGACTTATGTTCCTGATCTTCAGGCCTGCTATAAGGCCCAACCTGTTGTTATTCCCCCAACAACTTTGCTCCATACTAATTACTCTGTCCCTAATGTTGCAGAACACTTCTCTACCTTTATGGCCCCTTCACTACTGGCTGATATTTTCACATCATTGTCTTTTAACAGGGAATCGGCGTGAAGGACTGTCATGTTAGACCCCATGTTTGGGTTCTTTGGGTTGGGTTGGGTGACTTTGTCCTCTCCCCACCCTACAGCACCCACCTACTCTTCTCAAGCCTATTTAGGCTTTATTTCATTTTGTTTAATGTGTTTGAAATTTTTTGTTATTTTCACTTCTTTTACCCTTTTTGTCTTTATCATTATATGTGTCAGGGGAATTGAATATGCTGCATTGGTGTTCAGGAGGCGACCTGAGGTGGCATTCCTGTGGCGGATCGCATG
Source organism: Bufo bufo (assembly GCF_905171765.1). NCBI lineage: Eukaryota > Metazoa > Chordata > Amphibia > Anura > Bufonidae > Bufo > Bufo bufo. The sequence goes on from NC_053389.1 coordinate 273,863,570, forward strand.
GGCTAATTCCATACCCTTCTGGTTATACTGACATGTGTAAGTTACTTTCACATAATGTGAGGGGATTTAACTCCCCCAGAAAACGTAAGTCAGCCTTTTCCACCTATGTTAAACATACACCTGATGTGATCTGCCTGCAGGAATCCCACTTCACGCCCACCTCCCATCCCAAATATTTCCATCCACAATATTCACGTTTCTATTCATCTACTTATGTTTCTAAGAGTAGGGGGGCTATAATACTATTGCGTAATTCCTTCCCTTTTACATTGCAGAGTTCTATGGCTGACCCCAATGGAAGATATGTCATTCTTCTAGGCACCTATAGGGAGGAAATCCTATGTATAGTGAATGTATATGCACCCACTGAAGACCCTATTCAGTTTTTTGCTACTATGCATTCTATTATTGAACCCCTCACCTTCCACAAGATACTATGGTGTGGTGACTTCAATTTTGTACCCAACCCGGTTCTCGACAGATCCGCGCCCCCGGCCCAATCGCGCCCATTATCCCATAATGTCAAAATTAAACAGGTGATGGAATCTCTGTCCTTGGCGGATTCCTGGAGGGAGCACAATGGCCCACAAAGGGGATACACCTACTATTCTCCTTCTCATCAACTCTACTCCCGGATTGATTTAATCCTAGCTTCCTCTTCATGTCTCCCTTCACTAACCCACTCCAGACATATTGTGTCCTCTCTATCGGACCATGATATGGTTTTAGCAGACTTTGCATTCAACAATAACCCTAGTACTCCCCCTGCCTGGCGCCTGAATGAGTCATTACTGACCCGTCCGGCTGTGTTTGATTCACTATTAGATGAACTTAAACAGTTCTTTTTGCTGAATGACACGCCAGATACTGACCCTATGAACCTGTGGTTGACTCACAAGGCTGTCATGCGGGGTAAGCTCATTCAGGTGGCATCGCGGCTTAAAAAGGACAGGTCTTCAGCTCAGACTACCCTGGAGTCTAAATTGGCTAAACTAGTAAGAGCTCATCAACAAACCCCATCCCTATATTTACTGAAGGAAATAAGGGACGCTAAGTCACAACTGAATACCATACTTTCTAACAATACAGAAAAAGCACTCCGCTGGACCTCCTCCTATTACTATAGGTATGCCAACAAACCAGATAAAATGTTAGCTCGCCAACTTAAGGCTAAGCAGAAAGTAAATCTAGTCTACCAGATCCGTACACGATCTGGTAGAACTACTACTCACCCGGACATCATTTATGACACTTTCCAATCCTACTATAAACAGCTATACTCAGACCACAATAATAGCCCCAGCAATAGGACTGATAACTTCCTTTCATCCATTCCTCTCCCTAAGGTCTCTCCTACTGCACTAGTAGAACTTAATAACCCCATTACAATGGAAGAAGTGACCTATTCAATCAAAGCCCTAAAACTGGGAAAAGCCCCAGGCCCAGACGGCTACACAGCACTTTATTTTAAAAAATTCTCAGACCAATTAATCCCTTTCATTACTAAATATTGTAACCATTTGCTGCAGGGCTCCACACCCCCAGCCGAGTTCCTAGAGGCCAAAATCACAGTAATTCCCAAACCACACAAAGATCCTCTTCTCCCTTCTAACTATAGGCCCATCTCACTCCTGAATATAGATAACAAACTATTTACTTCCATCCTGGCGCGTAGACTAAATAGACTTCTCCCTGATCTGATTCACAAAGACCAGGTTGGTTTTATCCCGGGCAGGGAGGCTCCAGATAATATAAGAAAAGTGTTGGGTCTTGTCCAAGAGGCAAACAGAACCGTAACCCCAATTGCTCTATTAGCTTTGGATATAGAGAAGGCATTTGATACGGTGTCTTGGACCTACCTCTGGCAGACTCTTTCCCATTTTAACATTAAAGGTCCCTTCCTTTCTGCCATCCAAACTTTATACTCTTCACCACAGGCTAGCCTCAAATTACCCTCATCACATTCGTCATCTATCCCAATCTTTAGGGGAACACGTCAAGGATGCCCCCTATCCCCAGCCCTCTTCGCCTTAGCCATGGAACCGCTAGCAATTAAGATCAGATCTCATCCGGATATAAAAGGGATCTCGGTTGGGGGTGTGGAATATAAACTAAGCCTTTTTGCTGACGACTTTTTGTTGACACTCACCAACCCTGTCATTTCATTCCCCTGCCTTTTATCAGCTCTCAAGTCCTTCTCGACCACATCTGGCCTACTAGTTAACCAGTCCAAATCTGAACTTTTGTTAAGTAATGTCCCCACTAGAGATTCCGAAATTCTCCAAAGAGGATTCCCATTTCAACACAATCCACATCTCCTCTCATACTTAGGTATATCACTGACCAAAACGCTCGACACCCTATATAAGCACAACTATCTCCCCATGTTTGCTCGGATACGGAAAGACCTACAGTCATGGGAATCCCTTCCAGTGTCCTGGGTGGGTAAGATACACATAGTACGAATGGTAGTCCTCCCTCGACTTTTATACATGTTCCGTGCCCTCCCTGTATCAATCCCAGCGTCTGATCTGAGGGCTCTTCAGGCGGACATCCTTAAATTTATTTGGGCCCATAAACGTGCCCGTATTTCAAAACTGGTAATGTGCCGTCACAAGGCTCACGGAGGCCTTTCAGTACCAAATTTAGCTCAATACTACAAGGCAGCCAGATTAGCGCAACTGTTCCTGACACATCTATCCGAGCAAGCTCAACCTATATGGGTCACCCTTGAGCAGTCGCTGTTTGGCCCATTCTCCTGGAGAGCCCTCATTTGGACCACATCCACCCTGCCCTCGTCTCTCCGCTCCAAATCCCAACTCTCATACTATGCTTTACTCCTATGGAGATCCATCAGATTCAAATGTATTCTCCAATCCAAACCATCCCCCTTAGAATACATGTGGGGCAATCCTGCCTTCCCCCCTGGACTTCAATCTAGGACCTTCTCATGGTGGGTTGGGAAAAAATTGTGCTCCCTCCGGGACTTCCTAGAGCGGGGTAAACTACTGACTATGTCAGCCTTTATTGAGAAATACTCCCCCCCAGCTTGTGAACAATTCAATGTCCGGAGAGTATTCTCCTTCCTTCACTCCCTGAAGACTAGCCTCCATAAAGTTGAATATACACCTTTTGAAAGAACAATGTCCTTCTCTCTATATAAACAGGGTCTATTATCCCGGATATACTCCATCCTCACTGCACCTCCAGAGGACACCAAACTCCACTATATGTTGGAGTGGGAGGCGGATCTGTCGGAAGAATCAAGCGTATCTAGGTGGCACCAGCGCTCCCAGACATTAACCAAAGGGTCATGGCAAACTACCTTGGCTGAGACCTCTATTAAAATACTCCACCGGACGTATTTAGTACCAGCCAAATTACATCGCTTTTACCCAGAGGTTCCCTCTACTTGCTTTCGAGGATGTGATGAGGAGGGCACGATGCTCCATACCTGGTGGACTTGCCCAGTGGTGGCCAGGCTATGGGGTCGCATCTGTGACCTGCTCTCTTCTCTGCTGGGGTGCGTCCTCCTCCCCACACCCTCGGTCTTGCTACTTGGCGACAAGCCGTCGAAATTAACAAATGCCAAATTCAAATTGACCCAATTTATCCTGCTTGCGGCTAGAATCTACATTGCCTCCCAGTGGCGTTCCTTGTCACTAAGCTATCAAGCAGTAATTGATAGAGTCAACAAGATATACCAATCTGAAAGGATGTCGGCAATCCGCTCAGATACATTTGCTTTGTTTGAAAGAGTCTGGGAGCCCTGGTCGTCCTCTTCACACTCTATTGACCTCTCCCTTTACAGGGGGCTCTGATAATTTGTCATGGATGTACTGCACACTGAAGGGGGGTTATGCAGTTATGAACCTTTCTACTCTTGATCGCCTCCTGACACCAGACCTATGTACCTTGTAAGTATAAGTCTAATACCCCTGATTTCCTGACGCTTCCCTTTTATTTAAATCTTATTTTATGTATGTCTTTTTGTTCTATTTATTTCTTATTTTATTTTATATGTTTGGAATGTACAAATAACTGGACTCCAAGTCCCCTGTATTAAGTACATTTTACTGTACACCTTATTATTGAAAAAAAAATCCAATAAATACTATTGAAACATAAAAACATAAATAGTTTATTCAATATAATTGTATGAATCGCATGATAAGCCTAAAATTAATAAAATATAGGGTTGAGCATAGAACATCATAAATAAAATGTAAAACATCATAAATAGAATCTACTTGCAAGATGGAATTAGTCGGAATAGGTCGGGTTCCCAAGCCAGAGAGCGGGTCCCAGTGCCGATAAACGGCCAAACATGCGATCCGCCATCGGGTATGGGACTCCGACCTTATAAAAATCCAAATAACTCCATATCAGAATTCAATCCAAATGGTAATATGGATCCAAATTCATAAATCTGTCTAGATTCTGCTCTAGACATTTTTTGGATAAAATCACCTCCCCTCCAATGTTGTTCTATCTTCTCTAGTCCCATGAATTTCGATCCTTCTGGATTACAGTTGTGTGTTTCTTTATAGTGTTTCGATAGTGCATGTTTGTCATAACCTTTTTTAATATTCGCAATATGTTCATTAATCCTTATTTTCATAACACGTTTTGTCCGACCTATGTACTGACGGTTACATGGACATTGAATTAGATATATTACCCCTAGTGTATTACAGGAAATACAATCTTCAATATTCCATGTATAATTATTTTGGGTTGAACTTACCTCTACCGTTTTGCGTGGTAGATTATTGAATTTGCATCCTATGCATCTACCACATTTGTAAAATCCTTTCATATTTAAAAAGGAACCTAAAGTATTTGTTTGTTTAATTTTCATTTTATTGGGGACAGACGGTGCTACCTTTAAGCCTAGATTAGTGGCTTTGGTAAAGGTTATTTTTGGTGCATGAGGTAGGAGATGTCCAATCATCTTGTCACTTAACAAATGTGACCAGTAGGATCCAATCATTTTCTGAATTTGCTTGTAATTAGTATTAAAAGGGAGTATGAATCTAATATTTGAAAATTCATTGTCATTTATCACCTGTTGTCTCTCATTAAAGAAGGTTTTCCTCTCCAGCTGTCTTACATTATTTAAGGCAATATCTATTGGTCCTATAGGATAATGTTTTTCAACAAAATAAGATTTCATTTTGATAGCCTCTTCCTCAAATTTGGCTTCCTCGGTACAATTCCGTTTGATTCTTCGGAATTGTCCGGTAGGGATATTAATCAGCCACCTTGGGAGATGGCAGCTGGAGAATGGGATGAAATTATTGGTTGCTATAGATTTCTGGAACGTGCTACACTTATATTTACCTTCTTGTACTTCAATTGATAGGTCCAAATATTCAATTTTATTTTTGATATTTGAAGTAAAAATTAGACCTCTATCATTAGCATTTAGTTGCTCCAGAAATTCCTCCAATTTTGTAGTTCCCTCTTTCCAGATGAAAATGACATCATCAATATAGCGCCGCCATAGGACCAGGTCCACCCCCAGCCTGTAATCAATCACAGATGACTCCCATTCGACCAAAAACAAATTGGCGTAGCTAGGGGCGAACCTGGTACCCATGGCGGTGCCCTGTTGTTGCAAATAATAATCTTCCTCAAAATAAAAATAATTATGTTTTAAAATATACTCAATACCTTCCACTATAAAATTAATCTGAAAATTGTCCAAGGAGGCTTCTTTAGTCAATTGTCTCTTAATCGCATCTAGTCCCTGCATATGGTCAATCACCGTATACAGGGACTGTATATCCAACGTACCCATGTGAAATATGTTTGTTATACACATATAGCATACACTGTGCCACACAATATACAGTTTCTTTTGTATGAACGTCCACAAATTAAATCTCCAGAGTCAATACGGGGCGTTAAAGTCAGCAAGTGTCAAGGGGGAAGGGAGGGGGGGGCCCTATTGTTTTTCGCCCCAGGGCCCCATTTCACCTAGAACCGGCCCTGGTCGTTCCATTCTTACTGATGATCAGATCGAAATGTTGACCCCAGCGATAGGTGGCCCCTGCATTCGTGATAACTTGCAAGAGAGGTTTGAGAGAACGCCTCATAAGCAAAGTTCTCCTAGACACATCAGGTAGGATTTGAATCTGTGATCCAGCCAATAATGTAGGGCCCTGCCTCCAGGCTCTTTGTAAAAGTTCCTCCTTTTCTCTGAAGAAATGGACTCTGCACAGAACACTACACGGAGCTGAGTTCTCTGGACGTCTCGGGCCTAGGACCCTGTGAATTCTATCGAACTCTATTTCTAACTCCGCAGACCTGGAGAGGAGAGAATTGAATATAGTAGACACAGCTTTACGCAAATCGGTAACGGGAAACTCCTCGGGAAACCCACGTAGCTTGATATTATTGCGTCGACCCCTGTTTTCTTGGTCCTCCAGCTGTAAAAGCAGATGTCTGTTTAAGGCCTTTTGAGAGGCCATGGTTGTTTCCACATTTGTGAGACGAGCATCCAGCTCAATTGAAACTTGAGCCTGTGAATCCAGTTTAATGGAAATGTCTGTTAGGTCATCCTTGACCTCCGCTATAGCTTGGTCATGCTTAGATTCGACCCTTTGTATAATCGCCTCCAGATCCGTCTTAGTAGGAAGCGTACCGAGGAGCGCCCATATATCTCTCAGTTTCGGGCGCTTGGAATGTCTACCCAGCGAAGATGAGGCAGAAGATGGAGTCTCTGAAGAATCAGAAACAGTTGGAGAATGAAAAATAGCCGGAGTAGAAGGAAGACCTACTTGTGAGTTCTGGGAGGGCCGATTGTCCCTGTTCGTGGTGGGTAGATAATCCTGGGCATGTGGTGAAAGTATACATGCCTGTGCAACAAGTGAAAGCTAGATGTCACCAGACTGTGGGGCCAACGTCTCAGGCCGACAGCAGAGAAGTGGAGAGGCCGGCAGGGTGCAGGTATGGGGACTAGGTGCAGCGTCATAAGGTATTTTACTCACCGGGGTGAGTGTAGAGGTGGCCCCATCTGTTTCCATAGAACCAGGTGTGGACTCAGGGAGCCGTGAGAGAAGATCTCCGGTGGCTGGCACAGGATGCGGAGGGGCCGCATGTAAAGCTGCCGGCATGTTGAGACCTTGAGTATGGTCTTCTGAGGCAGGAGCAGTCGTCTCCTGCGCCACCGAGGAAGTCATCTTGTATGGGGGGCCGACTGGTCTTGCGCCCTGTGGTGCCTATAGATTGGGAGGCCACTGCAGCCGGACCAACAGCCGGATACGTCTGCGCTGAGAGGACTGGCTGCGCTGGAGCTGGTAAGTTGGTGGAATAAGCGCAGCTTAGGTGAACGGATACCGCTGCCACTTGTTCCTCAGCGGGCGCCATTTTGGGGGATTCTGGCATGTGGGCCGGAGCCGACGTGTGGGAGAAATACTTTGGGATGTGTGGTTCTGAGATCAGATATTTGGACCCGCGGCGGCCCAAACGTCTCACTATCCTCTCCAGTTCTGATAAAGTGGTGTCTATGCTTTTTAAAGGCAGATGAGATGGCCCAGGGTCCGGGAGCTCTGAAAAGTGTGTGTTCACAGCTCCATGCTCAGGCCATGCCCCCGGCGAATATATTTTTATTTTGCCTGTAATACACTGCAAACAGGGCTTCAGAATATATCACTGCACCACAGAACGTCAATTAGGCCCACATTTTTTTCTACTTTTACACAACAGGCTTTTCAACAGATATATGCAACACTGGACGGCGAATATATATTTATTTTGCCACTAATACACGGCAAACTGGGCTTCACAATATATCACTGCACCGCTGAGTGGCAATTAGGCTCATATTCTGTTCTACTTTTACACAACAGTCTTTTCAACAGAGAAGTACAACGCTGGACGGCGAATATTTTTTTATTTCGCCACTAATACACTGCAAACAGAGCTTCAGAATATATCACTGCACCGCAGAACGTCAAAGATATTTTTTTTCTTTTTCCACTGGCGTAGCTATCAGGGAAGCAGGGGAAGCAGCTGCTTCGGGGCCTGAGCTCAGAAGGGGTACTTCATCACTCCAGGCCCCTGTAGGAGCAGCTGACTTCTCCTGCACCGGGTCCAGAGTCCTGCACTTGCACCTCTGTCACTGACCTGACATCAGTGACATTGCTCTGCTTGTCCCCTCCTCAGTTCTGATGACAGACAGTGACCAGCAACAGGATGGTCTGATGTAGGCGGAGCTACAATAGCCCCTGCCCCTTTCATACCCGCGATTCCTGCAGCCTGAACCGTCCATGCCCAGCATGCTGAACATCAGTTGCATTGCCACAACTGCACCAGTGATGTGAGTAGCAGGGGAACTGCGGTTATATTCAGCTTTCCCAGACTGTGCACATGTGACCTGCAGTACAGTAGGAAAGCTGGGTGAATTATAGCGTGAGATGTCATCCAGCTTCCCTGCTATCCTGCATGGCACAAGTGCAGAGGCATTAGAGTATGGGGGAGAGGCACAGCAGGAAAGCTGGGTGTCTATATATGTGTATTGTATATGTGTGCGTCCATGTATGTGGTGACTGTGTGTATGAGTGCGCCCCTGTAGGTGAAGAGTGTGTGTATGAGTGCATCTATGTATGTGGAGAGTGCGTCCATGTATGTGGTGACTGTGTGTATGAGTGCGCCCCTGTATGTGAAGAGTGTGTGTATGAGTGCATCTATGTATATGGTGAGCACATGTATCAGTGCATCTATGTATATGTTGAGTGCGTGTATGAGTGTGTCCATGTATGTGGAGAGTGTGTGTATGAGTGCGTCCATGTATGTGAAGAGTGCGTCCATGTATGTGGTGAGTGTGTATATGAGTGCATCTATGTATATGTTGAGTGCATGTATGAGTGTGTCCATGTATGTGGAGAGTGTGTCCATATATGTGAAAAGTGCGTGTATGAGTGTGTCCATGTATGTGGAGAGTGCGTCCATATATGTGAAAAGTGTGTGTATGAGTGTGTCCATGTATGTGGAGAGTGCGTCCATATATGTGAAAAGTGTGTGTATGAGTGTGTCCATGTATGTGGAGAGTGCGTCCATATATGTGGAGAGTGCGTGTATGACTGTGTCCATGTATGTGGAGAGTGCGTCCATATATGTGGAGAGTGCGTGTATGACTGTGTCCATGTATGTGGAGAGTGCATCCATGTATGTGGAGAGTGCGTGTATGACTGCGTCCATGTATGTGGAGATTGCGTGTATGACTGCGTCCATGTATGTGGAGAGTGCGTGTACGACTGCGTCCATGTATGTGGAGAGTGTGTATATGAGTGCATCTATGTATATGTTGAGTGCATGTATGAGTGTGTCCATGTATGTGGAGAGTGCGTGTACGACTGCGTCCATGTATGTGGTGAGTGTGTATATGAGTGCATCTATGTATATGTTGAGTGCATGTATGAGTGTGTCCATGTATGTGGAGAGTGTGTCCATATATGTGAAAAGTGCGTGTATGAGTGTGTCCATGTATGTGGAGAGTGTGTCCATATATGTGAAAAGTGCGTGTATGAGTGTGTCCATGTATGTGGAGAGTGCGTCCATATATGTGAAAAGTGTGTGTATGAGTGTGTCCATGTATGTGGAGAGTGCGTCCATATATGTGGAGAGTGCGTGTATGACTGTGTCCATGTATGTGGAGAGTGCGTCCATATATGTGGAGAGTGCGTGTATGACTGTGTCCATGTATGTGGAGAGTGCATCCATGTATGTGGAGAGTGCGTGTATGACTGCGTCCATGTATGTGGAGATTGCGTGTATGACTGCGTCCATGTATGTGGAGAGTGCGTGTACGACTGCGTCCATGTATGTGGAGAGTGTGTGTATGACTGCATCCATGTATGTGGAGAGTGCGTGTATGACTGCATCCATGTATGTGGAGAGTGCATCCATGTATGTGGAGAGTGCGTGTATGACTGCATCCATGTATGTGGAGAGTGCATCCATGTATGTGGAGAGTGCGTGTATGACTGCGTCGATGTATGTGGAGAGTGTGTGTATGACTGCATCCATGTATGTGGAGAGTGCGTGTATGACTGCATCCATGTATGTGGAGATTGCGTGTATGACTGCGTCCATGTATGTGGAGATTGCGTGTATGACTGCGTCGATGTATGTGGAGAGTGCGTCCATGTACGCGGAGAGTGCGTGTATGAGTGCGTCCATGTATGTGGAGATTGCGTGTATGACTGCGTCGATGTATGTGGAGATTGTTTGACTGCGTCGATGTATGTGGAGAGTGCGTGTATGACTGCGTCCATGTATGTGGAGACTGCGTGTATGACTGCGTCCATGTATGTGGAGAGTGCGTGTATGACTGCGTCCATGTATGTGGAGAGTGTGTGTGTGACTGCGTCGATGTATGTGGAGAGTGCGTGTATGACTGCGTCGATGTATGTGGAGAGTGTGCGTGTATCACTGCGTCCATGTATGTGGAGAGTGCGTCCATGTACGTGGAGAGTGTGTCCATGGCTGCAGTATGAAAGGTACAGAGGCTAAAATATGGATATGTAGAGGTAAATCAGACAGATCTATTATATCTGCAGCGCAGGTTTTAAAGGGGTTGAGTTGAATATAAACTCCGTCAGCAACTGTAAATGTTAAAAAATAATAAAGTTGTGCTAAAAATGACAGGCAAATAAATAAATACAGCAAATAAAATGTCACAAAATAGCCATATGAGAGGGGTTTGCACAGGAGGAAGGGGTTTGTGAAGAAGAGTGTAAGTGTGTGTGGGGGGGCCCCATACCAAAATTTGCTATGGGGACCAGTCAGCCCTAGCTACGCCTCTGAGAACAGATAACTGCATCGTTGAGCGGCAAATATTTTTTTTCTTTTTTTCACTAATACACAGAAAAAATTGCTGTAATTTTCGCCCTTCACCACACAACGGCTAATAAGCCCTTTTTTCCCACTAATACAAGCCAAAAAATGCTTTAGAACATATAACTGCACAAGGGCAAATAAAACGTAGAAATATTTCCTTGCAATAACCCCTGTTAATGCCTGTATCAAACAGCACTTGCACCCCAATAAGACAAGTTTGCTGGAATTACAGAGCTGAATAATGGCAATTTGTATCATCAGTCAGTGCAGCAAGGTGTAATCGGAATGTTCCTATTACCCAGGCTGTAAACTCCCCTACTGAACCCTGTTCAACACAAATGCTGGTGGAATGATTCCTCCCTATCCTTTCCCTACACCTTGAGTATTCTTTCCCTGCACTTGTAAATAGTTTTTTTTACCATAATCAAGTCTTTCCTATCACTGTCCCTAGCGCCTGCAGACACGACTTTCCCTGCACTAAGCACACTGGTGAATAGCAGAATCTAAGATGGCCACCGTATTTATAGGGCTGTGACATCACAGGGCTGGCTGGCTGCTGATTGGCTGCATGCATGGGTGATTCCACCTTCCCAGAGTTCTTTGCCTTATGTCCTCACACGTGTAGCAGCCATTTTAGGAAAAAATGTGATTCGTTACCACGAGGCACGAGGAAATTCACATTCGGTGCGAATCAAATTTTTCCTGAAATTCAGATCCACTTCGTCAGCTTCGATTCGCTCATCGTTAGTCACAATGTTAGATGTGGTTAAATAAAGCTGTGGCCATCCTATAATTTGCACAAAAAAGTGTGATGGTTTTATTTACAAGGTTTGGTTGAGCCTGGATGGTTCAATTCTAAGATAGTGGGTCACACTGCACTGTTGTATTGTATTTTTTCTTTCTCTTTTCTTGTGTAATCCTTATTTAGCATGTGTTCCATTATTGACAACGCAGTCCAGTGCACATCTTGTCTGATGTATGCAGTCCTGGAACAGCTGTTTGAGGGTGCATATGTCTGTTCTCATTGTGAGTAAGGCCTAGTTCACACAAACGGTTTTTTTGCGGGTGTACGGGCCGTTTTTTTGTTTTCCGATAAGGCAGATAAGGGGATATCAGTTCAGGGACAGCACTGCTATAGCAAGACACCTTCTCTGCCAGTCAGGGGAATGTCAGCTCCAGCAAGCAGAGGACCAGGACAGCAGGGCAGGCTAAACAGGTGCTGGTAGTGGGCGTACAGATACGTTATTAGGGGTACAGATAGGGCAATCTGTCACAAAGGCCGGTATCGTCGAACAGTGTGTTGTCTTCCTGGCGCTCAAGTTAGACATATAATGGATGGGGTTGACAGATTACTGGGATGGACTGGCAAATTACCAGCAGTCATGGTCCACATTGGAACAGGTCACAAGCTTAAGACAAGGACCTCAAAGGAAGTGTTTTCCGAAATCCTAACGGTACCACGAGCCACACTAGAAAGGCAGGAGATTAGAGAGGTTAACAAGTGGCTCAAGGACCGGTGTAGGAAGGAGGGGTTTGGGTTCCTGGAGAACTTGGCCGACTTCTCTATTGGCTACAGGCTCTATCGTAGGGATTGGCTGCACCTCAGTGGGGAAGGTGCAGCTGTTTTGGGGGACAAGATGGCCAGAAGGTTGGAGGAGTGTAAACTAGGGACTGGGGAGGGTAATTACATTATAGGATGGGAAGATAGAGCCCTGGAGGACAGGTAATGAAACTGGGGGAGGAGTGGAAGGAGGGACTAGAACAGATTATAAGGAAAGGTGTAGGGTAAAAAATGTGCAAAAACCTGTTAAATGTATGTAAACTGATGCCAGAAACCTGACTAATAAAACTGGTGAATTGGAATTAGTGATGTGTGAGGAGGACTATGACATAGTGGGAATAACGGAGACATGGCTGGATGATAGCTATGACTGGGCAGTTAATGTACAGGGTTACAGCCTGTTTAGAAAGGATCATCAAAACCGGAGAGGGGGAGGAGTCTGCCTTTATGTAAAGTCCTGTCTAAAGCCCACACTCCATGAAGATATAAGTGAAAGAAATTAACATGTGGAGTCACTGTGGGTAGAAATACATGGAGGCAAAAATAATAAAATAATGATAGGAGTTTGTTATAAGCCACCTAATATACCAGAGTCCACAGAAAATCAACTACTAAGGGCTCATGCACACGAACGTATTTTCTTTCTGCTTCCGATCTGTTTTTTTTGCGGACTGTATGCGGAACCATTCACTTCATTGGGGCTGTAGAAAATAAAGAAGTTACTCCGTGTGCATTCCGTTTCTGTTTGTCCGCATGGCCGTTTCACAAAAAAGTAGTACATGTCCTATTATTGTCCGCAAATCACGGTCTGAGTCCCCATTTCACGTCAATGGGTCCGCAAAAAAATACGGAACGCACGCGGAACACATCCGTATGTCATCCGTATTTCATCCATATTTTGTGGATCCATACTGTAGAAATGCTTTGCCCAGCCCATATTGCTCATGTGTTTGGTGATTAATAAGTTACTGTTTCTGTATACGATCCGCAAAAAACGGATCAAATACAGAAACTATACGGTTATGTTTTGTGCAATAACGGAACGGAAGAGGACTTAAATCAGAGAGAAAAAAACCTCAGATACGGAAAAACGGATCAGTGAAAAACGGACCGCAAAACAACAACGGTCGCGTGTATGAGCCCTAAGGGTCCATTCACACATCCGTAGTGTATTGCCGATCCGCAATACATCGGTCCGGCATCCCTATAGAAATGCCTATTCTTGTCCGCTATTGCGGACAAGAATAGGACGTTCTATTTTTTTCGGGAGCCGCGGAATGTGTGCTGTCCGCGTCCGCACCCATTCCGCAGAATTGCGGAACGATGCGGACCCATTCTACGGACGTATGAATGGATCCTAAAGGAGATAGATGAGGCAGCAAATCGTAATGAGGTCATTATTAGAGATGAGTGAATCAAAGCTGATGAAAAGGAATTCGATCCGAATTTCAGGAAAAATTCCATTCGCACCGAAGCCAAATTTCCTCACGTTTCGTGGTAACAAATCAAATTTTTTTCCTAAAATGGCTGCTGCACGTGTTAGGACATGGAGCAAGGAACTCTAGGAAGGTGGGATCACCCATAATGCGATGCATGCAGCCAATCAGCAGCCAGACAGCCCTGTGATGTCACAGCCCTATAAATAGCGTCAGCCATCTTAGATTCTGCCATTTACCAGTGTACTTAGTGCAGGGAGAGAAGTCAGCAGTCGCTAGGGACAGTGTTAGAAAAAGCTTCATTGTGCTAAAAAAATGATTTACAAGTGCAGGGGAAGATTATTCAAGGTGTATCTTGTAATAGTGGCAAAATAAAAATATATTTGCCGTTCAGCCATGAAGTTATATGTTATAAAGCCCTTTTTGTTGTGTATTAGTGGCAAAAGTAAAATATATTTGCAGATCAGCGGTGCAGTTATCTGTTATAAAGCCCTTTTTCTCGTATATTAGTGGCAAAAGAAAAATATATTTGCCGTTCAGCGGTGCAGTTATATGTTCTAAAGTCCTTTTTTGCGTGTATTAGTGGCAAAAAAAAGTATTTGCCGTTGTGTGGTAAAGTGAGAATATTACAGACTTTTTTGGGGTGTTTTAATTTCCTATTCATTTATTTGATCTAACAGTATGTCAGACAGAGAAGTGCCAGGCCCTGCACAGGGGAGGCCTAAATGCTGCAGAGGTCGCAGCAGAGTAAGGGGGCGTGGCAGCAGGGGTTGCAGAGAGAGGCCTGAGCTCCCATGTCATCTAGCGGTCGTGTCTTGACCAGCAACTCAGCGGTTCTTGAATGGTTGACTCGGTCATCAGCTTCGTCCCAAGTGACATCAGACACCCCCAGCCAAGAGTCGGTGGGTTCCTCTGACACGACGCTTAGTTGGCATGGCCCGAGAGCAGGCCCTGTGCCCCCACCTGTCCTGAACCTTTCTCTGTCATTTTCAGTTCTCTCGCGAGAAGTATTATATGCCATAGGCTCGCCTCCACTGATCTGGAGGAGACATCCCCCACTTCCTCCAGTAGGTGGGCAAGTAGTGATGAGGAGAGTGGCGTGGGAGCTGGTGTTGCGAGCAGTCAGGCTCCTGACCCAGAGAAGGATGAGGAAGACATCAGTGAAGTGAAGACAGTACTCGATGATAATGATGTAGCTGATCGCACTTGGGAGACGGGTGATGAAGGGGCTTCATTATTATCGGGAAGAGAGAGTGGCAGCTTGCCCGTGAGCCAGCAAGTCGCTAGCGTGGCCAGGAGTCAGCAGGCTGGCAGAAGTGGGAGCTCGGGAGCCAAACATGCCCGGGGTAGACCACCCGCTTCGCAGGAGCCTACCTGTCCGGCAAGTAGCGGTGCACAGGTTCACGGAGGCAGCGGCGGTAGTAGTCAATCAGTGCGTAGTGTTGGCAGTAAAATCACCTGCTTGGTGGTGTGGCAGTTTTTTGTTAAGCCGCTGGAGTTGGTGAACATGGCCATATGTAGAGACTGTGGGCAGAAGGTGAAGCGTGGCCAGGGTGCCAATGTTGGCACCACGGCCCTACGTCAACATATGCAGCATCACCATAAATTGGCCTGGTAGAACCATGGCTCCGATGTGGTGGTCCAGCCTGCCGCAGCAACCGCTGCATCACCCAGTGGCACATACCCGATTTCAGGCAGTCATGGCTCCACCACCTCAACCGAAGGGAGCTGTCTGTCCTTCCCATCATCTGCTGGTCCTGATGCTCCTGCTCCTCCTCATCAGTCATTATATCAGCAATCGATCACCGAAGCGATTGCGAAGAGACAATAGTATGCGTGCACTAATCCAACGGAGCAGAAGCTGAATGTGCTCCTGGCCAAGTTGCTGATGCTGTAGTCCCTCCCTTTCCAAATGGTGGATTCTGCACCTTTCAGAGAACTGATGGCTTGTGCCGATCCGAGGTGGAGAGTCCCAAGCCGTCATTCCTTTGCCAAAAAGGCAGTACCAGCCCTGCACACGTATGTAGAACAGAAGGTGGGCCAGTCCTTGAGCCTGTCAGTGTCTGACAAAGTGCACGGCAGCGCCGACGTGTGTAGCTGTAACTATTGTCAGGAACAATACATGTCCTTTACGGTCTACTGGGTGAATGTGGTTCCTACACAGCCAGACCAGCAACTTGGCCAGGTGACGCTGCTTCTGCCTTCACGTTCTCACGCTGTTGGTCCTGCAATAATGTCCGACTCTGCCTACTCATCCTCTACTGTGTCCTCAGCCTCCACTGTAGGGACAATTCACAGTGCCCCTCCAGCATAGCACATGTGTAGGGCACGGCGGTGTCATGCTGTTCTGCACCTTATTTGCCTATGCGAACGGAGTCACACAGGGGAGGAACTGCTCCATGTCCTTCATCAAGAAATCAATTCATGGCTTTCTCATCGACAACTCAAAATTGGAACCATGGTGACCGACAACAGGAAAAACATTGTGTCGGCACTGCGTCAAGGAGGGCTGAGCCATGTGCCCTGCATGGCACACTGGTTGTCAAGCAGTTCCTGAAGTCGTCCACCCATCTGCAAGACATCCTAAAAATGGCCAGAAAACTTTGCATGCACTTCAGCCACTCGTACACTGCAAAGCACAAACCCCAACATAGGCTGATATACGACATTTTCACCCGTTGGAATTCCACCCTCCATATGTTCGACCGACTATACGAACAGAGAAAGGCCATAAACGATTTCATGATGATCCAAGCGGACAGGAGTACTCCACTGTGTAACTTCAATGTCAGCCAGTGGCAGCTCATGCGTGACACCTGCCGTTTGCTCTGGCTCTTTGAGGACTCTGAGGAGGCCACGTTTTTGTCAGTCACCAGGACTACGTGATGAACGATGTAATTCCACTGCTTCATGTCCTGGAACAGATGCTGGTGAATCTGGCTGGTCAGGGGACTGGAGACGTGGCGCCTAGATCTCAAGGCCACATGAGCCCTGTGAGGAAGAAGTGGAGGAGGAGGAGGACATTGGAGCACAAGCAATGTGTAACGAAATGGGTGGTTTTTCTACACAGGTGACAGGAGAGGAGGAGCAGGAGAAGCAGGACCAGCCAGAGGAGCTATGGGGCGATGAGGAAGATGAGGCAGAGGACCCAGACACACCGTGGCAGTATGCAGTGGAGATGTAGGCAGGGAGTCCCTCCTAGTCACTTGCACAAATGTCCCGATGCATACTCGCTTGCGTAGGGACAGCCGAATTGTCACCATTCCGCAGAGGGATGACTTCTGGCTCTCCACCTTATTGGACCCTCACTACCGGTCCAAAATGGGGGCCTTTTTTACACCCGCTAAGAGGGAGGACAAACTGAACTACTATAGAGACATCCTATGTAGTCAGTTGGCCGCTGTCTATCTTCGCCATCAGCCGTCCTCTCACAGGTCTGACCCCCCGGCCCTCTGTGCTCAGGTTCCACTGCCATGGCTGCTGGGGAGGGGTGGGGTGGCAGGAGCAGTACCAGGTCTATCAGCAGCAGCCTGAGTCTAGAGTCGCTGATGAGCAGCTTTCTTTACCCGCATAGTGAAGAAAATACTCACCAGCAGCTAGAAATAAAGCAGAACCTGAAACAGCAGGTGGTGGCATACTTGGACAGCACTCTGCCACCCCAAGTTGAAGATCCGCTGGACTACTGGGCAGCCAAACTGGAATTGTGTCCGCAACTGGAGGAGTTTGCCCTGGAAAATCTGTCCTGCCCAGCCAGTAGTGTGGCATCAGAACGGGCGTTTAGTGCTGCGGGGGCCATACTGACCTATGTTAAGATGAATCAGGTGTGGATCAGCCAGGATTTCCACCCACCAATGCCTTATGTATCAGACTAGATCATCCATGATGCCACACCAACACTTTGACAAAAGAGACCAGTTTCTTCTGGCTACCTGCCTCAGCTACTATTCTGATGCTGTCACCCGCCTGATGCCATACGTCTGATGCCAAGTGCTCCTTCTCTTACCCACCATCTTTAGCGGGTACTGGTATTGCCACCCACCTCCACACTATGTCACTTTGCCACTCTGTGGTCTCCTGATGCTGCTGCCACCCCCACACTATGTCGTCTTGCCACTCTGTGGCCTCCTCATGCTGCTGCCACCTCCACACTATGTCACCTTGCCACTCTGTGGCCTCCTCATGCTGCTGCAACCTCCACACTATGTCACCTTGCCACTCTATGGCCTCTTGATGCTGCCGCCACCTCCACACTGTCATTGTGCCACTATGTGGCCTCCTCCTGATGCTGCTGCTGTCACCTCCACACTGTCATTGTGCCACTCTGTGGCCTCCTGATGCTGCTGCTGCCACCTACACACTGTCATTGTGCCACTATGTGGCGTCCTCATGCTGCTTCCACCTCACCAGTATGTCATAGGGCTAATCTGTCGACTTCTCGTGCTGTTCCCACCCTCCCCACTTCATGACTGGCCCACTATTTTGACTTTCGGCCTGGCTGACATCATCATTTATTTGACAGTTCTTCTGATCTGTCAGAAGGAAGGAAAAATTAAACGCACAATGGATCCTGTCTGTGTAGCAGCTGTAAGGCCTGTATGGTCCATCAGAATTGGATTGTGATTTAGTAGCCAAAAGCAGGAGTGGGTACAAAACACAGAAGACATGCAAATATTCAATTCACGTGTCATCTCTGTTTTGGATCCACTACTGTTTTTTTTGGCATTAGGAATACTGATGGATTACTGACCAAATGCTGACCGGGTGAAGGCGGATGCTCCACAGACAGGATCCATTTTTGTGGGTTATTGTTCTGACGGATCAGAGGAAGAGCAAAATAATTAGTAACGTCAACGCAAACTTACTGCTGACACCCTCTCTACTCTGTCGGGGAGCTCTACTTGTATAAGCGTTTAATAAAACAGGTTCTGTTGACATGTATGTGGAATCAGCAGACAACGGTGAAAAAGAAGTGCGCTTCTTCTTGGTGCTAACATCGAACTGTAAGGCTGAGTTCAAACTTGAGTTATTTGGTCAGTTTTGGCCCCGTGACTGCCCAAATAAGTGAAGTGTGCAGTGATTCTAAGAGCGACGCCTATCGTCTGCATGTCATACTGACTCACAGTATAATTTCACTAATACAGCAGACTCCCTATGCGTGTTACTGCAAGGAATAGTGTTCTACATCACTATAAAGGCTCTATGCAGCCAGGAATTAGCCATTTTTTTTACGCAATTCTCCCCAAATGAATTTTTCTGAAAATTCGGCGAACCCGCCTAATCTAATTTTTTCAAAATTAGCTAATCTCTAATAGAGACACTGTACTGAGACAAGTCTTATTAGACTTGTATGCTCTGCATTAAGGATGGACCAATAACTGTAGAGTCTAAGAATTAGTTAGATATAAAGATAATTACGCTACTACCAGATGATGGTGAATGGTACTGTTTATTGTTTATTGGTGGTAAATGTCCTCTTCGGTCCTTCTATGCCACTAGTGGATGGTGTGATCAACACTGAGGACAGAGTCCAACAAGTTACCATTTTCTTGTTGATGTTGTTATCCGTTGGCACGCAGGAGAGGAAAAACCCCCTGTGGAGGAAACCTCTAGGGAACCATGGCGTAAGGACTACCCTTCCCTCGGGCACAAGAGGCAGCTTGTGGACTAGAAGCGCTGGCGGTCAATTCATTGACTCGTGGAAGAATCTTCATCGACTTTCTGCTGCTTCTCTGCTCCTGCTACTCTGCAGGTTATGACCCTCAGGTTACTCCTAGTGGCAGTTGGAAATTAAACTGAAGGACCAGGACTATTATATCACAGTACCGATAAGTCTTCAGGAGAGTACATAGAGGTCAGAGGTTGTAATTTGAGGCTCATACAGGGACAGCAATCCTCTGTGGATTTTACTGGTGCGTGTGATGTCATCAAGAGGCTCTGCTACAACATGATGGTTTTCTCCCACTGATCTATTGCGGACATCTGTATATATAGTGGAGCTGCTCACTTCCAGTGGTTTATCCTCCTCCAGATCCTGTGGACGATCTCTCTCACAATTCTGCCAAATGTTCTGCCAAGAGATAAAAAAGCATTGTAATAGTGGTAACCACCTGCAAGTTTACCCAGCAGACTATAAGCTTCCATCAGTGAATGGACTCCACACCACACTCTGCTGATAGAATCACAGGTAATGGAGGGAACTTTCAATAATCCCCATATTTCCCTCTCAGTTACGATGACCCACCTGCGATGACGTATGACAGGTTCTTGTATTGGCTTTATGACCTGCCATCTGGCATTGGCAAAAGTGAATCCACAGAATAGCTTTTGATCTTTATAGGCCATTGGTGGCTTATTGGCTTCGGTGGAGGATAGGACATCATTTATTTTTTTCGATGTCATTACTGGTGGCTGTGGAGAGAAGATCCAAGATCCTGTGTTTAACAAGAAAGGGCACAATGGAACTTTACTACTACCCAAATCTTCCCTGGATCCTGTACTTACTGGTCCTGGTTGGAATGGTGGACAAGCTGCTTCTTCCTCTATATCTGTCCACTCGATGTCCATGAAAAATGGATGTTCCCTGATGTTACATACCGCTAACTGGCGACTCTCTGGTGACTTGATTAAGAGCTGGAAAAAATATATTGAAGCCATTTCAGAATTGTAGATCACACTTTCCAGTGCAGTCCCTAGTTTTCAATGTCATATTTATCCGCTGTTGTACTGCTATATATTTTTATACTCACCCTCTCTATGAGGTCTCTGGCTTGGGGGTTGAGTCGTTTTGGGTAGGTGGGAACATCGTTGATCAGTGACTTCTGAATTCTTTCAGGAAATATACTGGCATAGAATGGATATTTACCAGTAGCCATCTCATATATCATCACACCAGCTGAGAACCAGTCCACTGCCGTGTTGTAGGGCTTCTGCAGAAGAATCTGTAGAAATATCAGGGAGACAATAAAAAAATAAGAGCATTGTCCAGAGCAGCAGAAG
The DNA here is from genome assembly GCF_905171765.1 of Bufo bufo. NCBI lineage: Eukaryota > Metazoa > Chordata > Amphibia > Anura > Bufonidae > Bufo > Bufo bufo. The sequence goes on from NC_053389.1 coordinate 273,884,411, forward strand.
TCATGGAGATGTCCAGCCCTATGCACAAAGAGAAGCACATAGATGATTCCTCACCTCGGGAGCCATGTATCTAAGAGTTCCGGCATATTGTGAGATCTTCCTTTCCCCAAAGATGTTCATCACGGCAAGACCGAAATCGGCAATCTTCAAGTGACCGGCACTGTCCATTAAGATGTTTTCTGGTTTTATGTCTCTATGTATGATGCCTCTGTTATGGAGAAACTGCAGCCCACAGATGATCTCAGCTGCAAAAAATCTGATTACAAAAAAAGAGAAAACATCAACATTCACTATGAGACCAATAAATTATATGAAGATGGGTGTTCCTGACGACTATTATCTTTATCTGAGATATCTATGTTCTGCTTTACCTGGTGACTGGAATGGTGAATGGGGCTTTGGCATGTATGAGGTCACCTAGGTCTCCTCCGCTGAGAAACTCCATGATGAAGAAGGCATAGTCCTGTGATAAAAACAGAGCATATCATGTAAGTTTCAAAGATAGTTAACTATGGAATATTAGAGTCCATATATATACCCTGCTTTGGAGATGTTATGCTTCCCAAGTAGAAGAAGCCAGAGGTTCAGGTTGACCTACCATCATAGTGCAAGTCTTGAAACTCATTTAAGTACAACAATGTTGGCAAAAGTAGGATGGGGTTGGAAAGAACTGACCTACTCACAAAACCCAGTAGTGGATAACACTCTTACCTTGGTCTGGAAGGTGGCATAAGCGTGGGTGAATAGTGGACTTTTCCCAGTCACCTCCAGGACCTGTCGCTCAATCAGAACGTTGTTTCTAAATTTCTGAAGCAGGACCCTCTTCTTCACCAGCTTCACTGCCAGTTGTTGTTGGCAGTCGGGATGTGTGGCCAGCATGACCTAGAGGAGACAGAGCATTAGAACTGGAGGAGCGGCCCATCCTGCCATGAGAAGACGTGAAGTCTTGATTTTGCTATAGTCATATTACTACACATAAGGAAAAAGTGACAACAACTCCTGATACTAACTTTACCAAAACCACCCTCTCCAAGGATTTTATGGAAGGTGAAGCTTTCCAGTCCAGTTACAATGATGGGGGTTTCTGCTGGGGTTGTCACTGGTAATAAGAAGAGACATAATAGTTAATATTCCTGCAGATGGCCTCCAATAGTAATTACGATATGAGAGGATAAGAATTTTATGGGGCATGAAAGACAAAAATGCTCCTTAGTTATGTTCATAAGTTGACAAACCCATTGATACGTCATTGGGGGATATTGGCTCTAGGTGTCTTAGATCTGCACTCATCTGACAGCTGTTCCATCTCAGTGTTATAGGACGTGCTGGGTCCATCTTCAGCTTTTCCCCCTGTCTCTTCTCCCCTCTTCCTCTTTTTTAGGATACTCTCCTGTATAGGGCTTCCAGGTCTTTTCGAAGCCTTGATAATTTTTTCTTTGCCGCCATCTTTCGCCTTCTCTGATGTTTCTATTCTCCTTCTCTTATTTGGCGGCTCAACTCTACTCTTTCTCTTCCTTTTTCTTTTTTTGTGAAGATTCTTTGGAACCTCCATGTTCAGCCCATAGATGTCACTGGGCTGAGGAAGGTCCTGTGCGCCTTCAGCGCGTTCCATGATGACACTTGGAACGGCTTGGCTAACAGGCCCTCTTTTCTGGTCTTTGAACAAAACCCAAATTTGCTGAGCGTAAGTAATAGTCGCCTTCACCCGTCAAGTGATGAAGAAATATGGCCGAAACTCAGGCTGCAGAAAGCTAGAATCAATTGTTATATGACATCACAAAGGCATCTGTGACATCACCACATTCTAAAGGTCACATTACTTTACAGAGGTACCTGTGTCATGGCTGGCTGTCAAGGGTGACATGACATCACAGGTACCTGTGACATCATCAGCCTGGCTGACAGGCCTGTGTTTATCAGCAGTTTTAAAGGCGCATGATTTTCTATTTGCTAAGTCTATCATTTATCATTTATATTATATACAGTTTATTCCCAGAATAAAAACTCTCCTCTACAAACAGCTTAACAATGTAACAAGATGTAATTCTATTCTAATCATGCATCTTGTTAGGGAAAATGATACATTGTGTCCAGGGTAGACATGGTGCACCTTCATTCAGCTGATTGTCGGCCTCCAATTACACAAGACATTCCTAAGGATACATTATAAATATTTAGGACAAGAATAAGACATGCTTTTTCTTTGAAAATGAACGGGTCCGCACCCGTTCCACAAAATTGCGGACCAGATGCGGTCCCATTCATATGGTCGTGTGAATGAGCCTTAAGGTCTGTTAAAAACGGTTAAACTGTCCATTTTTAACCCCTTCAGGACACAGCCTTATTTCACCTTAAGGACCAGGCCATTTTTTGCAAATCTGACCAGTGTCACTTTATGTGGTGATAACTTTAAAACACTTTTACTTAGCCAGGCCATTTTGAGATTGTTTTTTTCCTCACATATTGTACTTCATGACACTGGTAAAATGGAGTAAAAAAAAATCATTTTTATTTATAAAAAAATACCAAATTTACCAACATTTTGGAAAAAGTAGCAAATTTCTAACTTTCAATTTCTCTAATTCTACAATACATAGTAATAACTAAAAAAAAAAGTTATTAATTTACATACCCCATATGTCTACTTCATGTTTGGATCATTTGGTGAATGCTATTTTATTTTTTGGGAACGTTACAAGGCTTAGAAGTTTAGAAGTAAATCTTGGAAATTTTCTGAAATATTCCCCAAAATTTTTTTAGGGACCAGTTCAGGTTTGAAGTCACTTTGTGAGGCTTAAATAATAGAAACCACCCAAAAATGACCCCATGTTAGAAACTAAACCCCTCAAGGTTTTCAAAACTGATCTCACAAACTATGTTAACCCTTTAGGTGCTCCACAAGAGTTATTGGCAAATGGGGATGAAATTTCCGAATTTCATTTTTTTGACAATTTTTCCATTTTAACCCATTTTTTCCACTAACAAATCAAGGGTTAACAGTCAAACAAGACTGTATCTTTATTGCCCTGACTCTGCCGTTTACAGAAACACCCCATATGTGGTCGTACACTACTGTACGGCCACACAGTAGGGTGTAGAGGGAAAGGTGCGCCGTGTGGGTTTTGGGGGGCTGATTTTTATGGACCGGTTTATTTACACCGTGTCCTATTTCAAGACCCCCTGATGCACTCCTACAGTAGAAACTCCCTAAAAGTGACCCCATTATGGAAACTACGGGATAAGGTGGTGTTTTTTTTGGGACTATTTTTAGGGTACATATGTTTTTTGGTTGCTCTATATTACATTTTTGTGAGGTAAGGTTACCAAAAATTGAAATTCTGAAATTTCATCTCCATTTGCCATAAACTGTTGAGGAACACCTAAAGGGTTAATAAAGTTTGTAAAATCAGTTTTGAATACCTTAAGGGGTGTCATTTCTTAGATGGGGTCAATTTTAGGGAGTTCTACTCTAGGGGGGCATCAGGGGGTTTCTAAAGGGACATGGTGTCAATAAAAAAGGCCATCAAAATCGGCCTTCCAGAAACCATGTCGGTCCTTTCCTTTTGCGCCCCCCATTTACTGATACAGCAGTTTACAACCACAAATGTGGCGTTTCTGTAAACTGCAGTATCAGGGTAATAAATATTAAGTTTTGTTTGGCTGTTAACCCTTGGTTTTTACCGGAAACGACAGGTTCAAATGGAAAAGTGCCAAAAATAGCTGTTTTGGCACCATTTAAAAATTTTTTTTTGGACAGTGTTAATCTCGGCGGTTGGGTCATGGGGTGTATTTTTACAGAGGAGATTATTACGGCCGCGGCGATACCTAATAAGTCTATTTTTTTTAATGATTTAGACTACATTATCTTTTTGGATACAAAAAAAGACATTTTTTGTATCTCTATAGTCTAAGGGTCATTTATTTTTAGTTTTTTAGCCGATTGTATTAGGCACGGGCTCATTTTTTGCAGGATGAGGGGACAGTTTTATTGGCACTATTTTGGGGGCTATATGACTTTTTGATCGCTTGCTATTACACTTTTTTTTATGTAAGGTGACCAAAAAAATTTTTTTTTTATTTTTTTTTTTACAGTGCTAATCTGGGGGGTTAGGGGTATATTTACAGAGGAGATTATTACCGACGCTGCGCTACCTAGTAAGTCTACTTTTTATTTTTTTTAGTTCTACAAAAAAAAATTTTGGGGTGTCTCAAGTCTGAGAACCATAGTTTTTTTAAATAGTCAGTGGCTAAGTTGGTGAAGGGGATTTTAAATTTAGAACGCCATGGAAGTGTGGTACTCCCTGAAGCAACCAATAACGCAGAGGCCCGGATGATCGGGGAAATTGTCACATTGAGTAGTGGTGTCCTTCCGTATCCCCCTCCTGCGACACACACTGCATTTTTTTTGGGTTCGTCCCTTCTTTCCAGTATGAGGGACCACACCTGGAAAGTGTTGGCCAGGGACGATCCGGGCGCCTCCAATTCCCGAGGTACTCCCACCTGCTCTTTCCCGGTCAGAACAGATCAGGGTCTTGAGGACTGCCTCATAGAACTGGAGGAATGTCCCTGTGTTGCCAGCACTCTGGAACAGTATAAAAGAGTTGTACATGGCAACCTGCACCAAGTAGACCTCAACTTTTTTGTACCATGCCTTGGTTTAGCGCATGGCGTTATATGGCTTGAGGACTTGATCAGAGAGATAAACTCCTCCCATATACCGATTGTAGTAAACGATACAATCGGGCTTGAGGACCGTTGCCACGGTACCTCGCACAGGGACAGGGGTGATGCCGTTACTTTGAATTGTGGACAGTATAAGGACATCCCTCTTGTCCTTATATCTGACCAGCAGCAGGTTTCCACTGGTAAGGGCACGGGTCTCATCCCTGGGGATAGGTACCTGGAGGGGGTAGGCAGGGAGGCCGCGCTGATTTTTCCGCACAGTCCCACAACCGAACGTGGATCTGGCGGCGAGGGACTGGAACAAGGGGATACTAGTATAAAAGTTATCCACGTATAGGTGGTAACCCTTATCTAGCAGTGGGTGCATAAGGTCCCACACAAGTTTCCCGCTAACACCTAGAGTGAGGGGACATTCTGGAGGTTGAATACAGGAATCTCGCCCCTCGTACACACAAAACTTGTAAGTGTACCCTGAGGTACTTTCACAAAGTTTGTACAGCTTCACGCCATACCTCGCCCGCTTTGAGGGAACATACTGGCGGAAAATGAGTCTCCCCTTGAACGCAATTAGAGACTAATCAACCGCGACCTCCCTTCCAGGTACATAGGCCTCCATGAATTTGGCCCCAAAGTGATCGATGACCAGCCGTATCTTATACAGACTGTCATAGGCAGGATCACCTTGGGGGGGACTGATAGGAATCTCTGAGTCCCACTTGGTACCCCTGGCACCAAACTTCTAGTATCGGCTTGGTTTGAGTCCCTTTCTGACGTCAGGAGAGCGCTTCACTCAGTAGGTAACAAAAGACACAACAGTGATGTACTGAATGAACACTCTGAGGTTTATTTTTAATGCACACAGGTTATATAGAGGGGGCTTTACCCTCTTTATTAGCATATCATCGTATGTTATGTATTTAACCTATCATATTAACACGTTTCATTCTACGCTCAGAGAAATAGAAACAAAAACGGAACTTCCATATTAGGAATATTGTCCGGGAGTAGTGCCAAAGAGATAAGATTCAGGGTTACAGAGAATAGAAACCTTACAGTATATTAGTTTCACAGCAATCAGAGTTAGTACCTAACATAGAAACAAAACTTCAGCAAAAAGCAGAATTCATTTTGACATAATAAAGAACATGGATTCCTTTCAAATCCCCTCTTAAGAACCTTTAGTGGATCACACTACATGGTTCTTTCCTTTCTTGTCCTTTTTCTCTCTATATGATATTAGGTAATTCTTATACCCATCTGGGCTTCGATCCTCCTGGGGTAGAGTAGTCTGATATAATGACATATTAGAGAGCCCTTTTTCTAGCATTCGTCTCACACAGGGAATAACACATAATGCTACTACACCTATTACTACAATTACTATTAGTATGACAATCCCTAGTTGCATGAGACCTTGTTTCCAACTTGTGAACCATCCAAAGTATTGATCCCATGGATCATTTATACCTGAGTTCTTTTTCAGTTCTACTGACAGATCTTCAAGCTTCTTTATAGCTATTATGACCTTACCAGTGGGGCCAGTATTATTTGGTATGTATGTGCAGCAGGAGGTTGGATCAATCAATACTCGGCACACTCCGCCCTTCTCTGCAAGAATCATATCCAACACCATTCTATTCTGGAATGTCATGATTGAGTCTGCTTGTAGTTCTTCTGCTACCCCTAGAAATGCATCTCTGGTATAGTTTACAAACCTTTGCTGATTGTAGTATATGTAATTTATCCAATCAACATTTTTATTCACAGTAATAATGGGAAATATTGATTCAAATCCGGCGGCTACTTGATCTCTAGCTTTGAACTCATCTGGGACCCCTCTTGGAACACCTATTGCATCTATATACACATGGGGGTCAAAACTTGAAAGGGGGCTGCTTCTTTTATTTATCTTTAGCACCCCTTTGTCTATAATATCTGATTCAGTAAAAATGTGCATGTTCATTATAGCTTTGGCAAGCGCACATTCACCTTTCCAGGCACCTTCCAATCTGGATCTTATCTTTCCATCTCCACAGATCCAGTACACATCTCCTATGGAGTACACTTGGTTCTGAGTGAGGGATATGTTCAGATTGCTGTATTTATGACAATAACCTTTGGTGAAATTCTGTACATTCCTCCCATGTGTACTCCCCTTGTAACATGTGTAGTTACCTGGATATACCTGGATACCTGCCCCTGGGCGAGGATTTTTTAACAAAAGAGGGTATTTTGATTTCCATTCTGTACATGCACTGTGGTTATAAGACATATTAACAAAAAGAGTCAAAAAACATTCTTCAACACTTTCTGGTAACACTAGGGGTACGGTACCTAGGTGTGGCTTGGCAGCACCGCATATGTAACAGTTACTTTTATTCACAGAGGCTGCACTATATTTCATCCACTCCAGCCACAAATTAACATCAGAAAAACCCGTCCCCATGGCCAAAGTATCCTCATATGTGGGATTAGATATGGCCCTTAGGTTTTTTTAGAGAAACTATATGCGGGGCTAGTGGGTTTTTGGGGACACCTGTGATGGGTTGGTATTCCCTAGACTTATACATATCTCTAAGTTTGAACATTTGTGTTACCTGAGAAGTCTCAGCTCCCCACATTTTATGGAAGTACCATCCCAATACATAATCTCCTTCATCATATTTACCAGGGTTGTCTATTGTCAATACAATTTTCATTTCCGCTGACCTTTTTTTGCAATAATTCAATGAGGAGGTGTCCACATAACACGTCCCTCTCTCAAGGAGTGTCATTCTAGTCAAAAGGGACTTAGAATTTTTATCCCTCCTTTTGAGGGCACTTTCTGGTTTATATCCCCATTCTGTCCCTGTATTCCACCCCACTGATCCCCAGTATGCACAACCTTTTCCCCAGTTTGAGTCTGTTACACATACATAGGCCTGTCCTTCTACATAGTCGTTGGAACAATAGTTATAATATGAACATGTTTTCAATATATCACAAAGGCAAAAGGTGTAGGTAGCTACGTGAGTGTTAGATGAATTATACCAAAAGGTGATGACGCCGCCCTTGCTAGTTGCGGCTACTTCTCCCTTACTACTAATTGGTAAAATCAACAAGATTATTGAAGCAATCTTAGTCAGTACATTCAACCATTTCCCAGAAAGGGGTGAGGAGCTCATCATGTTGGAGGTCAGGGCTGTCTGCCCCCGTTAGTACCTCTGGGCCTTGTTGGAGGTCAGGGCTGTCTGTCCCCGTTAGTACCTCTTGTCCTTCTTCAAGGCCAAGGCTGTCTGCCTCCGTTCCTGCCTCCTCTCTTGTTCTCACAAGCTTCACTCGGGTGGCGTGGATCCAAGTTGGAGACTGTTCAGTCAGCACGGCTGTTCTGGTTACTGCGACCACGGTAGTGGGTTGGCCATATGCGAAGTCACCTTGGGATTTTCCTTTCTTCAGTGTTTTGATCACTACCTCATCCAGGATTCCCTTTTGTAGGAATTCTTTTATCATTGGCCTAAGTCCATCAAGTTTCTCTTTTGGCAGTAGGTATTGTTTCTGGAACACTGAAATGACACCTGGTTTTACAGTAGCTTTGTAGGGTGTGCAATCTATGAATCCTGTGTCATATTCATTTGAAGACCATAATGCAGGGTTAATGTTGTTAAGTTCTGGGTGGTTCTGTATGTTTGCAAGAATCAGTGTCACTGGTGTAGAGACTGGAATGAGATCTGAGTGTACTCTTATGCCCTGATTTTTGGCTGACACTTGTAAGTCAAGCTTAATGAACAAATCTTTACTTAACACACTTGAGGTTGCACTGCTATCTACCATGAATCCTACTCTCAGTCATCTAAGTCCACCCCTTTTAGTCGGACGCTGTGGTCCACCTTCTGTCCGTGAGAACAGAGCTCTGATGTGAAGCACAACACTTAACATGTAACACATAACTTCAAACATTGAAACAAACAGATCTGACAATACAGACATAAACGCACAAAAAGCCCATAAAAACTTTTCATTGACTTCAATAATAAAAAAAATTACAGCTTGATCAATGCTGTTGGCACCAATAAAAACCAAAAACTTCCAAGGAAAATAAAATAAAATTCTCAATGCGCATATTATATGAAAACAAATATCGTACTCCATACACATTCATTTACATTTCATGTACTCATCTTCACAAAACAGCTTATAACCACGCCCTTACACATAAAAACTGAATTGCACACACAGCTCTCCTAAAGCATCCATTAGGGCTCTTTCACACTTTCAACTCCACTACAACTCAGAGCCACACCCATTCACATTCCACTGAATCATTTGTCTTCCAACCTAATCACACAATTGTCTTTGTTTCATCCCAAAACTTGCAGCACAGACAAACACAGCTTTCCACACCACACCCAGAATTGCTGATGGTCTGTCGCTGTAAGACAATATACATGTTATAATCATAAAGTCATTTTGTTAAACCCAAATCATTTTATATGTCAGGTGTTCTTAGTTAATGTTGTACATATATAATAATTCTTGTTAAAAACTGGATTCTCACATTACACTGCTGGGGAAAGAAAATTATTGAACAATTTTTGTCTTTTATAATAATATTACACATATAACATCACTTACTCTGCAGGATTCCCTACTCCTTTGTATCATGTAATCCATATCCTAGGACGGGTCATGGTCAAAATGTGGCCATGCTTCTTTGTCTCCCAGATTCGACAAATTAATGCTGTCAACTAGGCAAAGGACTCAGGTCTGATCAGAAAATATCAGAGTGTCTCATCAAACATATAATTTGTTGCTTTGGTCTGCCGCTTGTGTTCACCTATCTGCGGGTTAATGGATTGCTCCCAGCCGGGGGTGGGGCGTATTGCAGACCTCCGCAACACAGTAAAACAACAATGCAATGTCCTTAAAACTCTATGCAAATAGTGAACTTCAGTCCGTACACTTACCACCCGGACATCAGTATCCTTATCTCAACTCTAATAATCTTATACTTTAAAACAACGTTAAAAGAGTCAAACCAAGCTCCATCCTTGTCTCCCTGAGACAATATTATGTAGTGCACACTATATTTTCTCTGAGTGATCCTCACGGCGGACTCCCGGAGTCCCCGGGTCACTCCCCCAGACTCCCGGAGTCTGTACCCTGTATCCCTGATACAGTAATTATACTAGAAGTTGTAGGTTCTACTTACTAGATCGAGATGTGGTTCTCGGATCGGCTAGAGGACAATAACAGATGCCTTTCTTACCGAACACGAGGAAAACCTTCCCGATCCCGGACGAGCCCCCAAACTGATAGGAATCTCTGAGTCCCACTTGGTACCCCTGGCACCAAACTTCTAGTATTGGCTTGGTTTGAGTCCCTTTCTGACGTCAGGAGAGCGCTTCACTCAGTAGGTAACAAAAGACACAACAGTGATGTACTGAATGAACACTCTGAGGTTTATTTTTAATGCACACAGGTTATATAGAGGGGGCTTTACCCTCTTTATTAGCATATCATCGTATGTTATGTATTTAACCTATCATATTAACACGTTTCATTCTACGCTCAGAGAAATAGAAACAAAAACGGAACTTCCATATTAGGAATATTGTCCGGGAGTAGTGCCAAAGAGATAAGATTCAGGGTTACAGAGAAACCTTACAGTATATTAGTTTCACAGCAATCAGAGTTAGTACCTAACATAGAAACAAAACTTCAGCAAAAAGCAGAATTCATTTTGACATAATAAAGAACATGGATTCCTTTCAGGGACATGCTGCATTATCTTCATAATGCAGGCATTTCCGGATGGCCTCAAATCGGGAACGTGTCATGGCTATACTGTAGAGTGGGGTCTGGTAGAGGACGTCCCCACTCCAGTACAGCCTAACACTGGGCTTTTTGACTAGGCCCATATGCAGCACGAGGCCCCAAAACGTCCTCATCTCAGCTGCACTGACCGGGGTCCAGCCACCGGGCCTAGCCAAAAACGAGTACGGGTGTTGAGAGACAAACTGTTGGGCGTACAGGTTCGTCTGCTCCACCATCAGATTTACCACTTCCTCACTGAAAAAAAGACTGAAAAATTCGTATTCAGTGAAGCCCAATGTGTAAATCTGGATTCCTGATTCACCAACAAAATCAGGAATTGCGGGCTCAAAGTTTTCTGGGGTACACCAGACAAGACCACCTGCAAGGGGCTCAGGTGGACTGACCTGGTGAGCTGGAAAACTAGTACGAGCCCCAGAGCTGCTCGTACTAGGCTGGGCCACAGGGTCCCTAGCATGGGGGTCCCCTCGATCCGCCTAGCGGCGTCTCCGCCGCCTTGGGGGCTCATCGCTTGATGATGAGGATGCGGATGACAACAGGAATGTGGGTTCATCCTCATCCTCACTGGGGCTCTCGGACTCGAAAGTAAGGAGGGCGTATGCCTCCTCGGACGAGAACGTCCGGCGGGCCATAGGGGAGTGTGTGTCTGCAAGTGTATGTGCGTGTGTGTAAATCTTTATAAGGTGTGCGTGTGTGTGGGGCACGGGTGTTCACGCACTTACCCTATAGCTATAAAAAAATAAAATAAAAAAAAGATCCCTAACTAAAAAAAGTTTAAAAAAAGTGTAAAAAAAATACAAATGTGCTGTGGGGCGGGGTGAGCGATGCGCTAACAGTGGCCGGACGCAAAGATAGCGCATGAAAATAAAAAATAAAAAAAATTAAAACTTGCACCCCCAAAAAGTGTGTGTGTGTGTGGGGGCAAGCTGCAGCACCCCTGGGGGGGTCTAGGGTCACACAGTTAACTGCTGTGGACCCCAGACACCCGATCATGGGGCTCACAGACCAAAAAAGATATATATATATTTTTTATCTAATCTAACCCTAAACTTGCCCTAACTACCCCTCCCTACACCTCCCACTACCTGCCTGCCCCTGCCTGTCCCTGCCTCCTAAGCTGCCTGATGGCACCAAAAACTCACAAGTCGGTGGGCAGCGCGATCTCCTGCTCTTGCTGCTCTCCCCGCTCCTCGGACCGGAATGAGGGAGGAGAGCAGCGGCGGAGATTCAAACTTGCCGCGCTCCGCCCACATGCCGCATGGGGACCAATCACAGGCGATCCTGAGAGGTGACGCGATCGCTACCTCACAGGATCGCAGGATGGTGATTGGTGGTGTATAATCACACCACCGATCACAGTCCTTTCCGGGTTATCGGGTCATCAAAGACCCGAATAACCCGGAAACTCAGAAAACCGCAGGTCTGAATTGACCTGCGGTTTTCTGCGATCGCCGACATCGGGGGGTAACAAGACCCCCTTGGGCATTGGTACAGAGTGCCTGCCGAATGATTGCGGCAGGAATTTGGTTCCGATCACCGCAGGCGGCGCGGCGGTGATCGGAAATTATCAGGACGTACCGGTACGCCCTGTGTCCTTAAGTACCAGGACATCAGGGCGTACCGGTACGCCCTGTGTCCTGAAGAGGTTAACAGACTTTTTTTCACCGATGCCTTTCTGAGAAACGGGCATTAAAAACAGACCCATTCAATTGTATGGCAGCAGTAGGTCAGTGAAAAACAGACAAGATAGAACATGTTCTATTTTTTTTACATAGATTATTCACTGGCTGTTAAAATAAAAACTGCCAGGTAAATAACCTCATAGACTACCATTGGCCGTAAAATGGATGTGTGATGGTGGTTAAAAAAAACGTCCATCACATGTCTGTTTTTTTACTGTCATGTACAGTACATGTAGCCTTAGGCGTTTTTATGCTACTTTTGTATTTTTCTTTGCTACAGTACCATTTTACCTTTTTTTTAAACTTTTTTTTTTACACCATTTAGCAATCATTTTACAAACCGTATTCCAAAAAAGTTGGGACACTATACAAATCGTGAATAAAAACTGAATGCAATGATGTGGAGGTGCCAACTTCTAATATTTTATTCAGAATAGAACATAAATCACGGAACAAAAGTTTAAACTGAGAAAATGTACCATTTTAAGGGAAAAATATGTTGAATCAGAATTTCATGGTGTCAACAAATCCCCAAAAAGTTGGGACAAGGCCATTTTCACCACTGTGTGGCATCTCCCCTTCTTCTTACAACACTCAACAGACGTCTGGGGACCGAGGAGACCAGTTTCTCAAGTTTAGAAATAGGAATGCTCTCCCATTATTGTCTAATACAGGCCTCTAACTGTTCAATCGTCTTGGGCCTTCTTTGTTGCACCTTCCTCTTTATGATGCGCCAAATGTTCTCTATAGGTGAAAGATCTGGACTGCAGACTGGCCATTTCAGTACCCGGATCCTTCTCCTACGCAGCCATGATGTTGTGATTGATGCAGAATGTGGTCTGGCATTATCTTGTTGAAAAATGCAAGGTCTTCCCTGAAAGAGATGACGTCTGGATGGGAGCATATGTTGTTCTAGAACCTGAATATATTTTTCTGCATTGATGGTGCCTTTCCAGACATGCAAGCTGCCCATGCCACACGCACTCATGCAACCCCATACCATCAGAGATGCAGGCTTCTGAACTAAGCGTTGATAACAACTTGGGTTGTCCTTGTCCTCTTTGATCCGGATGACATGGCGTCCCAGATTTCCAAAAAGAACTTAGAATCGTGACTCGTCTGACCACAGAACAGTCTTCCATTTTGCCACACTCCATTTTAAATGATCCCTGGCCCAGTGAAAACGCCTGAGCTTGTGGATCTTGCTTAGAAATGGCTTCTTCTTTGCACTGTAGAGTTTCAGCTGGCAACGGTGGATGGCACGGTGGATTGTGTTCACTGACAATGGTTTCTGGAAGTATTCCTGAGCCCATTCTGTGATTTCGTTTACAGTAGCATTCCTGTTTGTGGTGCAGTGTCGTTTAAGGGCCCGGAGATCACGGGCATCCAGTATGGTTTTACGGCCTTGACCCTTACGCACAGAGATTGTTCCAGATTCTCTGAATCTTCGTATGATGTTATGCACAGTTGATGATGATAGATGCAAAGTCTTTGCAATTTTTCGCTGGGTAACACCTTTCTGATATTGCTCCACTATCTTTCTGCGCAACATTGTGGGAATTGGTGATCCTCTACCCATCTTGGCTTCTGAAAGACACTGCCACTCTGAGAAGCTCTTTTTATACCCAATCATGTTGCCAATTGACCTAATTAGTGTTAATTGGTCTTCCAGCTCTTCGTTATGCTCAAATTTACTTTTTCCAGCCTCTTATTGCTACTTGTCCCAACTTTTTGGGGATTTGTTAACACCGTGAATATTGGAATCAACTTATTTTTCCTTTAAAATTATACATTTACTCAGATTGAAAGCGACGGAATGAGGCGCAGCCATAATGTAGTGCGGATTGACTTAGGGGGAAGACCGCAGGATAGCAAAGGGTTAATGTCTGTATGCTTGGCTAGGGGTTGGTTTAAGGGAGGAAGGGGAGGATTAGCAGATTGGCGGGCAGTATATATTGGCAGTAGGAGGGGCGTCGGTCAGTGGTAGAGGAGAGCAAGTGCGTTTAGCAGTTTGGCCCAAGATGTCGTCGCTTGAGGATTTATTGGAGGCGGTTAGGGCGGCTGTACAGGTACACGGTGCTGCACGTTTGCAAGAGACCATGCAGTCGGTCCTGAACCCCCCTTCTGCGTCCGTTGAGGCTGCGCGTCCCTGCAGGGCTAGGCGCTCGGTTCCCCCGGAACGCCTGAGCCCTGAGACTACTCCTAGATTGCGCCGGCGAATGCGGAGCCCCCCCAGGCACCCTCCGCTGCAGTCTGCGCTGCCCGTTTCTGATTCGGCGCGCAGACGCAGCGGGAGGACAGCAGCAAGAAATGGTAGGCCGACGGGAGAGGGACGGTCTGGTGCGGGTCCGGTCTCCCGGTCTCTGAGAGGGAGAGGTCAGGTGCGCACGGCTGTCTCCCCGCGAGAGGCCTTGCGGGGGGCGCGAGCCAGGGCAGACTTACCTGCAGACTGTGGCGGTGTTGCTGCGGCCGGGTCGCTTGCCGGCCTGGGCCTTCTGGATGGCGGTGAGGGAGTGTTGCCTGCGTCGCGGTCAGTTTCCTCTGATCAGCGACATCATCGTGGTGGGCCTGAGGCGCGGAGTGGCGGTGCTGGAAGGGAGAGTGCGTCGCGGCGCCTGGCGGTGGGTCGGCGGCATTGCATCTTATCAGGAGCTGCGGCGGTGAATGAGCCCCCTGAACTGCGGCATGAGAATGCGGCTCACAGTGCCTCTGCTGTGGAGCCTGGCTTGCTGGGAGTCGCTGGGATGAGAGGTTTGCGGCCAGGTGTGAGGGCCTCTGCTTCACAGGGGGCTGTGGATGTCAGCCCTATGCAACCGGAGTCTGAAGGGGAGTTGTCGCAGCTGGAGGACGGTGAAGTGGATCCAGGAGAAGAGTCAGCGGCTGGCGGTATGGACGACGCTGGGCCATCTGGGAGTGACGTCTCGTTGGTGATACCCGAGGGGAGGTCTGCGGCTGCCGGCGACATCGTCCGGGGATGGCCAGGTGAGAGAACGCCGTGTCAGATTCCTGTTGGGGGGGTTGGGAATTCAGTGGTACATAGTGGGGGGGGGGTTCTGAGGCTTTGGTGAGGGATGTATTGTCGGGTATGCTCGCTTTGCTATCACGGTTGGGCTCGGGTTCTGCTGGGTCTCTGGCGGCTGTGTGGTCGTCGGCTCCGGATTTGGCGCTGGTTCAAGGGGCGGTGCAGGGTTTGTTGGGGGAGAGTGGCGGCTCGGCGGCTGGTGGGCAGGCCTGTGGTTCTGGGCTGGCAGCGGGGGCAAAAGGTGATGTGGTGGATGGTGTTAGGTTGGCGGATTCAGCGAAGGGTGAGATTTACGTGTGTTTTGAGGGGCCGCTGGGGGCTCATTTGAAGCAGGAGGTCAGGGAGAAGATATGGAAGGATGAATATGTGGAAATTTTCTCGTTGCTTCCTTTGGAAAAATTTCATTTGGATAGGGGTAAGCTGGACGAGAGTAAGAAGGAGGAGGAAGAAAGGAGGAGGTTTAGGTTGATTCCGCGCACTTTTCAGAATTGGTTGCAGGCCTTTGCAATTTTGGCCAGCGTCGTTGGGGAAAAAGCGCCTGAGCACTGCTCGGCCCTTTTTTGCTATATGGATGCTATTGGGGAGGCTCATCGGACGTATAGGGGTGTGGCGTGGCTTAGGTACGATGAGCAGTTCCGGCAGCGGAAGGCGGTCAGGCCTAGCATTCGTTGGGACCATAAGGATATTGGTCTGTGGATGCGGTTGATGGCGGCACCCCGAGGTGGGGGGTCTCAGCCCTTTCGTGGAGCGGCCAGGGGTGCCTCGGCTGCGGAGTCTCAGGTTGGGGGCAGAAGGGGTTGTTGCTGGCAGTTCAACGAAGGACATTGCCGGTTCTTGTCCGACTGCAGGTTCAAGCATGAGTGCTCCGGTTGCGGAGGTTCCCATAGCCTGTCTCGGTGCTTCCGGAGGGGGAAGGGTAAGGGATCCGAGGTTATGCAAGAAAGGGGTGACACCGGTGAGGGTGGAAGAGATGGAGCCGTATTTAAGGATGTACCCAAATAGGGAGGCGGCTCGGTTGTTGTTGGAGGGGTTTAACGTGGGGTTTGTTATCCCGTGTAGTTTGGTTGGGACGAGGGTTGCGTCCCGGAATTTGTCTTCAGCTTTGCGCTACCCTGATGTGGTGAGGGATAAGATTGTGAAGGAGGTTGAGGCTGGCAGGGTGGTCGGCCCCTTTTCGGAGTGTCCTTTGCCGGATTTGTGGGTATCCCCGTTGGGTTTAGTTCCTAAGAAGGAGCCCAATAAGTTCAGGCTCATTCATCATTTGTCCTATCCGCTTGGTGGGTCGGTGAATGATGGGATAGCAGACGAGTTATGCTCGGTGTCATACACGTCTTTTGATGAGGCAGTGCGTTGGGTGCGGCGTTTCGGGCAGGGCGCCCTGCTTGCTAAAACTGATATTGAGGCTGCTTTTCGATTGTTGCCCATTCACCCTAAAAGTTTGCATTTGCTTGGTTTTCAGTGGGAGGGTTGTTTCTATGTTGATTGTTGTCTGCCTATGGGGTGCGCGATCTCGTGCTCTTTGTTTGAATCGTTTAGTTGTTTTTTAGAATGGGTGGTGAAGCAGGAGGCGGGATGGAGTTCGGTTTTGCACTACCTGGATGATTTCTTGTTTCTGGGTCCCGCTGGATCCAGGGTGTGTGCGGTTTTGCTGCATACGATGGAAAGGGTGGCAGCGCGTTTTGGAATCCCGTTGGCGGTGGATAAGACGGAAGGCCCGGCCACGGTCATCAAGTTCTTAGGTATTGAGATCGACAGTTTGGCTATGGAGTGTCGTTTGCCTGATGATAAGGTGCTTGATCTCTTGCACGAGGTTGTGTTTTTAAGGAAGGCTAAGAAGGTGCAACTTAAGCGGGTTCAATCGGTTTTGGGTAAATTAAATTTTGCTTGTCGCATCTTGCCGATGGGGCGGGTTTTTTGCCGTCGCTTGGCATTAGCGACTGCAGGCATTACTGCTCCTTTTCATTACTTACGGTTGCCGGTGGCTGTGAAGGATGATTTGGCGGGGTGGGAGATATTTTTGTTGGATTATAATGGGCGGTCGGTGTGGATGGAAGCGGTGGTTAGTAATGTGGACTTGGAGTTGTTTTCAGATGCGTCTGGTTCGTGTGGTTATGGTGTTTTTTGTAGGGGGCAATGGAGTGCAGGGTCTTGGCCGGCTGAATGGAGGCAGGCTGGTTTCCTTTCTAACTTGGTGTTGTTGGAGCTTTTTCCTATTGTTCTGGCTACTGAGTTGTGGGGGGACTGGCTTAGGAATCGGCAGGTGCGTTTTTACTGCGATAACATGGGTGTTGTTCAAGCGATTAACAGCCAGTCGGCTAACTCACCGCCGGTGTTGAATTTGCTGAGGCATTCGGTATTGAGGGGTTTGCGATTGAATGCATGTTTTGTTGCGGTACATGTCCCTGGAGTAGATAACTCACTTGCTGATTCCCTTTCTCGTTTTCAGTGGGAGCGTTTCCGCGGCTTGGCGCCGGGAGCCGAAATCCGGGGGTTGCCCTGTTCTCAGTGGCTCTGGAGCGTGGCCTTGGGGTGTCAGCGGGCCTGATTAGGCGGTCGCTTAGTAACGGTACGTGGGCAGCCTACTCTTCAGTGTGGTCTTTGTGGGAGGATTTGATTGAGCAGGTGGGAGGTTGTAGCTCGCTGGAGGATTTTCGAACGCTATTGGTCTTTTGGTTAGGAACGTTTTATGCTGCGGGTTTGTCTTTTTCGGTGGCGTCAAAGAGGTTAACGGCGGTTGCCTTTTGGTTGCGGTTGCGAGGCATGACCGATGTGTCTAAGTGTTTTATGGTGCGGCAGGCATTGAAGGGTTACCGCCGTTGCGGGGTACGGAGGGACACTCGCAGGCCGGTTTCGTTTGCGGTGTTGCAGATTTTGTGGACAGAGGCGGGATCGGTTTGTGTGTCAGCATTTGAAGTGTGTCTGTTTAGGGCGGCTTTTTCTCTGGCCTTTTTCGGAGCATTTCGCATCTCAGAGTTGGTGGCAGCGAGTCGCACGGGCGATGGGGGTTTGTTATGGAAAGACGTTGGATTGGTGGATGGTGTCTTGCGGTGTTTCATTCGCAGGTCTAAGACGGATCAGGAGGGTAAAGGGGTTGTTTTGTGGTTGAGGCCGTTGGGGGGGTCAGTACTTTGTCCTGTGTGGTGTGTGGAGGAGTTCTTGGATGTGAGGCCTGGCGGCAGGGGGACATTGCTGATTCATCAGGATGGTTCGCAGTTGTCTCGTTTCCACTTTGTCACTGTTTTCAGGAAGTGTTTGTTGGCTGCTGGTTTGCCCGCTAAGGAGTATGCATCTTACTCTTTTCGTATTGGGGCCGCAACCGAGGCGGCTAGGTGGGGCCTAGGTGAGGAGGTTATTCGGCGTATCGGACGCTGGGAGTCGGATTGTTTTCGATCTTATATCCGGCCCCATCTGTTGTGAATGTCTGGTTAGGGGCTGAGAAGGGGTGGGATGTTGCTAATTATTTGACATTTTGGATGTGGTTTAATTTTGTTTGTTTTGTTGCAGGGTCGGCGCCTTGTTTGGCTTGGATATTCGGGCACTCGTATGTTCATTGGGGGGCCTTGCGTGCGGACGTCAGGCGGAACGGACGCCAATTGGGCTTTTCGGCGGAAGACATGCAGATTAGGTGGATTGGTTTGCGGGGGCTTCTTTGGGGGCGGGTTTTGCCTGAGATTCATTTGAATGTTAGGTTGGATCGTCCGCCGGATGTGTTGGTTCTTCATGTCGGCGGAAATGATTTGGGGGTCCGTCGGTCCCGGGATGTGATTCGGGATATTAAGCTGGATGTATTGCGTTTGTTGGCGGATTTTCCTGAGATTTTGTTGGTTTGGTCGGAGGTGGTGGCGAGAAGTAGTTGGAGGTTTGCCAGGTCTGTGGAGCGGATTAACAAGGTGCGGGCTAAATTGAACAAGGAGGTGGGGTGCTTTGTTCGCAGGCAAGGTGGGATAGTTGTGCGCCATCGGGAATTGGAGGCGGCGTCGCCTCAGTTCTTGAGAGCTGATGGAGTGCACCTTAATGATGTTGGTATTGACATGTGGGCTTTGGGCATTCAGGAGGGTTTGGAGACGGCCCTGAGGGTGTGGCAGGACGCCCACAGGTGAGGTGTCACCGGTGGTCTTCTGGTGGCTGATTGTTATGGGATCCTGGGGAGCGATTCAATGGTTAAGAGATGCAGGACATGTTGGAGCCTGCATCTCATGTGGTTTGTGAATGCCGAGGATGGGGGCTCCTGTTTGGGCTAAAAGGCCTACAGGAGGAGATACTTGGATACTTCAAGGATTTGGTGCTCTTGGGTCGGTGAGTGCGGCCGAGGGTAAGCTTGAAGTACAAGGTGAGACGGTTAAGGAAGATGCCGCTGGTTTGGGTTGCCCTCCAGGATCCTTGTTACGGTGCAGTGGGTCATAACGTTGAAGGTTGTGTTAAAGTGCCTGTTGTTATTATTATTATTATTATTATTATTATTAAATGTGAATAATAAAGTTCGGCCATCATGGTCAATTTCTCCAAAACAAGATGGTGTCGGTGTGGTTATTGAAGGGTCAGGTTAGTGGGAGTAGACGGAGGAAATTCTTCCATCCTATTAAGTCATAAACGTTTGATCTGTCATCTACGTTCTATTACAAATAAAATATTGACATTTGCCATCTCCACATCATTGCATTCAGTTTTTATTCACAATTTGTTTAGTGTCCCAACTTTTTTGGAATCCGGTTTGTACATAATGTAATATATTTATAGAACAAGTTGACACTGCTATGTGTGTATATTATTTTCTGCTTTGTATAATATTCAATCGCATTAACCCCTTCAAGCAACAGCCAGTTTGGACCAAATGCCGGATTCCCATTTCTTAAATCTGACATGTGTCAGTTTATCTGGTGTTAATTTTGGAATGGTTTTACTTATCCAACCCATTCTGAGATTGTTTTCTCGTGACACATCATACTTCATGTTAGTGGTGAATTTGAGTTGATATGTTTTGCCTTTATTCATAAAAAAATCCACAATTTAAAAAATAAAATAAAAAATTGCTATTTTCAAAATTTTTCTGCTTTTAAGACGGATAGTAATACTTCATAAAATAGTTACTACTTTACATTCCCCATATGTCTTCTTTATATTGTCATCATTTTGTAAATGTTATTATTTTTTTTAGGAAGTTAGAAGGCTTAGAAGTTTAGAAGCAAATTTTAAAATTTTTAAGAACATTTCCAAAACCCACTTTTTTAAGGACCAGCTCAGTTAAGAAGTCACTTTGTGGGGCCTACATAGTAGAAACCACCCATAAATCACCACATTTTAAAAAATACACCCCTCATTTTATACCCCCCTATTTTTACAAACTTTATTAAAACCCTTTAGGTGTTCCATAAGAATTAAAGCAAAGTAGAGGGGAAATTTTAAAATGTCATTTTTCCTGTAGCCCACAACAAGGGTTAACAGCCAAAGAAACTTCAATATTTATTACCCGGATTCTGCCTTTTACAGAAAAACTGCATATGTGGTCGTAAACTGCTGTATGGGCACACGGCAGGGCACAGAAGGAAAGGAGTGTCATATTGTTAACGGAGGGCAGATTCCACTGGAATAGTTTTCAGGTGCCATGTCACATTTGAAGAGACCCTCAGGTACCCCTAGAAGGAAAACCCCCAAAAGTTACCCCATTTTGGAAACTACACCCCTCACGGAATGAATCAAAGGGTTATGTTTTTGGGGTAGATATGCCTTTTTGATCACATTTTATATCATTTTTTATAGAGGTGAAGTGGGCAAAAATGGCAATTCTGTCAGTGTATTTTTTATGGGGTTCCTCTTCAAGTAAAAGTGATATGATAATTTTATTCTGTGGGTTGATACGGTTATGCCGATACCAAATTTAGTTTTTTTTACGTTTTATGACTTTTTTAGTTTAAATTCACTTTTGTGTTAAAAATAAATGTATTTTACAACTTTTGTATTCTTTCACCAATGTAGCTGTGTGAGGGCTTATTTTTTGCGCAACAAGCTGTATATTTTATTGGTATCATTTTTCGATACTTTGGCTTTTTGATCACTTGTTATTTATTTTTTTGTGGAGGTGAGGTGACAAAAACAGCAATTCCTTTATTGTTTTTAACAATATTTGTAAGGCATTCACCGGAGGCGGCGATACCAATAATGTGTATTTTTTTTAATTTTTCATTTTTTATTGACTTATAAATGAACAGATATGGGTTATATGCAATACATGCCATTTGGACGTACGGTTATGTCCAAATGCGTGACGGGGTTAATATGCTTGCCATATATTTGTATACATTTTCTCATAGCTACTTTTTATTTTTTCAAAGAGGTTGTCCAGTGTCATTAATGGAGTTTTCTGGGAGGGACATGTTTTAACATAGAGACACTGTACCGAGACAAGTCTTATTAGTCTTGTATGCTCTCCATTAAAGATAGACCAATGACTGTAGAGTCTAAGGATTCGTTAGATATAAGATAATCACGCTACTATCAGATGATGGTGAATGGTACTGTTTATTGTTTATTGGTGGTAAATGTCCTCTTCGGTCCTTCTATGCCACTAGTGGATGGTGTGATCAACACTGAGGGCAGAGTCCAACAATTTACCATTTTCTTGTTGATGTTGTTATCCGTTGGCACGCCGGAGAGGAAAAACCTCCTGTGGAGGAAACCTCTAGGGAACCATGGCGTAAGAACTACCCATCCCTTGGGCACAAGAGGCAGCTTGTGGACTAGAAGCGCTGGCGGTCAATTCATTGACTCGTAGAAGAATTTTCAATGACTTCCTGCTGCTTCTCTGCTCCTGCTACTCTGCAGGTTATGACCCTCAGGTTACTCCAAGTGGCAGTTGGAAATGAAACTCAAGGACGAGTACTGTTATATCACAGTACCGATAAGTCTTCAGGAGAGTACATAGAGGTCAGAGGTTGTAATTTGAGGCTCATACAGGGACAGCAATTTTCTGTGGATTTTACTGGTGCGTGTGATGTCATCAAGAGGCTCTGCTACAACATGATGGTTTTCTCCCACTGATCTATTGCGGACATCTGTATATATGGTGGAGCTGCTCACTTCCAGTGGTTTATCCTCCTCCAGATCCTGTGGACGATCTCTCTCACAATTCTGCCAAATGTTCTGCCAAGAGATAAAAAAGCATTGTAATAGTGGTAACCACATGCAAGTTTACCCAGCAGACTATAAGCTTCCATCAGTGAATGGACTCCACACCACACTCTGCTGATAAAATCACAGGTAATGGAGGGAACTTTTAATAATCCCCATATTTCCCTCTCAGTTACGATGACCCACCTGCAATGACGTATGACAGGTTCTTGTATTGGCTTTATGACCTGCCATCTGGCATTGGCAAAAGTGAATCCACAGAATAGCTTTTGATCTTTATCGGCCATTGGTGGCTTATTGGCTTTGGTAAAGGATAGGACATCATTTATTTTTTTCGATGTCATCACTGGTGGCTGTGGAGAGAAAATCCAAAATCCTGTGTTTAAAAAGAAAGGGCACAATGGAACTTTACTACTACCCAAATCTTCCCTGGATCCTGTACTTACTGGTCCTGGTTGGAATGGTGGACAAGCTGATGCTTCCTCTATACCGGTCCACTCGATGTCCATGAAAAATGGATGTTCCCTGATGTTACATACCGCTAACTGGCGACTCTCTGGTGACTTGATTAAGAGCTGGGAAAATATATTGAAGCCATTTCAGAATTGTAGATCACACTTTCCAGTGTACTCCCTAGTTTTCAATGTCATTTTTAACCGCTGTTGTACTGCTATATAGGAGATGTAGCGCAGGTAATATAAATGCCCGCAGCGGACACCGTCTACAGAAAAAGTACACTGGATGTCACAGATATTTTTAGGCTGCGCACACGTTAGACAGGAGATGTAGCGCAGATAATGTCGCTATCACCCGCGGCCAAAAAAATTACACTGAATGTCACTGATATTTCGGATGCGCTAACGTTATACTGGAGATGTAGCGCAGGTAATGTCGCTGCCACCAGCAGCAAAAAAATTATACTGAATGTCACTGATATTTCGGATACGCAAATGTTATACAGGAGATGTAGCGCAGGTAATGTAACTGTCCGCAGCGGACACCTTCTACGGAAAAAGTACACTGGATGTCAGATATTTTTAGGCTGCGCACACGTAAGACAGGAGATGTAGCGCAGATAATGTCGCTGTCTGCAGCGGCCAAACAATTGCAAGCTATTTACCGTATCGCAGGTTGCGCTAAAAATATATATTGCTGCCAGATACAACTATAGTCCTTAAAATGACTTTTGGGTCTCTAACAAGTTTTAGCAATTTAGTGCAAGTTGCACTAAAAATATATATTGCTGCCACACACAATAGTCCTTAAAAGGACTTTTGGGTCTATAACAAGTGTAAAAACTAAAATATTGTTATTTCAATCCCTACACTATCTGTCTTCTGCTCTCCAGCTCTCCCTGACTAATAGTTAGCCGAACACGTGTCATCGGGTGCTATATAGCACCCAATGACGCGTATCGGCCAGCCAATGTCACGGATGGTGTACAGGAAACAAGACAATACCATATAAACAATGTCTCTCTGGATCCACAACTAAGGAACAAAGGGAGACCCCTGCAATAGAGCTGCCGCTCTCCCTCACTGCTCAGCCTATGCGAACACCCCAAAGGTGGATGGCCGCATATCCACGTTCCTCGGCTATCTATTACCTGAAGACCCTACAATAGTGAAGGGACACGACCACCGGCTCCCTACACTGACACGGAGGGAGTCAGGGTCACCTGGATCCAGAAAAGACAAAAACATAAATACATAAACAGTACTTATCTGCAGACGACTGAGGACTGAGGACTGGGAACAGGGAACTGGGAACTGCATGCACACACACTCCAGGAAGTTGTATCAGCCGCACACTACTGTATTATGGGGAGGAACTTAAAGGGTAGCGATCAGTCTGACTGCATGACAGCTGAGATAGACTAACGAGATGAGAAACTAAACCAAAACAAAGAAATTCAAGGAGGAGGATCTGAGAAGCTCCTGTGAGCGCTTCTCAGCTGTCTGGCTGTGACAGTACCCCTCCCTCTAGGAGTGGACTCCGGACACTCAGGGCCCACCTTCTCAGGATGGGACCTATGGAAAGCCCTGATGAGACGAGAGGCCTTAATGTCCGTCACTGGGACCCACATCCTCTCCTCAGGACCATAACCCTCCCAATGAACGAGGTACTGGAGGGAACCGCGGACAAGACGAGAATCCACAATCCTAGAGACCTGAAATTCAAGATTTCCATCAACCATAATCGGAGGAGGAGGCAAAGGCGAGGGTACAATAGGTTGAACATAAGGTTTCAATAAGGACTTATGAAAAACATTATGGATCTTCCAAGTCTGAGGAAGATCAAGACGGTAGGCAACAGGATTGATGACAGACAGGATCTTGTAAGGCCCAATAAACCTAGGACCCAACTTCCAGGAGGGAACCTTCAATTTGATATTCTTGGTAGACAACCACACCAGATCACCAACATTCAGGTCCAGACCAGGCACACGTCTCTTATCCGCCACACGCTTATATCTCTCACTCGTGCTCTTTAGATTATCCTGAATCTTTTGCCAAATAGATGACAAAGACGAGGAGAATCTGTCCTCATCAGGCAAACCAGAAGAGCCCTCTCCCGAGAAAGTCCCAAACTGCGGATGGAACCCATATGCACTAAAAAATGGTGACTTATCAGAGGACTCCTGACGACGGTTATTTAAAGCAAACTCAGCAAGGGACAAAAAAGAACACCAATCCTCCTGATTCTCCGCCACAAAACAGCGCAGATATGTCTCCAGATTCTGATTGACGCGCTCTGTCTGGCCTTTCGACTGCAGATGGAAAGCAGAAGAGAATGACAACCGAACCACCAAGCGAGAACAGAAAGCCTTCCAGAATCTGGAAACAAACTGCGTGCCCCTATCAGAGACTATGTCTGAAGGAATCCCATGCAATTTGACAATGTGGTCAATAAATGCCTGCGCCAGCGTCTTAGCATTGGGCAAACCAGGGAAAGGGATAAAATGCACCATTTTGCTAAAACGGTCCACCACCACCAGAATCACAGACTTCCCCGAGGAACGAGGCAAGTCCGTTATGAAGTCCATGGACAGATGTGTCCAAGGACGGGAAGGAATGGGCAAAGGAAGGAGAGGACCTGATGGCCGTGAATGAGGGACCTTGGCACGAGCGCAAGTCTCGCAAGCTGCCACAAAACCCTCAACCGACTTACGAAGCGCAGGCCACCAGAATCTCCGAGCGATGAGATCCAGTGTGGCTCTTGCCCCCGGGTGCCCAGCAAGGACCGTGTCGTGGTGTTCTTTAAAAATCTTGTGTCTCAAAGCGAGAGGCACAAACAACCTCCCAGGAGGACAAAGATCAGGAGCTTCTGACTGGGCTGCCTGCACCTCTGCCTCCAATTCAGGAAAAAGAGCAGAGACCACCACACCTTCAGCCAAAATGGGACCCGGGTCTTCAAAATTCCCACCTCCTGGAAAACAACGTGACAGGGCATCTGCCTTCACATTCTTAACCCCAGGGCGGAACGTAACAACAAAATTAAACCTTGAAAAGAACAAAGACCATCTGGCCTGTCTCGGGTTCAGACGCTTGGCTGACTCCAAATAGGCCAGATTTTTATGGTCAGTAAAGACGGTAATAGGGTGTCTGGCTCCCTCTAGCCAATGGCGCCATTCCTCAAAAGCCAACTTGATGGCCAACAATTCCCTATCTCCCACATCATAGTTTCTCTCTGCGGAGGAGAGTTTCTTTGAGAAAAAGGCACACGGTTGCCATTTGGCAGGAGAGGAACCCTGAGACAAGACCGCACCCACCCCTACCTCAGAAGCATCAACCTCAACTATGAAGGGTAACGAAATATCAGGTTGTACTAGGATGGGAGCGGAAGCAAAACTCTCCTTGATATTAGAAAAGGCCTTACGCGCCTCTACCGACCAGGAAGAAAAATCTACCCCCTTTCTGGTCATATCAGTGAGTGGTTTAACAACAGAGGAATAATTCAAAATAAATTTCCTGTAATAATTGGCAAAGCCCAAAAAATGCATCAGCGCCTTCTGGTTCTTAGGAAGCTCCCACTCAAGCACAGCGCGGACCTTCTCGGGGTCCATGCGAAAACCAGAAGCGGAGACAAGAAACCCCAGAAATTGGATTTCTGGAACCGCAAACACACATTTTTCCAGTTTCGCATATAATTTATTCTCCCGCAGAATGAGCAAGACCTGACGTAAGTGTTCCTTATGAGTCTTGAAATCAGGAGAAAAAATCAAAATGTCATCCAAATACACTAATACAAATTTTCCCATTAAATGATAAAAAATGCTGTTGACGAAATGCTGAAAAACGGCTGGGGCATTCATCAAACCAAAAGGCATAACCAAATTCTCAAAATGGCCCTCAGGGGTATTGAAAGCCGTCTTCCATTCGTCTCCTTCTCTGACCCTAACCAGGTTGTATGCCCCTCTTAGGTCTAATTTGGAAAAGACTTTAGCCCCAACAACCTGGTTAAACAGGTCCGGGATCAGAGGAAGTGGATAAGGATCACGAATAGTGATACTGTTCAGCTCCCTAAAATCCAGACAAGGTCTTAAGGAACCATCTTTTTTCTTAACAAAGAAAAAACCAGCGGCAACAGGTGACTTCGAGGGTCGTATGTGTCCTTTTCTCAAACTCTCAGAGATATAAGCCCACATAGCGACCCTCTCAGGTTGGGAGAGATTGTATAAACGAGATTTAGGCAGCTTGGCGCCTGGGATGAGATTAATAGGGCAATCATACTCCCTGTGCGGAGGCAAACCCTGAACTCCACTCTCAGAGAAGACATCCAAAAATTCAGAGAGGAAAGGTGGTACAGTCTTAGTAGAAACCTCAGAAACAGATGTTATGAGGCAATTCTCTCTGCAAAAGTTACTCCAACCATTTATTTGCCTCGCTTGCCATTCAATGGTGGGGTTATGTTTAGTGAGCCAGGGTAGCCCCAACACTAGAGGAGTAGGCAAACCGCTAAGGACGAAACATGACACATCCTCAACATGAGCATCACTCACAATTAAACGGATATTGTGAACTATGCCCTTTAATGATTTCTGAGAAAGTGGAGCTGAATCAATAGCAAAAACAGGAATATCCCTTCCCAAAGTGCATACCTGGAAACCATGAGTTATTGCAAATTGATTATCAATGAGGTTGACAGCTGCTCCACTATCCACAAAAATCTCACAAAAAATGCTCTTGCTCTCTAGCGCCACCCTAGCAGGCAGGACAAAACGGGAACTACAAGCAAACGGAAAACCTTCAATTTCCACCTCAACCCTGCCAATAGTAACAGATGGAACATTTTTAAAAGATTTTTTCCTTTTTGTCTCTTTATTACTCCCAGAAAACTGCCTGAATCTCCTTGAGGGACAAACATTTGCCAAATGATTTATACCTCCACAACAAAAACAAACCCTCCCATGCGGGCTGAATCTTCTATTGTCAGAGGCAATCAACCCCAGCTGCATGGGCTCCTGCTCAGAAGGGGCTGACAGCGACTGAGACTCCTGCGCACAGAATGAGACCGCTGCACTGTTCCGAGACTGAGTAGGACAGGAAGGAGAGATCTCTCGTCTCTCTCTAAGACGCCTGTCAATACGAACAGCCTGAGACATAGCAGAGTCCAAGGAGATAGGCCTCTCATGAAAGGAAAATGCATCTTTCAATCCCTCTGAAAGACCATGGCAAAATTGACTTCGGAGTGCAGCATCATTCCAACCAGTATCAGCTGCCCATCTCCGAAATTCGGAGCAGTATATCTCTGCGGATTGTTTACCCTGGCATAACAGACGTAGTCTAGACTCAGCCAGAGCAATACGATCCGGATCATCATATATCTGACCCAGGGCTAAAAAGAATTCATCCACTGAGCGGAGGGGCCGTGCCCCCTCCGGTAGCGAAAAGGCCCAAGACTGAGCGTTACCCCTGAGCAGCGATACAATGATCCCCACCCTCCGTTCTTCATCACCAGAAGAATGGGGAAGAAGGCGAAAATGGAGTTTGCAAGCCTCTTTAAAACGCACAAAATTCTCACTACCCCCAGAGAACGTATCCGGGAGCGAGATCTTGGGCTCAGCACAAACTCCATGAACGCAAGCTGAACCGGTCACTTGAAACTGAGAAAAAATCCTACGGAGATCAGCTACCTCCAATGAAAGACCCTGGAGGCGTTCAGCCAAAAGTGAAACCGGATCCATGCTTGAGACGGTTTTGGCGGCTGATAATGTCACGGATGGTGTACAGGAAACAAGACAATACCATATAAACAATGTCTCTCTGGATCCACAACTAAGGAACAAAGGGAGACCCCTGCAATAGAGCTGCCGCTCTCCCTCACTGCTCAGCCTATGCGAACACCCCAAAGGTGGATGGCCGCATATCCACGTTCCTCGGCTATCTATTACCTGAAGACCCTACAATAGTGAAGGGACACGACCACCGGCTCCCTACACTGACACGGAGGGAGTCAGGGTCACCTGGATGCAGAAAAGACAAAAACATAAATACATAAACAGCACTTATCTGCAGACGACTGAGGACTGAGGACTGGGAACAGGGAACTGGGAACTGCATGCACACACAATCCAGGAAGTTGTATCAGCCGCACACTACTGCATTATGGGGAGGAACTTAAAGGGTAGCGATCAGTCTGACTGCATGACAGCTGAGATAGACTAACGAGATGAGAAACTAAACCAAAACAAAGAAATTCAAGGAGGAGGATCTGAGAAGCTCCTGTGAGCGCTTCTCAGCTGTCTGGCTGTGACAGCCAATCACTTCAATGCCAGCAGCCAACATGGCTACGGCATTACAGTGAATGGCAGTACTTACCTGCACGTTTATTGGCTGCGTACCAGCCAATAAACGTGCGGGGAGGAGACTCTAGTATCGCGCTCGAGCACACGCGGTATTCGGCCGAACACCGCGATGTGCCGAGCATGGCGATGCTCGCCTAACACTACTGATCACTACTTGCCCGCCTAGCGGAGGAAGCGGCGGATGTCTCCTCCAGATCTTCGCTGGGCAGTAGCTGCTGACTGTCCTCTAGTAGCTCGTCCTCGCTGTATATTGGAGCTGAGCCCACAGCATACAATACTTCTGTGGCTAATGGAACAGCAAAGGACAGAGGCAGGTTGAGGACAGGTGAGGGTACAGGGCCTGCTCCCGGGCCAAGCCAACAAAATTTGTGTCTGACGAACCCACGGACTGTTGGCTAGGGGTGTCTGATGTCACTTGGGATGAAGTGGATGACCGAGTTAACCAATCAAGAACCGCTGGGTTGCTGGTCAAGACACGACCGCTAGATGACACTGGGAGCTCAGGCCTCTTGCTGCGACTCCTGCTGCCACGCTCCCTTACTCTGCTGCGACTTGTGCCAGAAACATTTAGGCCTCTGCCACTCCTCTGTGCATGGTCTGGCACTTCTCTGTCTGACATACTTTTAGCTGAACTAAATAAATTAAAAGCAAATTAAAACACCCCTAAAAGCAACAAAAATATTTTTCTTTTTGTACTGAAATCGGGCATTCGGCTGAAATCGGCTTTCACCACATAACTGCAGAAGTGAAATGCGTATACATTTTTCTTTCTGGACTGAAATAGGCCACTAAAGGCTTTCGCCACAAATAACTGCAACAGTGAAATGCGTATATATTTTTCTTTTTGTACTAAAATAGGCCACTAAAGGCTTTTCAACATAGCAGTTGCACCCAAATAACAAGAACAAATTGCTGGAATGACAGAGCTATATAATGGCTATTTGGATCCACAAATAATCTTTCCCTGCACTTGTAAATCGCTTTTCTAGCACTGTCCCTAGTGCCTTCTGATGTCTCTCCCTACACTAGGATGCTGCGAAATGATTCCTCCCTATCCTTTCCCTGCACTGATAAAAAAAAAAATCATTTTTTTTTTACAATGAGGTTTTTCCTATTGCTGTCCCTAGCGCCTTCTCACATCTGTCCCTGCACTTAGAACGCTGGAAAATGTCGGAATCTAATATAGCCGTATTTATAGGGCTGCGACATCACAGGGCTGGCTGGGTACATGCATGTCAGTCTGGGTGATACCGCCTTCCCAGACTTCCTTTCTCCATGTCCTCACACGTGCAGCAGCCATTTTAGGAGAAATGTGATTCGTTACCACGAAGCGTGAGGAAATTCGCATTCATTGCGAATCTAATTTTTCCTGAACTTCGGATCGAATTCCACTTCGACAGCTTCGATTCGCTCATCTCTAATTACCACCAACAAAAATTATAATTTAGGCTACTTTCACACTAGCGTTCGGGCCTCCGCTTGTGAGTTCCGTTTGAAGACTCTCACAAGCGGCCCCGAACGGATCCGTACTGCCTAATGCATTCTGAGTGGATGCGGATCCGCTCAGAATGCATCAGTCTGGCAGCGTTCAGCCTCCGCTCCGCTCAGCAGGCGGACCCCTGAACGCAGCTTGCAGCGTTCGGGTGTCCGCCTGGCCGTGCGGAGGCAAACGGATCCGTCCAGACTCACAATGTAAGTCAATGGGGACGGATCCGTTTGAAGATGACACAGTATGGCTCAATTTTCAAACGGATCCGTCCCCCATTGACTTTCAATGTAAAGTCAAAACGGATCCGTTTGCATTATCATGAACGAACAAAAAAATATATATATTTTTTTTTTGTTCATGGTTATGCAAATGGATCCGTTCTGAACGGATGCAAGCGTTTGCATTATAGGAGCGGATCCGTCTGTGCAGACACCAGACGGATCCGCTCCTAACGCAAGTGTGAAAGTAGCCTTATTCATTTAAATCTCTGCTCTTTCTGAGCCCAGTTTTACCCAGGGGCTGTCTTATCAGTGACTGATAGCATTCTCTGTGAATGTGTATACATAAATAGCCGTGACCGACAGCTTTGAGAGCTCCTATAATGCAAACGCTTGTATCCGTTCAGAACGGATCCATTTGCATAACCATGAACAAAAAAATAAATAAAAATTATTTTTTTTTTTGTTCATGATAATGCAAACGGATCCGTTTTGACTTTACATTGAAAGTCAATGGGGGACGGATCCGTTTGAAAATTGAGCCATACTGTGTCATCTTCAAACGGATCCGTCCCCATTGACTTACATTGTAAGTCTGGACGGATCCGTTTGCCTCCGCACGGCCAGGCGGACACCCGAACGCTGCAAGCTGCGTTCAGGTGTCCGCCTGCTGAGCGGAGCGGAGGCTGAACGGAGCCAGACTGAGGCATTCTGAGCGGATCCGCATCCACTCAGAATGCATTAGGGCTGGACGGATCCGTTCGGGGCCGCTTGTGAGAGCCTTCAAACTGAACTCACAAGCGGAGCCCCGAACGCTAGTGTGAAAGTAGCCTTACACAGGGAATGTTATCAATGACTGATAACACTTCCCCATGTACAACTTAAAGGGGTTATCCCGTGACCTATGTAAAAAAATGAAAATAAGACATCATATAGTACAGGACAATCTCTTTCTAACAAAGCTAGAACCAGCCCTGTACCTCACATGGATCCAGAGATCTCCACATTCATTGCTCTGCTAGATTTAGATCAAGCTGACAGCTTAACAGGAGTGTATTTTCTGCTGTAGATTAATAGAGTGTGCCTATGCTCTCCCTATCACAACTCAGAAGGATGAAACTAAGCATGTGTGGCCATCTCAGTGAGCCAGACAAAGAAATAAGAAAAAAAATATATATAGCAGGTGGGGCTGCACAGATAGATTTCAGTGAATAACTCAGTGGCTATGCAAAATTTTTAATTCCATGCAATTACAAAAAGAATTCAAAACCAGGTGCTGGTTAAAAAAGGTAGAATATTTTTGGTGAGGCAATCCTTTTAAGTCAGAAAAGCAGAGCTTTACATGTATAAATTAGAAGTTTTAGTAAATCTTTTCCCACAAAACTATAAATCAATCTGTTCAGCTCCTCCTGATCTACAGTATATCATGTTGCCTGCAGATTGCACTGCAATTCATGGTAACAGGTTCTCTTCAACACCAGTACTGTATATTTAGTATTTTGTAAAATTGTTAAGGTTATGCATTGCACATAGTTTTTTTATATGCAAGTCTTTCTGACAGTGGGCCGGGATATTTAGCGGTACTGTTGAGCTATGTTGTAGCTGGCTATGAGAATGACAGTCTTCTTGCCTGATGCTGAAGGGGGCTCAAGGCCTGTCCACCTGGAGGCTAGCAGTGAGTTGGAAGCCAATAAATGCTTGGTCATCAGTAGTAGTGGTGGTAAACTGGAAGATGGTGTAGATTGTCTACTGAAGAGCTGTCACTGGACAAGAGGCATAATTCAACACTGTGCAGAGGGTAACATGGTGTGTTTGAGTGAGTCTTCAGAGGAGAGCGGTTCAGCAGGGTCCTGATTGTCACTGGTTCGCACAGCTTTGTGCTGTCAACCTGGGTGGGTTTACCTCTTGAAGAGACTGCTAGGACTGTGTTAGAAGATCAGACTAGGGGGAGCCAAAGAGGCATGAGTGGTGCTGAGCTCAAACTCGGGAAAGCTACAACCTGGTCCAGTTTGAGGCCGGCTCAGGGAGGACCACTAAGAAGCTGTAGTGCTCTAAGTGGAGGCTTGTTTAGTTCAGTCTTGTAGTGTACCAGACTGAAAAGAGACATTTGTGGAAGGGTCTCTTGAGAGTAGGACCTGTGTTAGTGAAGATTATAAATCAATTCACAAGTGATTCGCTAGAGGTGACATATTTATTAGCCACTCCCAGACCGGGCCATTTGCCCTATTCCTGACCAGGCCTAATTTATGCAAATCTGACATGTATCACTTTGGTAATAACTTTGGAACGCTGTTAACTTATCCAAGCCATTCTGAGAATGTTTTCTCATGACACATTGTACAGTCGTGGCCAAAAGTTTTGAGAATGACACAAATATTAGTTTTCACAAAGTTTGCTGCTAAACTGCTTTTAGATCTTTGTTTCAGTTGTTTCTGTGATGTAGTGAAATATAATTACACGCACTTCATACGTTTCAAAGGCTTTTATCGACAATTACATGACATTTATGCAAAGAGTCAGTATTTGCAGTGTTGGCCCTTCTTTTTCAGGACCTCTGCAATTCGACTGGGCATGCTCTCAATCAACTTCTGGGCCAATTCCTGACTGATAGCAACCCATTGTCAGAATTAGTGGGTTTTTGTTTGTCCACCCGCCTCTTGAGGATTGACCACAAGTTCTCAATGGGATTAAGATCTGGGGAGTTTCCAGGCCATGGACCCAAAATGTCAACGTTTTGGTCCCCGAGCAACTTAGTTATCACTTTTGCCTTATGGCACGGTGCTCCATCATGCAGAAAAATGCATTGTTCTTCACCAAACTGTTGTTGGATTGTTGGAGGAAGTTGCTGTTGGGGGGTGTTTTGGTACCATTCTTTATTCATGGCTGTGTTTTTGGGCAAAATTGTGAGTGAGCCCACTCCCTTGGATGAGAAGCAACCCCACACATGAATGGTCTCAGGATGCTTTACTGTTGGCATGACACAGGACTGATGGTAGCGCTCACCTTTTCTTCTCCGGACAAGCCTTTTTCCAGATGCCCCAAACAATCGGAAAGAGGCTTCATTGGAGAATATGACTTTGCCCCAGTCCTCAGCAGTCCATTGACCATACTTTTTGCAGAAGATCAATCTGTCCCTGATGTTTTTTTTGCAGAGAAGTGGCTTCTTTGCTGCCCTTCTTGACACCAGGCCATCTTCCAAAAGTCTTCGCCTCACTGTGCGTGCAGATGCGCTCACACCTGCCTGCTGCCATTCCTGAGCAAGCTCTGCACTGGTGGCACTCTGATCCCGCAGCTGAATCCTCTTTAGGAGACGATCCTGGCGCTTGCTGGACTTTCTTGGACGCCCTGAAGCCTTCTTAACAAGAATTGAACCTCTTTCCTTGAAGTTCTTGATGATCCTATAAATTGTTGATTGAGGTGCAATCTTAGTAGCCACAATATCCTTGCCTGTGAAGCCATTTTTATGCAACGCAATGATGGCTGCACGCGTTTCTTTGCAGGTCACCATGGTTAACAATGGAAAAACAATGATTTCAAGCATCACCCTCCTTTTAACATGTCAAGTCTGCCATTTTAACCCAATCAGCCTGACATAATGATCTCCAGCCTTGTGCTCGTCAACATTCTCACCTGAGTTAACAAGACGATTACTGAAATGATCTCAGCAGGTCCTTTAATGACAGCAATGAAATGCAGTGGAAAGGTTTTTTTGGGATTAAGTTAATTTTCATGGCAAAGAAGGACTATTCAATTCATCTGATCACTCTTCATAACATTCTGGAGTATATGCAAATTGCTATTATAAAAACTTAAGCAGCACCTTTTCAAATTTCCAATATTTATCTAATTCTCAAAACTTTTGGCCACGACTGTACATCATGTTAATGGTAAATTTGAGTCAATATGTTTTACCTTTATTTATTTAAAAAAATCCAAAAGTTAACAAAAATTTGAAAAAATTCACTGTTTTCAAAATTTGAATCTCTCTGCTTTTAAGACAGATAGTGATACTTCATAAAATACTCATTAATTAACATTCACCATATGTCTACTTTATGTTGGCATCATTTTGGTGATGTTAAGGACCAGTTCAGTTCTGAAGTTACTTTGAGGAGCTCACATAATAGAAACCACCAATAATAGACCCCATTTCAGAAACTACAAAACTGGTTGTAGAAATTTTGTTAATCGTTTAAGTATTCCACAGGGATTAAAGCAAAATACAGTTGCAAGAAAAAGTATGTGAACCCTTTGGAATGATATGGATTTCTGCACAAATTGGTCATAAAATGTGATCTGATCTTCATCTAAGTCACAACAATAAACAATCACAGTCTGCTTAAACTAATAACTCACAAAGAATTAAATGTTACCATGCTTTTATTGAACACACCATGTAAACATTCACAGTGCAGGTGGAAAAAGTATGTGAACCCTTGGATTTAATAACTGGTTGAACCTCCTTTGGCAGCAATAACTTCAACCAAACGTTTCCTGTAGTTGCAGATCAGACGTGCACAATGGTCAGGAGTAATTCTTGACCATTCCTCTTTACAGAACTGTTTCAGTTCAGCAATATTCTTGGGATGTCTGGTGTGAATCGCTTTCTTGAGGTCATGCCACAGCATCTCAATCGGGTTGAGGTCAGGACTCTGACTGGGCTACTCCAAAAGACGTATTTTCTTCTGTTTAAGCTATTCTGTTGTTGATTTACTTCTATGCTTTGGGTCGTTGTCCTGTTGCAACACCCATCTTCTGTTGAGCTTCAGCTGGTGGACAGATGGCCTTAAGTTCTCCTGCAAAATGTCTTGATAAACTAGGGAATTTATTTTTCTTTCGATGATAGTAATCCGTCCAGGCCCTGACACAGCAAAGCATCCTCAAACCATGATGCTCCCACCACCATACTTCACAGTTGGGATGAGGTTTTGATTTTGGTGTGCTGTGCCTCTTTTTCTCCACACATAGTGTTGTGTGTTTCTTCCAAACAACTCAACTTTGGTTTCATCTGTCCACAGAATATTTTGCCAGTGCTGCTGTGGAACATCCAGGTGCTCTTGTGCAAACTGTAAATGTGCAGCAATGTTTTTTTTAGACAGCAGTGGCTTCCTTTGGGGTATCCTCCCATGAAATCCATTCTTGTTTAGTGTTTTACGTATCGTAGATTCACTAACAGGGATGTTGGCATATGCCAGAGACTTTTGTAAGTCTTTAGCTGACACTCTAGGATTCTTCTTCACCTCATGGAGCAGGCTGCGCTGTGCTTTTGCAGTCATATTTACAGGACGGCCACTCCTAGGGAGAGTAGCAGCAATGCTTAACTTTCTCTATTTATAGACAATTTGTATTACCCTGGACTGATGAACAGCAAGGCTTTTGGAGATACTTTTATAACCCTTTCCAGCTTTATGCAAGTCAAAAATTCTTAATCGTAGGTCTTCGGAGAGCTCTTTTGTGCGAGGCATCATTCACATCAGGCAATGCTTCTTGTGAAAAGCAAACCCAGAACTGGTGTGTGTTTTTTTATAGAGCAGGGCAGCTGTAACCAACACCTCCAATCTCAATGTCATTGATTGGACTCCAGTTGGCTGACATCTCACTCCAATTAGCTCTTGAAGATGTCATTAGTCTAGGGGTTCACATATTTTTTCCAACTGCACTGTGAATGTTTACATGGTGTGTTCAATAAAAAACATGGTAACATTTAATTCTTTGTATGTTATTAGTTTAACCCCATAGACACCCATGACGTATCGGTACGGCATGGATCCCGAAGTATTGGAATGCATTGTAAAGGATTAGACCCCCAAAAGTTCAAGTCCCAAAGTGGGACAAAAAATAAAGTGAAAAAAAAAGTTTTCCCCCCAAAAAATTAAAAGTTTCAAGTAAAAAAAAAAAAACACGTCATTTTCCCCAAATAAAGTAAAAAAAATTTGGTAAATAATAGGGGGGAAAAAAAAGTATACATATTAGGTATCGCCGCGTCCATATAGACCGTATCTATAAACATATCACATGAACTAACCCCTCAGATGAACACCGTAAAAAATAAAAACTGTGCTAAATAAACCATTTTTTGTCACCTTACATCACAAAAAGTACAACAGCAAGCGATCAAAAAGGCATTTGCCCACCAAAAGAGTACCAATCTAACCGTCACCTCATCCCGCAAAAAATGAGCCCCTACCTGAGACAATCGCCCAAAAAATAAAAAAAACTATGGTTCAGAATATGGAGACACTAAAACATCATTTTTTTTGTTTTAAAAAAGCTGTTATTGTGTAAAACTTACATAAATAAAAAAAAAGTGTACATATTTGGTATCGCCGCGTTCGTATTGACCGGTTCTATAAAAATATCACATGACCTAACCCCTCAGATGAACACTGTAAAAAATGTAAAATAAAAACTGTGCTAAATAAAAAAAAATTGTCACCTTACATCACAAAAAGTGTAATAGCAAGCGATCAAAAAGTCACACGCACCCCAAAATAGTGCCAATAAAACCGTCATCTTATCCCGTCAAAATTGTACCCTACCCAAGGTAATCGCCCAAAAACTGAAAAAATTATGGCTCTCAGACTATGGAAACACTAAAACATGATTTTTTTTGCTTCAAAAATGAAATCATTGTGTAAAACTTACATAAATAAAAAAAAAGTATACATATTAGGTATCGCCGCATCCGGGACAACCTGGTCTATAAAAATATCACATGATCTAACCTGTCAGATAAATTTTGTAAATAACAAAAAATAAAAACGGTGCCAAAACAGATATTTCTTATTATCTTGCCTCACAAAAAGTGTAATATAGAGCAACCAAAAATCATATGTACCCTAAACTAGTACCAACAATACTGCCACCCTATCCCGTAGTTTCTAAAATGGGGCCATTTTTTTGGAGTTTCTACTCTAGGGGTGCGTCAGGGGGGCTTCAAATGGGACATGGTGTCAAAAAAACCAGTCCAGCAAAATCTGCCTTCCAAAAACCGTATGGCATTCCTTTCCTTCTGCGCCCTGCCGTGTGCCCGTACAGCGGTTTACGACCACATATGGGGTGTTTCTCTAAACTACAGAATCAGGGCCATAAATATTGTGTTTGGTTTGGCTGTTAACCCTTGCTTTGTAACCGGAAAAAAATTATCAAAATGGAAAATCTGCCATAAAAGTGAAATTTTTAAATTGTATCTCTATTTTCCATTAATTCTTGTGGAACACCTAAAGGGTTAACAAAGTTTGTAAAATCAGTTTTGAATACCTTGAGGGGTGTAGTTTCTTAGATGGGGTCACTTTTATGGAGTTTCTACTATAGAGGTGCATAAGGGGGGCTTCAAATGGGACATGGTGTAAAAAAAAACAGTCCAGCAAAATCTGCCTTCCAAAAACCGCATGGTATTCCTTGCCTTCTGCGCCCTGCCATGTGCCCGTAAAGTAGTTTACGACCACATATGGGGTGTTTCTGTAAACTACAGAATCAGTGCCATAAATATTGAGTTTGGTTTGGCTGTTAACCCTTGCTTTGTAACTGGAAAAAAATTATTAAAATGGGAAATCTGCCAAAAAAGTGAAATTTTGAAATTGTATCTCTATATTCCATTAATTCTTGTGGAACACCTAAAGGGTTAACAAAGATTGTAAAATCAGTTTTGAATGCCTTGAAGGGTGTAGTTTAGGTGATTTAGGTGGTTATATTATGTAAGCCTCGCAAAGTGACTTCAGACCTGAACTGATCCCTAAAAATTGGGTTTATGAAAATTTCAGAAAAATTTCAAGATTTGCTTCTAAACTTCTAAGCCTTGTAACATCTCCAAAAAATAAAATATCATTCCCAAAATGATACAAACATGAAGTAGACATATGGGGAAGTAATAACTATTTTTGCAGTTATTACTATGTATTATAGAAGTAGAGAAATTGAAACTTGGAAATTTGCAATTTTTAACAAAAAAATTGCAAATTTGCAATTTTTTTATAAATAAAAATGATTTTTTTTTTAACTTCATTTTACCAGTGTCATGAAGTACAATATGTGACGAAAAAACTATCTCAGAATGGCCTGGATATGTCAAAGCGTTTTAAAGTTATCAGCACTTAAAGTGATTCTGGTCCGATTTGCAAAAAATGGCCTGGTTCTTAAGGTGAAATAGGGCCGAGTCCTTAAAGGGTTAAGCAGACTGTGATTGTCTATTGTTGTGACTTAGATGAAGATCAGATCACATTTTATGACCAATTTGTGCAGAAATCCATATCATTCCAAAGGATTCACATACTTTGTCTTGCAACTGTAGATGTGAAATTTCAAAATTTCACTTTTTTTTGCAGATTTTCCATTTTAATCCAAATTTTTTCCTGTAATACAAGGGTTAACAACAAAACAAACCTCAATATTTATTACCCTGATTCTGCAGTTTACAGAAACACCCCATATGTGGTCGTATACCGCTGTATCGGCACACGGCAGGGCACAGAAGGCAAGGAGCGCCATATGGTTTTTGGTGGTCAGATTTTTCTGGAATGGTCTTAGGGCGCCATGTTGCATTTGAAGAGAGCCTGAAGTATCCCCACAGTGAAAACCCCCAAAAAGTGACCATATTTTGTAAAATACACCACCAAAGGAATTTCTAAGGGGTGCAATGAGCACTTGACCCAACAGGCGTTTCATAGAATTTATAATACTTGGCTATGAAAATAATAAATAATTTTTATTTTTTTTTCACAAGAAAATGGTGCTTTAACTCTAAACTTTATTTTTCACAAAAGATAACCAGAGAATATCCACCACAATTGGCTACCCATTTTCTCCTGAATACAGTAACACTTTTGGTCGTAAACTGTTATTTGGGGATACACCAGGGCTCAGAAGGGAAGGAGTGGCATCTGGATTTTAGTAACATAGTAACATAGTACAGGGAGTGCAGAATTATTAGGCAAGTTGTATTTTTGAGGATTATTTTTATTATTGAACAACAACCATGTTCTCAATGAACCCAAAAAACTCATTAATATCAAAGCTGAATATTTTTGGAAGTAGTTTTTAGTTTGTTTTTAGTTTTAGCTATTTTAGGGGGATATCTGTGTGTGCAGGTGACTATTACTGTGCATAATTATTAGGCAACTTAACAAAAAACAAATATATACCCATTTCAATTATTTATTTTTACCAGTGAA
Source organism: Bufo bufo (assembly GCF_905171765.1). Classification (NCBI taxonomy): domain Eukaryota; kingdom Metazoa; phylum Chordata; class Amphibia; order Anura; family Bufonidae; genus Bufo; species Bufo bufo. The sequence continues at coordinate 273,924,419 of NC_053389.1, forward strand.
ACCAATATAACATCTCAACATTCACAAATATACATTTCTGACATTCAAAAACAAAACAAAAACAAATCAGTGACCAATATAGCCACCTTTCTTTGCAAGGACACTCAAAAGCCTGCCATCCATGGATTCTGTCAGTGTTTTGATCTGTTCACCATCAACATTGCGTGCAGCAGCAACCACAGCCTCCCAGACACTGTTCAGAGAGGTGTACTGTTTTCCCTCCTTGTAAATCTCACATTTGATGATGGACCACAGGTTCTCAATGGGGTTCAGATCAGGTGAACAAGGAGGCCATGTCATTAGATTTTCTTCTTTTATACCCTTTCTTGCCAGCCACGCTGTGGAGTACTTGGACGCGTGTGATGGAGCATTGTCCTGCATGAAAATCATGTTTTTCTTGAAGGATGCAGACTTCTTCCTGTACCACTGCTTGAAGAAGGTGTCTTCCAGAAACTGGCAGTAGGACTGGGAGTTGAGCTTGACTCCATCCTCAACCCGAAAAGGCCCCACAAGCTCATCTTTAATGATACCAGCCCAAACCAGTACTCCACCTCCACCTTGCTGGCGTCTGAGTCGGACTGGAGCTCTCTGCCCTTTACCAATCCAGCCACGGGCCCATCCATCTGGCCCATCAAGACTCACTCTCATTTCATCAGTCCATAAAACCTTAGAAAAATCAGTCTTGAGATATTTCTTGGCCCAGTCTTGACGTTTCAGCTTGTGTGTCTTGTTCAGTGGTGGTCGTCTTTCAGCCTTTCTTACCTTGGCCATGTCTCTGAGTATTGCACACCTTGTGCTTTTGGGCACTCCAGTGATGTTGCAGCTCTGAAATATGGCCAAACTGGTGGCAAGTGGCATCTTGGCAGCTGCACGCTTGACTTTTCTCAGTTCATGGGCAGTTATTTTGCGCCTTGGTTTTTCCACACGCTTCTTGCGACCCTGTTGACTATTTTGAATGAAACGCTTGATTGTTCGATAATCACGCTTCAGAAGCTTTGCAATTTTAAGAGTGCTGCATCCCTCTGCAAGATATCTCACTATTTTTTACTTTTCTGAGCCTGTCAAGTCCTTCTTTTGACCCATTTTGCCAAAGGAAAGGAAGTTGCCTAATAATTATGCACACCTAATATAGGGTGTTGATGTCATTAGACCACACCCCTTCTCATTACAGAGATGCACATCACCTAATATGCTTAATTGGTAGTAGGCTTTCGAGCCTATACAGCTTGGAGTAAGACAACATGCATAAAGAGGATGATGTGGTCAAAATACTCATTTGCCTAATAATTCTGCACGCAGTGTATATAAGGCCGAAAAAAGACATTTGTCCATTCAGTTCGGCCTGTTATCCTGCAAGTTTATTCAGAGGAAGTAAAAAAAAACTGTGAGGTAGAAGCCAATTTTCCCCACTTAAGGGGGGGAAAAATTCCTTCCCGACTCAGGAATCAGGCAATCAGAATATTTCCCTGGATCAACGACCCCTCTCTAGTAGCTATAGCCTGTAATATTATTACACTCCAGAAATTCATCCAAGCCCCTCTTGAATTCTTTTATTGTACTCACCATCACCACCTCCTCAGGAAGAGAGTTCCACAGTCTCACTTCTCTTACCTTAAAGAATCCTTTTTTATGTTTGTGTACAAACCTTCTTTCCTCCAGATGCAGAGAGTGTCTCCTCATCAAAGTCACAGTCCTGGGGATAAATAGATGATGGGAGAGATCTCTGTACTGTCCCCTGATGTATACATCTCTGTACTGTCCCCTGATGTATACATAGTAATTAGATCTCCCCTCAGTCGTCTTTTTTCTAAAGTGAATAACCCTAATGTTTATAATCTTTCAGGGTACTGTAGTTGCCCCATTCCAGTTATTATTTTAGTTGCCCTCCTCTGAACCCTCTCCAGCTCTGCTATGTCTGCCTTGTTCACAGGAGCCCAGAACTGTACACAGTACTCCATGTGTGGTCTGACTAGTGATTTGTAAAGTGGTAGGACTATGTTCTCATCACGGCATCTATGCCCCTTCTGATGCAACCCATTATCTTATTGGCCTTGGCAGCAGCTGCCTGACACTGGTTTTTACTGCTTAGTTTGCTGTTTATTAAAATTCCTAGGTCCTTTTCCATATCAGTGTTACCGAGTGTTTTACCATTTAGTATGTACGGGGGACTTGCATTATTCCTACCCATGTGCATAACCTTACATTTGTCAGTGTTAAACCTCATCTGCCACTTCTCTGCCCAAGCCTCTAATCTATCCAGATCCATCTGTAGCAGTATACTGTCCTCTTCAGTGTTAATTATTTTACACAGTTTAGTGTCATCTGCAAAAATTTATATTTTACTGTGCAAGCCTTCTAACCATTTTCTAGCCATTTTCTAACATAGAATTTTCTGTCATGGTTTTTAAGAGCGATAACTTTTTGTTGTTGACTGAGCTGCGTGAGGGCTTATTTTGTGTGGAACAAGCTGTTGTTTTTATTGGCACCATTTTGGGGTACATTTGGCTTTCTGGTAGTTTTTTTTCTCATTTTTTGGGAGGTAAAGTCACAAAAAAGCAGTTTTGTGTCATTTTTCTTTTCTTTTTTTCATTGTTTACTTGATTGGGTGATCATTTGATATTTTTAGAGATCCAGTCTTTATGGACGCAACAATACCAAATATCTTTTCATCATCAATTGACAGGAAACAACACATTATTACTTACCAATAGTGATTGGTTGTAATGCCCTGTTTTCCTGCACTCCATAGTGGTCATGGGATATTTTCCATTGTGTTGGTTCTCCCTAGATCTGAGGTGTGGCAAGGTTTGTAAGGCTCTGCCCTGTAGACACAGCATCATCAGGGACCATGCCTCTCAGGGTATCGTTCTGCTCATTCTCCTGGACTGTGCCCTGTAGATATGCACATCCACCAGGCGTCAAGGTGGCTTCCGCGGACTGGTCCCTATCACTACAGGGTGGGCCATTTATATGGATACACCTTAATAAAATGGGAATGGTTGGTGATATTAACTTCCTGTTTGTGGCACATTAGTATATGTGAGGGGGGAAACTTTTCAAGATGGGTGGTGACCATGGCGGCCATTTTGAAGTCGGCCATTTTGAATCCAACTTTTGTTTTTTCAATAGGAAGAGGGTCATTTGACACATCAAACTTATTGGGAATTTCACAAGAAAAACAATGGTGTGCTTGGTTTTAACGTAACTTTATTCTTTCATGAGTTATTTACAAGTTTCTGACCACCTACAAAATGTGTTCAATGTGCTGCCCATTGTGTTGGATTGTCAATGCAACCCTTTTCTTCCATTCTTCACACACTGATAGCAACACCGCAGGAGAAATGGTAGCACAGGCTTCCAGTATCCGTAGTTTCAGGTGCTGCACATCTCGTATCATCTGAAGGCAATCGTCTATGCTGTGAAGATACGAGATGTGCAGCACCTGAAATAACTCATGAAAGAATAAAGTAATGTTAAAACCAAGCACACCGTTGTTTTTCTTGTGAAATTCCCAATAAGTTTGATGTGTCAAATGACCCTCTTCCTATTGAAAAAACAAAAGTTGGATTCAAAATGGCCGACTTCAAAATGGCCGCCATGATCACCACCCATCTTGAAAAGTCTCCCCCCTCACATATACTAATGTGCCACAAACAGGAAGTTAATATCACCAACCATTCCCATTTTATTAAGGTGTATCCATATAAATGGCCCACCCTGTACTATGTGGACTTGAACACATAATATGTGGACGCCTGGTGGATGGGCCCGATCAAAATGTGCGCTAAGAGCTTCCATTTATCCAAACAGTAGGTATAGTACCACTTGAATTTATAATGATCCCCATTTCTCAGCTTTAGGCCTCATGCACACGACCGTTTTTTTTGCGGTCTGCAAAAACGGGGTCCGTAGGTCCGTGATCCGTGTCCGTTTTTTCTTCCGTGGGTCTTCCTTGATTTTTGGAGGATCCACGGACATGAAGAAAAAAGTCGTTTTGGTGTCCGCCTGGCCGTGCGGAGCCAAACGGATCCGTCCTGACTTACAATGCAAGTCAATGGTGACGGATCCGTTTGACGTTGACACAATATGGTGCAATTGCAAACGGATCCGTCCCCCATTGACTTTCAATGTAAAGTCAGGAGTCCCTATTATACCATCGGATCGGAGTTTTCTCCAATCCGATGGTATATTTTAACTTGAAGCGTCCCCATCACCATGGGAACGCCTCTATGTTAGAATATACCATCGGATTTGAGTTAGATCGTGAAACTCAGATCCAACAGTATATTCTAACACAGAGGCATTCCCATAGTGATGGGGACGCTTCAAGTTAGAATATACTACGAACTGTATACATGACTTCCCCCTGCTGCCTGGCATCACTCGATCTCTAACAGGGGGCTGTGATCCGCACAATTAACCCCTCAGGTGCCGGACCTGAGGGGTTAATTGTGCGTATCATAGCCCGCTGTAAGAGATCAGGTGCTGCCAGGCAGGAGGGGGCACACCCCCCTCCCTCCCCAGTTTTAAATTCATTGGTGGCCAGTGGGCCCCCCCTCCCTCCCCTGTATTACTGTACATTCATTGGTGGCCAGTGCGGCCCCCCCTCCCTCCCCTGTATTACTGTACATTCATTGGTGGCCAGTGGGCCCCCCTCCCTCCCCTGTATTACTGTACATTCATTGGTGGCCAGTGCGGCCCCCCCTCCCTCCCCTCCTAATTAAATTCCCCCCCATCATTGGTGGCAGCGGAGAGTTCCGATCGGAGTCCCAGTTTAATCGCTGGGACTCCGATCGGTAACCATGGCAACCAGGACGCTACTGCAGTCCTGTTTGCCATGGTTACTTAGCAATTTTAGAAGCATTATACTTACCTTTGCTGTCTGTGACCGGCCGGGCGCTCCTCCTACTGGTAAGTGAAAGGTCTGTGCGGCGCATTGCTTATAGGACAGATCTTTCACTTACCAGTAGGAGGAGCAACCCGGCCGGTCACAGACATTGCAGGTAAGTATAATGCTTCTAAAAATTGCTAAGTAACCATGGCAACCAGGACTGCAGTAGCGTCCTGGTTGCCATGGTTACCGATCGGAGCCCCAGCGATTAAACTGGGACTCCGATCGGAACTCTCCGCTGCCACCAATGATGAGAGGGGAATTTAATTAGGAGGGGGAGGGAGGGGGGCCGCACTGGCCACCAATGAATGTACAGTAATACAGGGGAGGGAAGGGGGCCCACTGGCCACCAATGAATGTACAGTAATACAGGGGAGGGAGGGGGGGCCGCACTGGCCACCAATGAATGTACAGTAATACAGGGGAGGGAAGGGGGGCCCACTGGCCACCAATGAATTTAAAACTGGGGAGGGAGGGGGGGTGCCCCCTCCTGTCTGGCAGCACCTGATCTCTTACAGGGGGCTATGATACGCACAATTAACCCCTCAGGTCCGGCACCTGAGGGGTTAATTGTGCGGATCACAGCCCCCTGTTAGAGATCGGGTGCTGCCAGGCAGCAGGGGGCAGTCATGTACACAGTTCGTAGTATATTCTAACTTGAAGCGTCCCCATCACTATGGGAACGTCTCTGTGTTTGAATATACTATCGGATCTCAGTTTTCACGAAGTGAAAACTCAGCTCTGAAAAAGCTTTTATGCAGACGGATCTGCGATCCGTCTGTGTGAAAGTAGCCTACGGCCACGGATCACGGACGCGAATGCATCCGTGTTTTTTCACGGACCCATTGACTTGAATGGGTCCGTGAACCGTTGTCCATCAAAAAAAATAGGACAGGTCATATTTTTTTGACGGACAGGAAACACGGATTACGTCTGCGGATGAACAACGGTGCATTTTCCGAGTTTTCAACTGACCTATTGAAAGTAAATGGGTCCCCAGAAAATCACGGAAAACGGAACGGCCACGGATGCACACAACGGTCGTGTGCATGAGGTCTTACTGCTTATATGTGTATGCAGCCATTATTTTTTTATTGATTGGTAGATACCAACATTTTTTTCTTTTCATTTCAGTAATATACTATTTTACTGTTAGGCCTGTGATGAAAATAGCATTTTCAGCACAGAAAATTCAGCCCTTCCAACATAGCAGGTCTGTAGTGTAATGGTTAACTCTTCTGCCTGACATACGGAAGGTCTGGAGTTCAAATCCTGATGAAGACCTGGTAAATAATTTCTTTAGTAAAAGTCTATGTGCTAGAAGAGGGCCCCTCTCTCCAACCCATATCAAACATAGCTCCATTAGTATTCACTGTATTGAAGTGAATACTAATGAGGCTGCAGACCCTGCTTGGATCTGCGATGTTCCAGCTGGTAGGGGAAGGAAGCAGGGACCTGATGCTACAGGCACTCTCTGTGAGTCTTGTGCTGGGATGTAAACATAGGGGGTGGGTCACAGATCGTAATTAAGCTGGAGGAGTCAAAATGCATTTAGAACATCATGTTCATATAATGAAGTAAGGTTGACTGCTGGTGTTATATATTTTTTTGTGTAACTGGATTTTTTTTTTTATAACATTGTACTCTTTTAAAAGAGAACCACTCAAGAAACCTTACAGGTAGGCGATTCATAGCACACTACCAAAACGAGAGAAGCATTGTCAAGATGTTTTAATATGTTCTCAGTATAATTTAGTTGGTCAGTATAAGGGTTCATGCACACAGCTGTAGTTTCTGTCCCCATCCATTCATTTCACCATGTGCTGTCTGGATCCATACATCTGTTCCGCAGCCCCGCAAAAATAAAAAAACAGAACATATCCTATTCTTGTCCATTTTGCGGACAAGGATAAGACATTTCTACATAAGTTAAAAAATAAATGGGCGCACGCACTTGGCCGGGATCCGTGTTTTGTGGATACGCAATTTGTGGGTCTCAAAACACTTATGACCATGTGCATGAGCCCTAAGGATGTGCCACAGGGTGTGGCTGTCCACATGTGGCCAATCCGCAACCTGCTGCAGCAGTCAATAACCACCACCGGTAGATGTGCTTGCTGTCTATGACACAATAGTATCTGGTAGTCAATTTGACTATCAAGTAATGAAACTGTGCGCATAATTTCCAGAGCTATGCATGGTGTATCTTTATTGGAATTTTCACTTTTTCTGTTATAGAACTCTATCTCCCCTGTTTTAACCACAAAGTTAAATAATTAAATTCTGGCTTCATGTAATCACCACGTGGGGTCACTTCAAAGCTTACTGCGTAAGGATTTATACTGTAACAAATCCTTATCCAGTCAGCTCCCCCTAGTGGTGGCTATGGAAAGCTAAATTTATCATTTAACTTTATGACAGTTAGATATGGAACTCTGTGCAAGCGAAAAAGTATCATTGACTATAATAAAGGTATACTATGAATTTAATCAGCACAGAACATTGGACCTAAGAATTGAGGGTTTTCCCTTGCAAAGGTTTTATAACTTAACAGAGAATCTCAATGTCCACATCAGTCTCAATAACAGAAAACGCACAACATTGTCAAAAAGTGGGAAAAACAATTATTTATAACAAAGGAAGATAATACATTGTCACCTCTTGTGTTATGAGAAAATTGTCCAAAATGATCCAATCATTGATGTCTTTGATGTACTACGTTTCCCTGAGATACATTTTCTACGAATAAAAGGCAGAAGATGATAATAGTAATGGTTCGGAGGTAAATCTGAACTTGCAGTTCTCATTGAGCTGATTGTTGGCTTTAACAAAGCTTTGTGAAAGGCTATTGATAGCCTTGAGCAAACAGTCAATTTAAAATTTATGTAACCACCTATTTTGGAGGGTAATGAAAGTCTTTTGCAGTGGAGAAAACTGAGAGACACTTTAATCAATATTTATTAGTGACTGGACTGCATCATGTAGGTGCTCATCACTGTGACAGCTGAGGTTCTAAAGATAATGGGGGTCATTAACCACATCAGCCCCCATAGCTTAAACACCCTGAAAGACCAGGCCACTTTTTACACTTCTGACCTACACTAATTTCACCGTTTATTGCTCGGTCATGCAACTTACCACCCAAATGAATTTTACCTCCTTTTCTTCTCACTAATAGAGCTTTCATTTGGTGGTATTTTATTGCTGCTGACATTTTTACTTTTTTTGTTATTAATCGAAATTTAACGATTTTTTTGCAAAAAAATGACATTTTTCACTTTCAGTTGTAAAATTTTGCAAAAAAAACAACATCCATATATAAATTTTGCTCTAAATTTATTGTTCTACATGTCTTTGATAAAAAAAATGTTTGGGTAAAAAAAAAAATGGTTTGGGTAAAAGTTATAGCGTTTACAAACTATGGTACAGAAATGTGAATTTCCGCTTTTTGAAGCAGCTCTGACTTTCTGAGCACCTGTCATGTTTCCTGAGGTTCTACAATGCCCAGACAGTACAAACACCCCACAAATGACCCCATTTCGGAAAGTAGACACCCTAAGGTATTCGCTGATGGGCATAGTGAGTTCATAGAACTTTTTATTTTTTGTCACAAGTTAGCGGAAAATTATGATTTTTTTTTTTTCTTACAAAGTCTCATATTTCACTAACTTGTGACAAAAAATAAAAACTTCCATGAACTCACTATGCCCATCAGCGAATACCTTGGGGTGTCTTCTTTCCAAAATGGGGTCACTTGTGGGGTAGTTATACTGCCCTGGCATTCTAGGGGCCCAAATGTGTGGTAAGGAGTTTGAAATCAAATTCTGTAAAAGATGGCTGGTGAAATCCGAAAGGTGCTCTTTGGAATGTTGGCCCCTTTGCCCACCTAGGCTGCAAAAAAGTGTCACACATGTGGTATCTCCGTATTCAGGAGAAGTTGGGGAATGTGTTTTGGGGTGTCATTTTACATATACCCATGCTGGGTGAGAGAAATATCTTGGCAAAAGACAACTTTTCCCATTTTTTTATACAAAGTTGTCTTTTGCCAAGATATTTCTCTCACCCAGCATGGGTATATGTAAAATGACACCCCAAAACACATTCCCCAACTTCTCCTGAATACGGAGATACCACATGTGTGGCACTTTTTTGCAGCCTAGGTGGGCAAAGGGGCCCACATTCCAAAGAGCACCTTTCGGATTTCACCAGCCATTTTTTACAGAATTTGATTTCAAACTCCTTACCACACATTTGGGCCCCTAGAATGCCAGGGCAGTATAACTACCCCACAAGTGACCCCATTTTGGAAAGAAGACACCCCAAGGTATTCGCTGATGGGCATAGTGAGTTCATGGAGGTTTTTATTTTTTGTCAAAAGTTTGTGTATTATGAGACTTTGTAAGAAAAAAAAAAAAAAATATCATTTTCCACTAACTTGTGACAAAAAATAAAAAATTCTAGGAACTCGCCATGCCCCTCACGGAATACCTTGGGGTGTCTTCTTTCCAAAATGGGGTCACTTGTGGGGTAGTTATACTGCCTTGGCATTCTAGGGGCCCAAATGTGTGGTAAGGAGTTTGAAATCAAATTCTGTAAAAAATGGCCGGTGAAATCCGAAAGGTGCTCTTTGAAATGTGGGCCCCTTTGCCCGCCTAGGCTGCAAAAAAGTGTCACACATCTGGTATCTCCGTATTCAGGAGAAGTTGGGGAATGTGTTTTGGGGTGTCATTTTACATATACCCATGCTGGGTGGGAGAAATATCTTGGCAAACGACAACTTTTCCCATTTTTTTATACAAAGTTGGCATTTGACCAAGATATTTCTCTCACCCAGCATGGGTATATGTAAAATGACACCCCAAAACACATTCCCCAACTTCTCCTGAGTACGGCGATACCAGATGTGTGACACTTTTTTGCAGCCTAGATGCGCAAAGGTGCCCAAATTCCTTTTAGGAGGGCATTTTTAGACATTTGGATACCAGACTTCTTCTCACGCTTTGGGGCCCCTAAAATGCCAGGGCAGTATAAATACCCCACATGTGACCCCATTTTGGAAAGAAGACACCCCAAGGTATTCAATGAGGGGCATGGCGAGTTCATAGAAATTTTTTTTTTTTGGCACAAGTTAGCGGAAATTGATATATATATTTTTTTTCTCACAAAGTCTCCCTTTCCGCTAACTTGGGACAAAAATTTCAATCTTTCATGGACTCAATATGCCCCTCACGGAATACCTGGGGGTGTCTTCTTTTCGAAATGGGGTCACATGTGGGGTATTTATACTGCCCTGGCATTCTAGGGGCCCTAAAGCGTGAGAAGAAGTCTGGAATATAAATGTCTAAAAAATTTTACGCATTTGGATTCCGTGAGGGGTATGGTGAGTTCATGTGAGATTTTATTTTTTGACACAAGTTAGTGGAATATGAGACTTTGTAAGAAAAATAATAATAATTTCCGCTAACTTGGGCCAAAAAAAATGTCTGAATGGAGCCTTACAGGGGGGTGATCAATGACAGGGGGGTGATCAATGACAGGGGGGTGATCAATGACAGGGTTGGCGATCAGGGAGTCTATATGGGGTGATCACCCCCCTGTCATTGATCACCCCCCTGTCATTGATCACCCCCCTATAAGGCTCCATTCAGATGTCCGTATGTGTTTTGCGGATCCGATCCATGTATCAGTGGATCCGTAAAAATCATACGGACATCTGAATGCAGCCTGACAGGGGGGTGATCAATGACAGGGGGGTGATCAATGACAGGGGGGGGATCAGGGAGTCTATATGGGGTGATCACCCCCCTGTCATTGATCACCCCCTATAAGGCTCCATTCAGATATCCATATGTGTTTTGCGGATCCGATCCATGTATCAGTGGATCCGTAAAAATCATACGGACATCTGAATGCAGCCTGACAGGGGGGTGATCAATGACAGGGGGGTGATCAATGACAGGGGGGTGATCAGGGAGTCTATATGGGGTGATCACCCCCCTGTCATTGATCACCCCCCTATAAGGCTCCATTCAGATGTCCGTATGTGTTTTGCGGATCCGATCCATATATCAGTGGATCCGTAAAAATCATACGGACATCTGAATGCAGCCTGACAGGGGGGTGATCAATGACAGGGGGGTGATCAATGACAGGGGGGTGATTAGGGAGTCTATATGGGGTGATCACCCCCCTGTAAGGCTCCATTCAGATGTCCGTATGTGTTTTGCGGATCCGATCCATGTATCAGTGGATCCGTAAAAATCATACGGAGATCTGAATGCAACCTTACAGGGGGGTGATCAATGACAGGGGGGTGATCAGGGAGTCTATATGGGGTGATCACCCCCCTGTAAGGCTCCATTCAGATGTCCGTATGTGTTTTGCGGATCCGATCCATGTATCAGTGGATCCGTAAAAATCATACGGACATCTGAATGCAGCCTTACAGGGGGGTGATCAATGACAGGGGGGTGATCAATGACAGGGGGGTGATCAGGGAGTCTATATGGGGTGATCACCTCCATCATTGATCACTCCTCTGTAAGGCTCCATTCAGACGTCCGTATGTGTTTTGCGGATCCGATCCATCTATCAGTGGATCCGTAAAATTCATACGGACGTCTGAATGCAGCCTTACAGGGGGGTGATCAATGACAGGGGGGTGATCAATGACAGGGGGGTGATCAGGGAGTCTATATGGGGTGATCACCTCCGTCATTGATCACTCCCCTGTAAGGCTCCATTCAGACGTCCGTATGTGTTTTGCGGATCCGATCCATCTATCAGTGGATCCGTAAAATTCATACGGACCTCTGAATGGAGCCTTACAGGGGGTTATCAATGACAGGGGGGTGATCAGGGAGTCTATATGGGGTGATCTGGGGTGATCTGGGGTGAATAAGGGGTTAATAAGTGACGGGGGGGTGTAGTGTAGTGTAGTGGTGGTTGGTGCTACTTTACTGAGCTACCTGTGTCCTCTGGTGGTCGATCCAAACAAAGGGGACCACCAGAGGACCAGGTAGCAGGTATATTAGACGCTGTTATCATAACAGCGTCTAATATACCTGTTAGGGGTTAAAAAAATCACATCTCCAGCCTGCCAGCGAACGATCGCCGCTGGCAGGCTGGAGATCCACTCTCTTACCTTCCATTCCTGTGAGCGCGCGCGCCTGTGTGCGCGCGTTCACAGGAAATCTCGCGTCTCGCTAGATGACGGACGGATGCGTCCAGGAGGAATGAATCAACCACCTTCCGGACGCATCCGTGCGTTAGGCGGTCGGGAGGTGGTTAATGTATACATAATCTTCTCTCCCTCTAGTATAATGCCCCCATATATAGTGCTCTGCCCTCGTGTTTATATAATTTCCCCCATCTCCTGCCCCTTGTAGTGCCTCCAGTAGTGCCATACATATATACTGTATATTTTTTTTTTTAAATACTCACCAGTGTCCAGTTCTCTGCCGCCTTCTACAATGCAGGCCACAGGCCTCTTCCCGTATTTACCTGGGTTTTCACATTATGGATTAAAAGACTACGGCTGATTTTTTTTATCATTACAAATATGGGTGCTGCCTCCCCTCCTTTTTTCTTATCTTCATGCTTGAAGCCTGAGTTGCTGCTTTCAAGCGCAGGCAGTCACGATTGACATCACTGCGACTTCCTGCACTGGGTCACAGAAGGTGTGATGATGTGGTCACGTGACCACGTCATTGTGCCGCCTGTGACCAAGGCGCAGGAGGTCATGATGATGTCTTTGCGACCACCTGCACCATTCTAGTGCCTCACAGGCTTAAGGCCTGGTGGCCTGAGGACTATGAGGCTGAACGGCACGATGACAGCCCACCGCAAACTGCCACCCCCTGAGATGCAGGTCAGCTGCTGCCTGAGGCGAGATGAGAATGACAGAAGCGGGTCTGCCTGGCAGTCCTTACACCTAGAATGAAATCAATGCTAAGTGGTGTACAGTATAATGCTGTGTGTCCTTGGATCTACTGAATTGTATTATTATAAATCCTTTGGTATAATTCAGTAGATGAAAGATCAGCCAGAGAGTCATGTGAAAGGAGCAGTGTCCATAATGGGAAATCACGGCGCGTGCAGCCACAAGGCTTCTGAAAAGAGAATTTTTATGAAGCATAGAAAGTTTATGTAGCAGATATGGGCTATGATATGCACTTGGTTGCAACAGTGGAAATGTTGGGAGTTGGGGACAATTGTAACCCCAAGTATTTGAACCTTTAACTGCTAAAATCTTTGTAAGGCCCAGCATTATAATCCTAAGAGCCTGGAGTTTAAAATGGGCAGCAAGTGCCTAACTATGCCTTGCAAGACTGTCCAGTAAGAGTGCCTTATATTTCTTGTGATGCTGCATTGACATGTAGGGTGAGGGAATGAACCATGTCAACATGGATTTTATTCACAACCACAGCCTTTATATTGTTATAAAAATATAAAATATGGTATATGGAGGAATTGCATTGCAAAAAACTGGTAAATGTGAAATGATATGTACTACATATGATCAGCAAAAAACAAAGTTTCAGTCATCTGAGTCAACATAAAAAAATGTAAATATTACTGCAGGAAAAGGGATGCAAAAATTGAAAATTTCTTCTGTTCCCTAAGGGCAAATATGACTTGGCCGTTAAAGGGTTTAGTAGTGCTATATATATAACATACTATATGCTTCACATGTTGCACCGTTCTTCAGCTTCACATAACCAACACTATTACTAAGGTTTGTATCCATGGAGGAATAGCGGGAGGCCAAGTAACTGGCATGCCAACTGTGCCCCCTTACTGCTGCTACCTTTAAATGTCAACACCCATCATTCCTGAATGAGCTGGAGTCAATTATTTGCGTCACAGAAGCATTCCACATGACCTAAAATGAATTTTCTCTTTGTATTCTTCACTCATTGCCAGTACAGGCGTTCATTCTCCCCCCTACACATATAGAAGTGCCACCAAGTCCATGCTCACCCACACAGTATAATATTCAGAGCACTGACCTGATCACTAGAAATTACCACATTGCTGTGATAGAATCAGAATCTTCAATAAATAGTTTGAGACATTATCTTCTGCCTTTCTGTTCTCGTAAATGAATGCTCCTGAATAGCGATCCATCTGTTGAGAATACCTTGCTGAGGCAGACATCTGTTTTTTTAACAAAACGTGCCTCCCCACAGAATGTACTTATACTGCACCCAGCACTGTCCTCATCTCCATGTTCAATATTGTTTGCCAATGGGTGATTGTTACTATAAAAAGGTATACCGTATATCAAGAATGAATGTATTTGAAACTAATGCACACTATGTTGGAACAAAAAAAACAAGTGTGTCCTAGAACCCAAGTCACACGAGGACAACCATAAGTGGAGAAAGTTTTGCTAATGACTTCTTTGTATAGACACCAAAGTAATTACATGTTGGCAAGTTATAGTTGCAAGATCTCCTTACTTTTTACTGAGATACACTTTTCTATTTGCTCCCTCCAAACACACACAATATAGCTCAATAATATATTTTCACTGTTTAGTGTTCTTCAGTCAGTATTCTCATGAAGGATCTATATAGAGGCAACACAAAGTGAAATGCAGACCCTTTAATACATGGCCTCCATACAGGGTCAATGAATACAACAATGCCATGTGCATTGATCCCTAGGGCTAATACCAAGTTAAGCTAAGTTCACACAGTCTACCATTGCTTTTTGTTGGTACATGCATCTGCATTTTGTTAATAATTCTACTGCACAACACCACAGGGCCAATGCATGTGATCATAGTGCTAAACATGAGATGTTATCATGGACTAGGGTTTGTGTAGATGACCTTTCAAGATGGGTCATAAATTGAGTCATAATGACATTCATGTCTGCTACAAACAGGCAAATGTAATGTGTAGCCTTCAGATGAAGTTAAAGGTCAGCTGTCTAAAATTAATAGAAATAAGTCACAGGGGCCTGATGGGATACACCCAAAGCTATTAAAAAAAGCTTAGCGGTGAACTAGCAAAACCATTAACAGATTTATTTAACCAATCACTGGTAACAGGAGTCTTCCCAGAAGATTGGAAATTAGCAAATGTTGTGCCCATTCACAAGAAAGGTAGTAGGGAGGACTCGGGCAACTATAGGCCAGTAAGCCTGACATCAATATTGGGGAAATTAATGGAAACCATACTTAAGGAGAGGGTTGTGGAACATCTAAAATCCCATGGATTGAAAGATGAAAAACAGCATGGGTTTACTTCAGGGAGATCATGTCAAACTAATCTTATTGATTTTTTTTGATTGGGTGACTAAAATCATAAATGGCGGAGGTGCAGTAGACATCGCTTATCTAGACTTTAGTAAGGCTTTTGATACTGTCCTACATAGAAGGCTTATTAATAAATTGCAGTCTTTGAGCTTGGACTCCCATATTGTTGAATGGATTAGTCAGTGGCTGAGGGACAAACAACAGAGGGTTGTAGTCAATGGAGTATATTCAGACCATGGTCTTGTTACCAGTGGGGTACCTCAGGGATCTCTGGGACCCATATTGTTTAATATCAGTGAAATTGCAGAAGGCCTCGATGGTAAGGTGTGTCTTTTTGCCAATGACACAAAGATTTGTAACAGGGTTGATGTTCCTGGAGGGATACACCAAATGGAAAATGATTTAGGAAAACTAGAGGAATGGTCAAAAATCTGTCAACTAAAATTTCATGTTGATAAGTGCAACATAATTCACCTGGGGCGTAAAAACCCAAGAGCAGAATAAAAATTCAGTGATACAGTCCTAACCTCAGTATCTGAGGAAAGGGATTTAGGGGTCATTATTTCAGAAGACTTAAAGGTAGGCAGACAATGTCATAGAGCAGCAGGAAACGCTAGCGGAATGCTTGGGTGTATAAGGAGAGGCATTACCAGTAGAAAGAGGGAGGTGCTCATGCCGCTCTACAGAGCACTAGTAAGACCTCATTTGGAGTATTGTGCTCAGTACTGGAGACCATAACTCCAAAAGGATATTGATACTTTGGAGAGAGTTCAGAGAAGAGCTACTATACTAGTACATGGATTGCAGGATAAAACTTACCAGGAAAGGTTAAAGGACCTTAACATGTATAGCTTGGAAGAAAGACGAGACAGAGGGGATATGATAGAAACTTTTAAATACATAGAGGGAATCAATACTGTAAAAGAGGAGAGAATATTTAAAAATAAAAAACTGAGACAAGAGGACATAGTTTTAAATTAGCTTTAAAAGTAAGATCAGGAAGTATTACTTTACTGAGAGAGTAGTGGATGCATGGAATAGCCTTCCTGCAGAAGTGGTAGCTGCAAGTACAGTGAAGGAGTTTAAGCATGCATGGGCTAGGCATAAGGCCATCCTTCACATAAGATAGGGCCAGGGGTTATTCATAGTATTTTGTATAGTATATTGGGCAGACTAGATGGGCCAAATGGTTCTTATCTGCTGACACATTCTATGTTTCTATATCTAAGGCTACCATAATGTGGTGCTGTAGTCTGACCACCAGCGCTATAGATACATGTCAGAAGATCACATTAGTCAAGCTTGTGGACTTGGATCATCAATGATTTCCTGAATGAAAGCATTTTTTACTCAAATGTCTTTGTCACTGTTCAGCAATTTCAGAAATTTGACACAATGTTCTAAGCAAAGGTGCCTTGAGATCGGTGGTAGATTACTTAGAATGCTTAGAAGCTTTTCAGTAATACAGTATAAAAATATGTACAGAATTCAAAAAAAGGAGGTCCTAGACCACAGATTTGACCAATTTGATCATTGTAAAAGAGCAATTACCAGCATCCATTCAGAGGAAAAAATTACTCACATTTTTACAGATCTTTCCAACACATATAGCGACATTTTGACCCTCACAGGGGTCTTTGTCATACAATTTCAACAATTTGATAGTTTCATATGTATTTATTACATATCAGAAGGTGATACCAAGCAAGAGACTCCCCCTCTGGAAACTCAGAATGCCCTAAAATGATATTTTAAAAAAATGGATTTTGTAAACCGTCTACCTCCTTGTTTGTAAGAAGATTTTGCTATATGGCTATGCTTATAGCATCTACTCTTCTACGTTCAAAACATTTTACTAGACATATTTTACAAAATATTAATGGTTTAAGAGTTTTCAATAGTAAAACCAATTTGATATTTGTATAAAGTATAGTGCAAAACATTCAGCCTCCGCCCCCACCATCTTGGTGTTTTTTGTGTATTTTTGCATCACAACCTGGAATTAAAATGGATTTTAACTTAGATTTCATGTAATAGACTTGACAAAATAGTCCAAATTGTCACAGTGAAATAAAAAAAAACTAACTTGGTTAAATGGAACTTGTGACCATGAAAATAGAGTGTATGTAGTCTGCAGGCAGCATGTTATAGAGCAGAAGGAGTTGAGAGGATTAATATATATTTTTAAAAGATAAATAATGGTGTAGAGGCTCATCTGTCTGTTGGTATGGATACGGTGCTCTTGTGCAAATTGTTTCACCCAATCAATAGTAGAAATTTTTTGTAAATAAGACTAGTAGCGTCAGGCACTCATTATGTACAACCACCTGGAGACTACAGGTCAAAGTTCATATTTATTACGTCCATACATAACACATAAAACCCAATACAAAGCTTAAAAAAGTACGATTGACAGACCTTGGTGGAATAATTCACAAGGGAGATAATGCCAAGGATTGATAGTTTATCAAAAAATGAAAAAAAAATGAAAAATGATGTTAACCACCTCCCATCTGCCGATTGACTATAAACGTCAGGGAGGTGGATCTCTATTTCTGAAAGCACGTTCTAAAACGTCCTGCAGCTTTCCCCCCTGTGCTCCGCCCCTGTACATAGAAACTCTGTGACTAAGATCCCTCCTGACAGCGAAGAACATGGAGCTTTACCCTGAGACCTTTTTTGCTGGTCTCCGGGCTTTTGATCGCTCTGACAAGCAGTCAGAGCGATCACAAATGCATCTACCATCTCCCTCTTATTACTGCCAGTCAGAGAGGGAGATCGGTATTTAAACTAGGCATCGCGATTGTAATGCTAAACTGTAAGCCCTGGAGACTTCAGACCTGAACTGGTCCTTAAAAAGTGGGTTCTTAAAAATTTGAAAAATTGCTTCTAAACTTACAAGCCTTCTAACGTCCTAAAAAAATAAAATGACATTTCCAAAATGATGCCAACATAAAGTAGACATATGGGGAATTTTAAGTAATAAATATTCTATGAGGTATCACTTTCTGTTTTAAAAGCAGAGAAATTGAAATTTAGAAAATTGCTAATTTTTCAAAATTTTTGGTAAATTTGGGATTTTTTCATAAATAAAGGTGAAATATATTGACTCAAATTTATGACTATCATGAAGTACAATGTGTCACGAGAAAACAATCTCTGAATGACTTGGATAAGTAAAGGCGTTCCAAAGTTATTACCACATAAAGTGAGATATGTCAGTTTTACAAAATTAGGCCTGGTCAGGAAGGGGGCAAATGGCCCAGATGGGAAGTATATAGATAGTTCATCAATATATAGATAAATACCAAAGATTAGTAGTTCATCAATATATAAATAAATCAGTGCTAAAAGAAGACATATTGAAGTGTGAAGGTGGTTAAGATGGTTAAAATGTCCACAAGGGGTTAATCATCCCGCAAAAAAACTTCCACCTTAATAAATAGATTTTAGTTTCATCCAAAGATTACTCAATCATATTCATGTAGTGCACTTTGTTTCCCATATTGGGTATACTGACATACAGTGTATACGTCTTTCAGTAATGGATGTCACTTACGCTGCTGCTCCTGATGTTAGTAGAGGTCAATAGAGTTATTACCCGCCGCTGCATCGTGGCATCCCACGTGTCAGGCTGGATATACAGAAATTTTACCTCTCTCCTGAAGAGTAAGGGAGCGGTGGAATCTTATCCTCCGACTGTGCCGCTTCTAGCAGTTCGCATCCGGCATCCCACGTGGTTCAGTGGTTCAAAGTTCAAGATGTCACGTGTGCTGGCGCTTTACTTGTGGTCCGAGCCCAGTACCCTTTTTCTTCCTTCTAGTTGCCTGGAGTTAGTTGTCCTCCAGCTTCTGTTGGTGCTGGAGCTATGCTCTGGTGCTGGGTATTCAATCTGCCCAGTCCTTGAGGGCCACCTTGTGGGACATACTGTCAAGGTGTGGTGTGGGGAGTAAACTCCACACCGAACACCGATGAAAGGGGAAAAAAGACTAGGCCTGGACACTGCGGTAGAGCCACCCTAATTCTAGCCCTGACTCCTTACCGTATGAGCGAATCCAGATGGTAGGAAGGCTCATACACAGGAACCTCAGGCCCTACTAACCCTAATGATGCCTGGAAGTAATGTCAGGACGAGGGACGACCTGTTCCTTCCCAGATGAACGAAAAAGTGTCTCCCTAAGGCCTAGTTATCAGCGACAACAGAAAAACAACAAAACTTACTGTAATGTCCTAGAGTGGGTCCACCTGACTCCTAGAACATTACACCACAACAGTAAGAAACCACGCTCACATAGAGAGATGAGAGTGAGAAGCAAACTGGATCGACAGGTAAGAGTCCAGTTGCAAGAATAACCAGTGACCCAAGAACACCAGAAGACTTGGTCACTAACCTGCCATGGCTGCTGGAAGGCACACAAGCAGTCCACACCACAGCAAACTGGAACTCATGCATATGTACTGGTACCGGAACACCGTACCGGACTCAGTACAAAACAACAAACAAAGGAACCAACTCACCAGCAACTGCCTGAACCCCCAAGCGGACAGGATACCTGGCAGTCCCAGGCAGAGCTGCTCACTGACTCGTTATTCCCCCTCCGGGGAACCCAGGAGCCCTCTCACCCTCACCAGCAACTGCCTGAACCCCCAAGCGGACAGGATGCCTGGCAGTCCCAGGCAGAGCTGCTCACTGACTTGTTGTTCCCACTCCAGGAACCCAGGAGCCCTCTCACCAAAGGCACAGACAGAATGTCTAGCATCCAAGCAGGACCATACACACCAAAGACAGACCATACATGGAACAACAACTAGACATACAACACAAACCCTGAACATACCACAGCACACATAGAATAGGGAAAGGAAGGGAAGGTGACATCAAGGAGACATTGATGTCCCACAAGTTGGCCCTCAAGGACTGGGCAGGTGGAATACCCAGGACAGGAGCATAGCTCCAGCAGCAACAGAAGCTGGAGTACAACTAACCCCAGACTACTAGCCACAGGCTAAATAGCACCAAGTGACCACACCCAGCCAGGAACTTCACCCCACACGCACCAGATAGAGAAGGAAATAGGAGAAAGGAGAAAAGCACACACATGCTGCATAAACAACACGTTGCCCCAGGCAACCAGTATGCATGGCTAACGTGTCACGGCGAACAACAACGAGATCATGATTCAGCCATGACAGTCCTTTAGCTAGTTACCCATATCCTTCTATCAAAGATATCCACGCCTCTATTCAGCCTAGGTTACACACTATAGCCCCACTTATTAGGGCCACACTCTATCAACCATGTAAACAGGTTTATACCCGTAAATTCCCCCCTTTTTTTCTTATGTACTAGACTTTATTAAGCCCTCCCTCTCCTTTATTTCCCCATATGGCAGAACAATTAAGCTATAGTTTACTAAAACTCCTTACTCATTACTAATGTGTTCTTCTTTTCTTTTAGTGACTCTTGTGACCAAGGTCAGTCAGTGACCGAAACGTCAAGACATCGTCACAAATAAATTACTGGTATTCTTCTCACTTGCCCTCATATTATATGGATGATATGTCACAATAATAAAATAATTTTTACTTGCATATAAGCCTTGAGTGTGAGCTGGTATTTCTTTTACTATTTAACATTTGGATCACATCCACTCCACTGAAGCACTTCATTTTCTGGACAGCGAGTGCAGCCCAATTAATTTACTTTTGTACTATCCTGAGGATAGGTCATCAAAATCAGAAGCCTGGAAAACCCCTTTAACTCAATAGATTGAATAAGCTCCCCCTGTGTATAATCAAAGTCTCACGTGACCTATCGCATGATGCAAGTATGCATACAGCACTAATAAGCAAGCAACATGAAGAAACCAAATAGCTTTCAAACAGGCCAGAGACAAAGATGTGCAGAAGTATAGATCAGAGTTGTCTTATATAAAAAAAAATCAAGAAATATCAGAAACTTTGAACATCCCATGAAGCACCATTAAATCAATTGTAACAAAATGAAAAGAAGATGCCACAACTAGAGATGAGTGAATTTTTTATTTTTTTTTTGTGTTTTAAAAGGTTCCTTTATGTATCATTGAAATACGACTGAAAAACTGCAGTGGTGAAAGGGCAAAACTCCAATCCATCTGCCAATCAATTCATCACGCAACATATACAGATCTAAAATGCTATCGTGGTTTGCAGCTTTATATACACATTTTATGTCATTTTTTTTTTTTTAAAGTTATCTTTATTTTTCTTTTAGAAAACCGTACAATCAATACATGAACCAATCTCTGTCACAATAATATATCTAATATAGCAGTCATATAAGATCATTATATCCCCCCCCACCCCTTGGCTGTCGTCCCCTCCGTTCAGTTAATGTATGATAATCTCAAAATTAAATAATATATAGCTACATAGCCCTGCGTGCAACTCTCCGCTTCCTTTCAATATCCTCGTATATTTTAATTTGTTGTAAAAGTAGACCCCACTCCCTTGACGAGGGCAGGGAGACAGATCCCCAATACTTGACCAATATAGCTTTCGCTACCATCAATCCTCTCATCCAAATCCGTCTAACCTGGGGCGGAACCTCCGTCTCTGAGCCATAATCTCCAAAGATCACTATCAATATCCCCGGGTTATAGTTCATTGAAGATTCCTTTTGAAGGGCAGAAAAAACTTCATCCCAATACTTTCTTATTTTATTGCAGCCCCAAAGCAAATGGACATAGTTCGCATTTACATATCCACACTTAGGACAGGAACAGTCCCGGTCCTTATTTTGGGGGAATTTCCCTTGGGTTTTGGGCGTATAATACAATCTATGGAGAATCTTAAATTGGATTAGCCTATGTGCACTGGAAACTGTCGCCCTTTTCACGTTCCTATAGATAGTAGGCCACTGTAGTGGGGGGCAATTCAACTCTTGCTCCCACTTACTAGGGCTTTTAAAAGGAGTTACGTTTGCCAGTGCCAATCGGAGCTTAGCATATAAACTAGATAGTTTCACCTTCACGTCCTTCTGAGCTTCACAGTAATCAAAAAATATATTTTCTCGTGGAAAAATACCACCCCTATCCCTAGATGCTTCAAATATGTGTTTCAATCGTGCATAGTTAAATAAATCTAATGGTGAAATAGCTGAAAAATCTAATTCCAAAAATGACTTAAAACGACCTGCCTGAAAAAGATGAGACACCCTATTGATGCCATTTCGTGTCCAATAACCAAAATCTGTAATTTTGAAGAATTCCTCCAGCCCCCTGTTCCCCCACAGAGGGGTAAAAGCGAACGGGTCGGAGACTTTAAGGATCTCCTTCAACCTATTCCACACCCTCTGTAGTGAGCAAGGGACCAACAGGGACCTCTCCATTCCCATAGACCCAGTCTCCAAATATGCAAATATGTTCTCTATTGGCCTATCAATAACCTTAGATAAATACAGCGAAAGTAAGCACTCTTTCCAATAACAACAACGCTGTATCTGTGCACACAAATAATAACCTTGAAAAAAAGGAAGTGACAGCCAACCATCTGCCTCAGACAACCAAAGATATCTCTGCTTTATACGGACCCTCTTCCTTCCCCAAATTAAATCGTTAATCAAAGTCTCCAATCTATGGAAAAACATATCATCAATCCAAATGGAAGAAGCACAGATCGGGAACAAAACTATAGGCAATATAATCATCTTAATCAATGTGATTCGATCTGTCTGGGCCAGTATCAATTTCCGCCAAGCGGCGACTTTGGCCCCAACTTTATTCAAAACCGGGGCCAAATTTAGCTCATAAAACCTACTCAAAGGAACACCGATCTTAACCCCCAGATAATCCAAGGTATCATTAGGAGCCAAACATGGCCGTGTACTGAGAATGAAGTATGAACCGCATGGAATCTCGGATCATTCCCCAGTTTTGATTGTGTTTGTGGATGCTCCTACTTCAGGAAGAACTTTTAAATTAAACCCGCATTGGCTTGAGGTGATAGGGGAGCAGTCCCGATTAGATCTGGATATCCAGGAATTTTGGGGGTTTAACGTAGGTTCGACACATATTCATTATGTGTGGGACGCGTTAAAGGCCCATATTAGGGGGATGTATTTCTGTAATATTAATAGGTTTAAAACGGAATCACGGCGGAGGGAACAAGAACTGACAGGGCTAATAAGGAGTTTACGTGCCGAATTAATTGACCACTATACGGAGCAATATATTAATCAGTTAAAGGAGGCTAATACACAGCTTAAGACACTCTTATATAAAAAAGCACAACATAAGCTCCTATTCCAGGGCCAGACTCGTTTCTGCGAATCTGGTAAAACTGGTAGGTTTCTGGCACGTTTGGTGGCCAACCAGAGAGAGGTTACCAGTATAAGAGAAATTAGGAATCCACAGGGAATTGGGGTGAGATCCGCAGAGGAGATTAGAGAGGAATTTGCGAAATATTACTCTACCTTGTATAAATCTGAGTCTATGTGTAGCCGCACTGACATGGAGCAATATCTTCAACAATTGGTGCTCCCGCAGTTATCTATTCAAGATAGAGAGATGTTGGACTCCCCCATCCTTTTGGAGGAACTCCAGGCGACTCTTCCCTTTCTAAAATATAATTCATCTCCTGGCCCAGATGGATTGCCATTTGGAATATATAGGTACCATGCCAAATCACTCTTGCCGATCTTACTTCAAGTCTTTAATGAAGCGTGTGCTTCTGGCTCTTTACCTCCATCGTTTAGAGAGGCGGTGATTATCTTGGTTTTGAAAAAGGAGAAGGATCCATGCGATATGGGGTCTTATAGACCTATATCGCTGCTAAATCCGGACTATAAGATCTTTGCAAAAATCCTTGCCAGTCGTCTGAAGAGGGTTATGGCTTGCCTGGTACATTCGGACCAGACGGGCTTTATCCCGGGCCGCCAAATACAGATGAGCATATATAGAGTATATCTGAATCTATCTGTTGGGGGCAGTATGGACCACTCCATCCTGTCTTTAGACGCCGCGAAGGCGTTTGACAGGATGGAGTGGCCTTTTTTGTGGGCTACGATTGCTGGTTTTGGCCTTGGGAAGTTATTTGTGAAAATGACCCAAATGCTATATAAAATACCCGATTGCACATATTAATATTAATGGCACTGGCTCTTCTCCTGTTATGATGCGGAGGGGGATGAGACAGGGTTGTCCCCTGTCTCCTCTCCTCTTCGCACTTTTTATTGAACCGCTGGCTTGCCGGATTCGTTTAGATAATTGTATAGATGGCTTCGGAGTGGCGGGAGTGAGCGACAAAATAAGCTTATATGCAGATGATATGATTCTGTTCTTGGATCAGGGTTGGAAAATCCTACAGTATGTGATAGAGGTAATAGAAGAATATGGTAAATTATCAGGTTATATGATCAATTGGTCGTCGCTCCTCCCGCTGAACCGGAAAGCTGTAGATGAAGGGCAGCGAGTCCGTGATGAGTGAATTTCTAGCAATTCAATTAGTCAGCAGATTCGATTCGGGTATAAACTACAACCTGAATCATAAGTGCTCAGATTGTGCTGAAAAGTTGTGCATGATACTCTGGGGTCTCCTAGGACTGTATCCAACTCTTTTCACGCTCTTTAACACAAAGACAGCTTTAGTAATGTCGAAATGACAGTGACATATATGGCTACGGGTAATTGGATGGCAGCTGTTGGTAAGACCAATAAAAAGTAAAGTCAATGTACAGGATATTTGTCCCCTCAAGCGCTGCAAATCCTAGGACAATGTGGGTAATAAAAGTCAGCTGAATATAATGATAAGAAGCATTATGGCGAAACCTGGGTCGGGCAGCACTGATTGTTCTTAATATGTTTTTATCCCTGTACTTTTGTGAGTATATTAAACCATTTTTATCTGAAATATCGGTACGTACTTCACTATTCCTGCGCCCTCCTTCCTTTGAGATCTTTGGAAGTGTGAGTCGGGTGATATCTTCTGAAAGTGGCACTCTACTGGTGGGATCGCAGTTTGGATAAAGATCTGCTGAATCGACGGCTCCTGGTTCATGCCCGCTCTACCAACAGAGCTCTTCTATTGAAGATACCCATGAGGTCTCTATCCACGCGTCTTACAAGTGGAGTCTTGTGAGTATACTGCATTCACCCGGTGCGATAGGTGTTTAGGGCATACTACACCATAGTGCGTCTTTTTACTACATTTCAGGTTTCCATGCCATTGTTGAGAGTTATTGATTGCATGTGGTCCTTTTAACTGAAGATTTTTACGAATATAAGGGAAAGAAAAGAAACAGAAAAGAATCTTCTCCTGCAGCGCAATCCTTCTTCTTATCATTATCAGCTGTTGGTAAGAAACAGTCTGTTTAAAAATACACTGCGCTGTTGGATTTGTCACACTTTTTAAAATTAGAAAATATTTAAAAAATTATCCCTTAGGGCTCATGCACGTTCCGTTTTTTATGCATCCGTGGTTCCGTTTTCGCAATCCGTTGTGTTTCCGTATATACTCCGTTTCCGTTCCATTTTTGCGGAAAAGCATGTCCGTGTTGTTTCAGTATGTGATCCGTTTTTTGCGGATGATAAACAGAAACTGAAACAGGAAAAAAATCTAAACTTTTGACTCTTACCCCTTTTACACCCCCCCCCATTTAAGATGGCCATGTGATGGTG
This sequence comes from Bufo bufo, assembly GCF_905171765.1. Taxonomy (NCBI): domain Eukaryota; kingdom Metazoa; phylum Chordata; class Amphibia; order Anura; family Bufonidae; genus Bufo; species Bufo bufo. Next base: position 273,950,232 of record NC_053389.1, read on the forward strand.
CAAACTCCATTTTCTACAGCTTTTTGCAGCATTGAGAGCTTTGTTAGAAGTTGGTGTCTTGTTGACATTGGTTTCTGATTTTGGCTATCTGTTGTATTATGGCTGACTTGGAGGAAGACCTTCTGCGCTGTCTGGTTTCTCGGCACGATGAACAGCAGCCTACTATGCTGGACGGCCTGCTGGACTTGCATTTCGAGACCTCTATGCTGATTACTTTATCAGCCCTGAGGGATCATTACTGTGGAAGATGGACGTAGTTCTTGGCAGACAATTATGTCATCTGGACTCTGGCCATTGTAGTATTCTGTTATTTTACAGTCAGTGTTTTTTATTTTTATTATATTAGATATAGAGATGTCCCGAACTATTCACCGGCGAACAGTTCCCGGCAAACATCGCTTGTTCGCGTTCCCCGTGGCGGGCGAACATATGCGATGTTCGGTCCTCCCCCTATACGTCATCATTGAGCAAACTTTGACCCTGTACCTCACAGTCAGCAGACACATTCCAGCCAATCAGCATACCCTCCCTCCTCCTATCAAAAAGCAAGGACAGCATCCATCTTAGATTCATTCTGAAGCTGCAGTGTTAGTTAGAGCAGGGAGAGTGCTGCTGCTGAATTAATAGGGAAAGCGTTAGCTAGGCCAGTGTTCTGTGCCCACTCCAGTCCTCAAAGACTCATCTGCTGTAAGGACAGCACCCCAAAAAGCCCTTTTTAGGGCTGGTACATCAGTCTGCATTATTTTTATTTTATATATATATATATATTGCAGTTGCCTGCCTGTGTGTGAGAGGCCACAGGCCCACAGAGTGTACTGTGTGCACACCAATCATATCGGGTGGCACAGTACCTTGCAGATAAAAAAGTCATTAAATTTTTTCTCTGTAATATAATTGCAGTTGCCTGCCAGTGTGTGTCAGGCCCACTGACTGTACTGTGCCCACTGCCAGTGCCCACCACTCATTTCGGGTGGCACAGTACCTTGCAGATAAAAAAGTCATTAAATTGTTTTCTCTGTAATATAATTGCAGTTTCCTGCCAGTGAGTGTCAGGCCCACAGACTGTACTGTTCCCACTGCCCACCACTCATATCGGGTGGCACAGTACCTTGCAGATAAAAAAGTAATTACATTTTTTCTCTGTAATATAATTGCAGTTGCCTGCCAGTGTGTGTCAGGCCCACTGACTGTACTGTGCCCACTGCCAGTGCCCACCACTCATTTCGGGTGGCACAGTACCTTGCAGATAAAAAAGTCATTAAATTGTTTTCTCTGTAATATAATTGCAGTTTCCTGCCAGTGAGTGTCAGGCCCACAGACTGTACTGTGCCCACTGCCCACCACTCATATTGGGTGGCACAGTACCTTGCAGATAAAAAAGTCATTAAATTTTTTCTCTGTAATATAATTGCAGTTGCCTGCCAGTGAGTGTCAGGCCCACAGACTGTACTGTTCCCACTGCCCACCACTCATATCGGGTGGCACAGTACCTTGCAGATAAAAAAGTAATTACATTTTTTCTCTGTAATATAATTGCAGTTGCCTGCCAGTGTGTGTCAGGCCCACTGACTGTACTGTGCCCACTGCCAGTGCCCACCACTCATTTCGGGTGGCACAGTACCTTGCAGATAAAAAAATCATTAAATTGTTTTCTCTGTAATATAATTGCAGTTTCCTGCCAGTGAGTGTCAGGCCCACAGACTGTACTGTGCCCACTGCCCACCACTCATATTGGGTGGCACAGTACCTTGCAGATAAAATAGTCATTTAATTTTTTCTCTGTAATATAATTGCAGTTGCCTGCCAGTGTGTGTCAGGCCCACTGACTGTACTGTCCCCACTGCCAGTGCCCACCACTCATATCAGGTGGCACAGTACCTTGCAGATAAAAAGTCATTTAATTTTTTCTCTGTAAAATAATTGCAGTTGCCTGCCAGTGAGTGTCAGGCCCACAGACTGTACTGTGCCCACTGCCCACCACTCATATCGGGTGGCACAGTACCTTGCAGATAAAATAGTCATTTAATTTTTTCTCTGTAATATAATTGCAGTTGCCTGCCAGTGTGTGTCAGGCCCACTGACTGTACTGTGCCCATTGCCAGTGCCCACCACTCATATCGGGTGGCACAGTACCTGGCAGATAAAAAAGTCATTTAATTTTTTCTCTGTAATATAATTGCAGTTGCCTGCCAGTGTGTGTCAGGCCCACTGACTGTACTGTGCCCACTGCCAGTGCCCACCACTCATATCGGGTGGCACAGTACCTTGCAGATAAAAAAGTCATTTAATTTTTTCTCTGTAATATAATTGCAGTTGCCTGCCAGTGAGTGTCAGGCCCATAGACTGTACTGTGCCCACTGCCCACCACTCATATCGGGCGGCACAGTACCTTGCACGCATAGTACCACTAATCTAAAAAAAAATTACAGGCAGAGGCAAGCCACCCCACAGGCGCCGTCGTGGTCGTGGTGCTGTGATTTTCCCTTGGCCCTAGAATAATGCCCAGTGTTCAGAGGCCACGTACCCTGAACTCGAAAAGTTCTGAGGACATAGTTGACTGGCTTACACAGGACACCTAATCTTCTGCAGCTTCCGCTCAGAACCTTGACGCACCATCCTCCTCCAGCTCAGCTTCGGGCACCTCTCAAGTTACCACTCGCCCGCTCGTCGCCACCACCAACACTAGCACCACAGCTGCTTCACTTGATCTGTCAGAGGAGTTATTTACACATCAGTTGGAAGAAATGAGTGATGCGCAACCATTATTGCCAGAGGATGTAGATAACAGGGAAATGTCTCAGTCAGGCAGCATTACACACATGGATGTATGGTGTGATGATGATGATGATGTTGTACCCACTGCTGCTTCCTTTGCTGAGTTGTCAGATACAAGTGAAGCGGTTGATGATGACAATGTGTCCGTGGATGTCACGTGGGTGCCCGCTCGAAGAGAAGAAGAACAGGGGGAAAGTTCAAATGGGGAGACAGAGAGGAGGAGGAGACGAGTTGGAAGCAGGGGGAGGTCGTCGCAAGGAGCTAGTGGCACAGTCAGACAGCATGTATCGGCACCCGGATTCAGCCAGACAGCACGCCAATCAACGCTTGGCACACTCATCCCTGTGGCATTTTTTTTGTGTGTCTGCCTCTGATAACAGCGATGCCATTTTCAACCTGTGCCAAAAGAAACTGAGTCGTGGGAAGTCCAACACCCACCTAGGTACAACTGCTTTGCGAAGGCACATGATCTCACATCACAAACACCTATGGGATCAACACATGATGAGTACAAGCAGCAAAGAAACTCAAAGCCACCATCCTCCTCCTGGTCCAGCATCTTCAGCCACGTCAACCACTGCTGTCCTCCTTGCCCCCTCTCAACCACCCGCCACTCCGCCTCTCACCTTCAGCAGTTCCTGCTCATCTGCCCACAGTCAAGTGTCTGTCAAGGAAATGTTTGAGCGTAAGAAGCCAATGTCACAGAGTCACCCCTTTGCCAGGCGTCTGACAGCTGGCTTGTCAGAACTCTTAGCCCACCAGCTTTTACCATACAAGCTGGTGGAGTCTGAGGCCTTCAAAAAATTTGTAGCTATTGGGACACCGCAGTGGAAGGTACCCGGCCGAATTTTTTTTTCACAAAAGGCAATCCCCAACCTGTACTCTGTTGTGGAAAAGGAAGTCATGGCATGTCTGGCACACAGTGTTGGGGCAAGGGTCCACCTGACCACTGATACCTGGTCTGCAAAGCACGGTCAGGGCAGGAATATCACGTACACTGCGCATTGGGTCAACCTGCTGACGGCTGCCAAGCATGGAATGCCACCTCCTCTACTCCTCCTACTCCATCCTCTTCGCTAACCTCCTCGGCTGAGTCCTCTTCTGCTGCTGCGTCTTGCTCCACATCAACTGCACCCCCCCAGCTCCCCAGGGGCTATTCCACATTCCGGATACGACAGTGTCACGCCGTCTTGGGGTTGACTTGCCTGAAAGCAGAGAGTCACACCGGACCAGCACTCCTGTCCGCCCTGAACGCACAGGTGGATCGGAGGCTGACCCCGCACCAACTGGAGATCGGCAAAGTGGTGTGTGACAACGGAAGCAATTTGTTGGCGGCATTGAATTTGGGCAAGTTGACACATGTGCCGTGCATGGCACATGTGTTGAATCTGATCGTACAACGCTTTGTGCATAAGTACCCAGGCTTACAGGACGTCCTCAAGCAGGCCAGGAAGGTGTTGTCACGGAACCATGAACCAGACGTACAACAAGAGATAAGTGAAAATAAGAAGGCTTTATTGAAAATAAAGCTGTAAAGCAAAAGTCCAAACGGATGGTGAAACCGAGCAGAGTCTTTGCGAAGCCAGAGGTCAGGAACCAGAAGGGTAGTCAGACGAAGCCAGGATCAGGAACCAGCAGGGTAGTCAGACGAAGCCAGGATCAGGAACCAGCAGGGTAGTCAGACGAAGCCAGGATCAGGAACCAGCAGGGTAGTCAGACGAAGCCAGGATCAGGAACCAGAAGCAGCAGCAGTCTTAGAAGCATGTGAACACAAGAGGACCAAGCAAGGAACTGAAGCCACAGACCTCCTATATATATGAGCTAGGCATCCAGCTCCTCCCAGGGGAAGGAGGAGCCGCAGGGTGGAAGGCTACAAGAAACCCAGGACCCAAGATGGCCGCCAGCACATGTCAAACGAAGGAGAGCAGCAAGCAGGTAAGACCATGACAGTACCTCCCCCTCAAGGGCCCCTCCTCCGCGGAGCACAAAATGGTTTCTGAGGGAAGCGTGCGTGGAAGGCTCGGAGCAAGGCAGGAGCATGGACATCTGCGGAGGGAACCCAGGAACGCTCCTCTGGACCATAACCACGCCAATGGACCAAAAACTGCAACCGACCGCGGACCAGGCGTGAGTCCAGGATATTGCTCACCTCATATTCCTCACGATTGCCCACTTGGACCGGACGAGGCCGAGGAACCGAGGAAGTGAAACGATTACACACCAGTGGCTTCAATAGGGAGACATGAAACACGTTGGAGATCCGCATGCCAGGAGGAAGCGCAAGGGCATAGGCTACCGGGTTTACCCTGCGAAGCACTCGGAAGGGACCAACAAAGCGAGGCGCCAGCTTGGGAGTGGGCACTCGAAGGTTGAGGTTGCGGGTGGACAACCATACACGGTCTCCGACCTGGTAGGAAGGAGCAGGCGCTCGTCTGCGATCAGCCTGGAATCTCTGGCGCTGCGCAGAGACCTCAAGGGACTTCTGGATCTGTACCCAAGAAGCACGTAGGACGGAAAGGTGATCCTCCACAGCCGGAATATCCTGGGGAGAGAATACCTCCGGTAACACGGCAGGTTGGAACCCATAATTGGCCATGAAGGGAGACGTCCCAGAGGAAGAGTTCACCGCCGTGTTCCTGGCAAACTCAGCCCAAGGCAGGAGGTCAACCCAATTGTCTTGGTGATCGGAGACATAGCAACGAAGGAATTGCTCCAAGGCCTGATTGGATCGTTCTGCGGCCCCATTGGACTGAGGGTGGTAGGCCGAGGAGAAGGAGAGATGAATCCCCAACTGGGAGCAAAAGGCGCGCCAGAACCTGGACACAAACTGACTCCCCCGATCCGACACAATCTCCTTAGGCAAACCGTGCAACCGGAAGACCTCCCTGGCAAAAATCGTGGCCAACTCTTGTGCAGAGGGTAACTTCTTGAGAGGAACACAGTGGCACATTTTGGAAAACCGATCCACAATCATGAGAATGACCGTATGGCCTCGGGATGCAGGGAGGTCCACAATGAAATCCATCCCCAGGTGTGACCATGGGCGCTCCCCGGTGGCTATGGGTTGCAGAAGGCCCAACGGAAGGTGCCGAGGGGACTTACTCTGGGCACAAACGGAGCATGCCGCTACATATGCGGCGATGTCGGAACGTAGGGAAGGCCACCAGAACAGACGTGAAACAGCCCAGGACAGCTGATTCTTTCCAGGATGCCCCGCGGTCTTGGAGTTATGGTAGGTTCGCAACAACCGAGTGCGCAACTCCTCAGGCACAAAACATCTGCCGTTGGGTCTCCCAGAGGGAGCACCAGATTGAGCCGCCAAAATCTGCTCACCCAGGGGAGAGGTCAGGCTGGTGCGAATGGCGGCCAGGATCTGATTCGGAGGTATGACCGAAGTCGGAATCGACTCCTCCCTGGACAGCTCGGAGTACTGCCGTGATAAGGCATCCGCCCTGATGTTCTTGGAACCGGGTAGGTAGGAGACCACGTAATTAAAACGTGACAAGAACAGAGCCCATCTGGCCTGACGTGGTGTCAATCTCTTGGCCTCAGAAAGGTAGGTCAGATTCTTGTGGTCCGTCAGGATGAGAACCGGAACCACCGAACCCTCGAGCAAGTGCCTCCATTCTTTAAGGGCCTGCACGATGGCCAATAACTCCCTGTCACCAATCTGATAGTTGCACTCCGCGGAAGACAGTTTCCGGGAGTAAAACCCACAAGGAAGCAGAGGACCCTCTGGTGTTCTACGCTGAGACAGAAGGGCGCCTACTCCCGTCTCAGACGCGTCCACCTCGAGGACAAAGGGCAACCCAGGGTTGGGATGCGACAGAATCGGAGCCGACACAAAGGCGGACTTTAGGGCCTCAAAAGCTCGGATGGCCTCGAGCGGCCAGACCTGGGAATTACTGCCCTTCCTGGTCAGATCCGTGAGAGGCTTGGCCAGCATGGAAAAGTCCCTGATGAACTTCCGATAATAATTGGCGAAGCCCAAAAAGCGCTGCAGGGAACGAAGACCACTGGGCTGGGGCCACTGTAAGACAGCCGAAACCTTCTCAGGATCCATGGAGAACCCCTCAGCGGAAATGATGTAACCTAAGAAGGTTACCTGGGATCGGTGAAATTCGCATTTCTCAAGCTTACCGAACAGCTTGTTCTCTCGTAACCGTTGCAACACTCGTCTGACATCCAGAATGTGGGCCTCCATGGATTCAGAATATACCAAGATGTCATCCAAATAGACTACCACACACTGCTGCAACAGGTCACAGAAAACATCGTTGATGAATTCCTGAAAGACTGCGGGCGCATTGCACAACCCAAAGGGCATAACCAAGGATTCGTAATGACCGGTCCTGGTGTTAAACGCGGTCTTCCACTCATCGCCCGCCTTGATCCTTACCAGGTTATATGCCGCCCTCAGGTCGAGTTTGGTAAAGACCGTGGCCCCTTTAAGGCGATCGAACAGCTCGGAAATCAAGGGTATCGGGTAAGCGTTCTTGATCGTGATGCGATTGAGACCCCTGTAATCGATGCAAGGCCTCAACTCACCGCCCTTCTTTTTCACAAAGAAAAATCCAGCCCCTGCCGGGGACGAAGATTTGCGAATGTGTCCGCGTGAAAGCGCCTCCCTCACGTACTCCTCCATGGCCTCATTCTCCGCTACCGACAGTGGATAGACTTTGCCACGAGGAGGAACGGCACCAGATTGTAACTCTATGGCACAATCGTATGGGCGGTGCGGAGGTAGGGCAACCGCGCGCACCTTATCGAATACATCCCGGTACTCCTCGTATTCAGGAGGCAATAGAGAGTCCGAGGAAGTACACAGCAACTTGACAGACCCATGGATGCAACTAGCCCCACACTGCGGTGACCACGAGAGGATCTCGACCGATCTCCAATCGAAAGTCGGATTATGCTTCTGGAGCCAGGGGTACCCCAAGACCACCGAGTAGTGTGGAGACGAAATAACCTGGAGGCAGACCGACTCTCTGTGAACGGCACCAATGGCTATCCCCACTGGAAGGGTCTCATGAGTCACGTGTGGCGGCAGAAGGGGTCTGCCGTCTATCGCCTCAAGAGCCAGTGGGGAACCTCGAGCCTGCAGAGGAATGGAATTGGCGGCAGCGAACACACTATCAATGAACAAACCACCAGCACCAGAGTCCACCAACGCCTGGGTCGTCACCGAGCCCCCGACCCAGGAGAGGACAACAGTGATCAGTGGTTTGTCAACACGGGAAACCGGGGACGAGGAGACTCCACCCAAGATCTGCCCCCGACAGGATCTCAGGGTACGAGCGTTTCCCGGACGGTTCGGACATGCCAACCGAAAATGCCCACCGAGACCACAGTACATGCATCGGCCCTCGCGTCTCCGGAGTGCCCTCTCCCCCTCGGACAGGCGAGCAAACCCCAGCTGCATGGGTTCACCCCCAGACAAGTCATCCCCAGGAGGCGTGGGAGGAGAGGGAGGCACGGGTGGGACAGCAAACGTAGGCACCAACCTGTTAGAAGACCTCCGCAGGTTCTCCTTAAAGGAAGGTCTCTCCCTGAGTCTGGTGTCAATCAAAATCAGGAAAGAAATAAGAGACTCGAGCTCAACTGGTAGGTCCTTAGCTGCAACCTCATCCTTCAAGGCATCCGAGAGACCATGAGAGAAAGCAGCGACCAGAGCCTCATTATTCCAGCCCACCTCTGCTGCCAGGGTACGAAACTCAATGGCGTATTCAGCTACGGATCGTGAACCCTGTCTGATGGACATAAGGAGCCTCGCAGCAGAGGCAGCACGAGCCGGCACATCGAATACCTTCCGAAGAGAAGCAACAAAACCGGAAAACTCGGCAACCACCGGATTGTTGTTCTCCCATAAAGGGCTGGCCCAGGCCAAGGCCTTGTCCGAGAGCAGCGAGATCAAGAAGCCCACCTTTGATCTCTCAGTAGGAAAGGCATGTGGCAGCAACTCGAAATAAATGCCCACCTGGTTAAGGAAACCTCGGCACTGAGTTGGCTCTCCCCCAAAGCGCTGTGGAAGAGGGGCAGAACCGGTCATACCCCGAAACACCGCAGGCGCAACAACAGGTGTCGGGGTAGACTCTGGCGCAACAACCGGAGCGGCAGTAGGAGCGAGCCCAGGAGCGACAACCGACCCATCGGCAACGGGAGCGAAATGAGCCGTGCGTTCAAGCAGGGTTTGCAACGCCACAGCGAACCGACCCAACAGGTGATCCTGCTGATCAAGTCTGGCAACCAGCGTGGGTAGCGAGGATGGCCCTGTACCGTCAGAATTCATGGCTTGGTCCTAATGTCACGGAACCATGAACCAGACGTACAACAAGAGATAAGTGAAAATAAGAAGGCTTTATTGAAAATAAAGCTGTAAAGCAAAAGTCCAAACGGATGGTGAAACCGAGCAGAGTCTTTGCGAAGCCAGAGGTCAGGAACCAGAAGGGTAGTCAGACGAAGCCAGGATCAGGAACCAGCAGGGTAGTCAGACGAAGCCAGGATCAGGAACCAGCAGGGTAGTCAGACGAAGCCAGGATCAGGAACCAGCAGGGTAGTCAGACGAAGCCAGGATCAGGAACCAGAAGCAGCAGCAGTCTTAGAAGCATGTGAACAAGAGGACCAAGCAAGGAACTGAAGCCACAGACCTCCTATATATATGAGCTAGGCATCCAGCTCCTCCCAGGGGAAGGAGGAGCCGCAGGGTGGAAGGCTACAAGAAACCCAGGACCCAAGATGGCCGCCAGCACATGTCAAACGAAGGAGAGCAGCAAGCAGGTAAGACCATGACAGGTGTGTGGCCATTTCAGGTGTTCCTACACGGCCATGGCGCACTTTTCCGATATTCAGCGGCGAAACAACATGCCAGTGAGGCGCTTGATTTGCGACAGCCCGACATGTTGGAATTCAACACTCCTAATGTCACAGCCAGACAGCTGAGAAGCGCTCACAGGAGCTTCTCAGATCCTCCTCCTTGAATTTCTTTGTTTTGGTTTAGTTTCTCATCTCGTTAGTCTATCTCAGCTGTCATGCAGTTGGACTGATTGCTACCCTTTAAGTTCCTCCCCATAATGCAGTAGTGTGCGGCTGATACAACTTCCTGGAGTGTGTGTGCATGCTGTTCCCTGTTCCCAATTCCCAGTCCTCTGCAAGATAAGTGCTGTTTATGTATTTATGATTTTGTCTTTTCTGGATCCAGGTGACCCTGACTCCCTCCGTGTCAGTGTAGGGAGCCGGTGGTCGTGTCCCTTCACTATTGTAGGGTCTTCAGGTAATAGATAGCCGAGGAACGTGGATATGCGGCCATCCACCTTTGGGGTGTTCGCATAGGCTGAGCAGTGAGGGAGAGCGGCAGGTCTATTGCAGGGGTCTCCCTTTGTTCCTTAGTTGTGGATCCAGAGAGACATTGTTTATATGGTATTGTCTTGTTTCCTGTACACCATCCGTGATATTATCAGCCGCCAAAACCGTCTCAAGCATGGATCCGGTTTCACTTTTGGCTGAACGCTTTCAGGGTCTTTCTTTGGAGGTAGCTGATCTCCGTAAGACTTTTTCTCAGTTTCAAGTGACCGGTTCAGCTTGCGTTCATGGAGTTTGTGCTGAGCCTAAGATCTCGCTCCCGGATACGTTCTCCGGGGGTAGTGAGAATTTTGTGTGTTTTAGAGAGGCTTGCAAACTCCATTTTCGCCTTCTTCCCCATTCTTCTGGTGATGAAGAACGGAGGGTGGGGATCATTATATCGCTGCTCAGGGGTAACGCTCAGTCCTGGGCCTTTTCGCTGCCGGAGGGGGCACGGCCCCTTCGTTCAGTGGATGAATTCTTTTTAGCCCTGGGTCAGATATATGATGATCCGGATCGTATTGCTCTGGCTGAGTCTAGACTACGTCTGTTATGCCAGGGTAAACAATCCGCAGAGATATACTGTTCAGAATTTCTGAGATGGGCAGCAGATACGGGTTGGAATGATGCTGCACTCCGAAGTCAATTTTGCTATGGTCTTTCAGAGGGATTGAAAGATGCATTTGCCTTTCATGAAAGACCTACCTCCTTGGATTCTGCTATGTCTCAGGCTGTTCGTATTGACAGGCGTCTTAGAGAGAGAGGAGAGATCTCTCCTTCCTGTCATACTCAGTCCCGGGACAGTGCAGCGGTCTCATTCTGTGCACAGGGGTCTCAGTCGCTGTCAGCCCCTTCTGAGCAGGAGTCCATGCAGCTGGGGTTGATTGCCTCTGACAATAGAAGATTCAGCCCGCAGGGGAGGGTTTGTTTTTGCTGTGGAGGTATAAATCATCTGGCAAATGTTTGTCCCTCTAGGAGATTCAGGCAGTTTTCTGGGAGTAATAAAGAGACAAAAAGGAAAAAATCTTTTAAAAATGTTCCGTCTGGGTTGAGGCGGAAATTGAAGGTTTTCCGTTTGCTTGTAGTTCCCGTTTTGTCCTGCCTGCTAGGGTGGCGCTAGAGAGCAAGAGCATTTTTTGTGAGATTTTTGTGGATAGTGGAGCAGCTGTCAACCTCATTGATAATTAATTTGCAATAACTCATGGTTTCCAGGTATGCACTTTGGGAAAGGATATTCCTGTTTTTGCTATTGATTCAGCTCCACTTTCTCAGAAATCATTAAAGGGCATAGTTCACAATATCCGTTTAATTGTGAGTGATGCTCATGTTGAGGATGTGTCATGTTTCGTCCTTAGCGGTTTGCCTACTCCTCTAGTGTTGGGGCTACCCTGGCTCACTAAACATAACCCTACCATTGATTGGCAAGCGAGGCAAATAAATGGTTGGAGTAACTTTTGCAGAGAGAATTGCCTCATAACATCTGTTTCTGAGGTTTCTACTAAGACTGTACCACCTTTCCTCACTGAATTTTTGGATGTCTTCTCTGAGAGTGGAGTTCAGGGTTTACCTCCGCACAGGGAGTATGATTGCCCTATTAATCTCATCCCAGGCGCCAAGCTGCCTAAATCTCGTTTATACAATCTCTCCCAACCTGAGAGGGTCGCTATGCAGGCTTATATCTCTGAGAGTCTGAGAAAAGGACACATACGACCCTCGAAGTCACCTGTTGCCGCTGGTTTTTTCTTTGTTAAGAAAAAAGATGGTTCTTTAAGACCTTGTCTGGATTTCAGGGAGCTGAACAGTATCACTATTCGTGATCCTTATCCGCTTCCTCTGATCCCGGACCTGTTTAACCAGGTTGTTGGGGCTAAAGTCTTTTCCAAATTAGACCTAAGAGGGGCATACAACCTGGTTAGGGTCAGAGAAGGAGACGAATGGAAGACGGCTTTCAATACCCCTGAGGGCCATTTTGAGAATTTGGTTATGCCTTTTCGTTTGATGAATGCCCCAGCCGTTTTTCAGCATTTCGTCAACAGCATTTTTTATCATTTAATGGGAAAATTTGTATTAGTGTATTTGGATGACATTTTGATTTTTTCTCCTGATTTCAAGACTCATAAGGAACACTTACGTCAGGTCTTGCTCATCCTGCGGGAGAATAAATTATACGCGAAACTGGAAAAATGTGTGTTTGCGGTTCCAGAAATCCAATTTCTGGGGTTTCTTGTCTCCGCTTCTGGTTTTCGCATGGACCCCGAGAAGGTCCGCGCTGTGCTTGAGTGGGAGCTTCCTGAGAATCAGAAGGCCCTGATGCGTTTTTTGGGCTTTGCCAATTATTACAGGAAATTTATTTTTAATTATTCCTCTGTTGTTAAACCACTCACTGATATGACCAGAAAGGGGGTAGATTTTTCTTCCTGGTCGGTAGAGGCGCGTAAGGCCTTTTCTAATATCAAGGAGAGTTTTGCTTCCGCTCCCATCCTAGTACAACCTGATATTTTGTTACCCTTCATAGTTGAGGTTGATGCTTCTGAGGTAGGGGTGGGTGCGGTCTTGTCTCAGGGTTCCTCTCCTGCCAAATGGCAACCGTGTGCCTTTTTCTCAAAGAAACTCTCCTCCGCAGAGAGAAATTATGATGTGGGAGATAGGGAATTGTTGGCCATCAAGTTGGCTTTTGAGGAATGGCGCCATTGGCTAGAGGGAGCCAGACACCCTATTACCGTGTTTACTGACCATAAAAATCTGGCCTACTTGGAGTCAGCCAAGCGTCTGAACCCGAGACAGGCCAGATGGTCTTTGTTCTTTTCAAGGTTTAATTTTGTTGTTACGTTCCGCCCTGGGGTTAAGAATGTGAAGGCAGATGCCCTGTCACGTTGTTTTCCGGGAGGTGGGAATTTTGAAGACCCGGGTCCCATTTTGGCTGAAGGTGTGGTGGTCTCTGCTCTTTTTCCTGAATTGGAGGCAGAGGTGCAGGCAGCCCAGTCAGAAGCTCCTGATCTTTGTCCTCCTGGGAGGTTGTTTGTGCCTCTCGCTTTGAGACACAAGATTTTTAAAGAACACCACGACACGGTCCTTGCTGGGCACCAGGGGGCAAGAGCCACACTGGATCTCATCGCTCGGAGATTCTGGTGGCCTGCGCTTCGTAAGTCGGTTGAGGGTTTTGTGGCAGCTTGCGAGACTTGCGCTCGTGCCAAGGTCCCTCATTCACGGCCATCAGGTCCTCTCCTTCCTTTGCCCATTCCTTCCCGTCCTTGGACACATCTGTCCATGGACTTCATAACGGACTTGCCTCGTTCCTCGGGGAAGTCTGTGATTCTGGTGGTGGTGGACCGTTTTAGCAAAATGGTGCATTTTATCCCTTTTCCTGGTTTGCCCAATGCTAAGACGCTGGCGCAGGCATTTATTGACCACATTGTCAAATTGCATGGGATTCCTTCAGACATAGTCTCTGATAGGGGCACGCAGTTTGTTTCCAGATTCTGGAAGGCTTTCTGTTCTCGCTTGGGGGTTCGGTTGTCAATCTCTTCTGCTTTCCATCCGCAGTCGAATGGCCAGACAGAGTGCGTCAATCAGAATCTGGAGACATATCTGCGCTGTTTTGTGGCGGAGAATCAGGAGGATTGGTGTTCTTTTTTGTCCCTTGCTGAGTTTGCTTTAAATAACCGTCGTCAGGAGTCCTCTGATAAGTCACAATTTTTTGGTGCATATGGGCTCCATCCGCAGTTTGGGACTTTCTCGGGAGAGGGCTCTTCTGGTTTGCCTGATGAGGACAGATTCTCCTCGTCTTTGTCATCTATTTGGCAAAAGATTCTGGATAATCTAAAGAGCATGAGTGAGAGATATAAGCGTGTGGCGGATAAGAGACGTGTGCCTGGTCCGGACCTGAATGTTGGTGATCTGGTGTGGTTGTCTACCAGGAATATCAAATTGAAGGTTCCCTCCTGGAAGTTGGGTCCTAGGTTTATTGGGCCTTACAAGATCCTGTCTGTCATCAATCCTGTTGCCTACCGTCTTGATCTTCCTCAGACTTGGAAGATCCATAATGTTTTTCATAAGTCCTTATTGAAACCTTATGTTCAACCTATTGTACCCTCGCCTTTGCCTCCTCCTCCGATTATGGTTGATGGAAATCTTGAATTTCAGGTCTCTAGGATTGTGGATTCTCGTCTTGTCCGCGGTTCCCTCCAGTACCTCGTTCATTGGGAGGGTTATGGTCCTGAGGAGAGGATGTTGGTCCCAGTGACGGACATTAAGGCCTCTCGTCTCATCAGGGCTTTCCATAGGTCCCATCCTGAGAAGGTGGGCTCTGAGTGTCCGGAGTCCACTCCTAGAGGGAGGGGTACTGTCACAGCCAGACAGCTGAGAAGTGCTCACAGGAGCTTCTCAGATCCTCCTCCTTGAATTTCTTTGTTTTGGTTTAGTTTCTCATCTCGTTAGTCTATCTCAGCTGTCATGCAGTTGGACTGATTGCTACCCTTTAAGTTCCTCCCCATAATGCAGTAGTGTGCGGCTGATACAACTTCCTGGAGTGTGTGTGCATGCTGTTCCCTGTTCCCAGTTCCCAGTTCCCAGTCCTCAATCGTCTGCAAGATAAGTGCTGTTTATGTATTTATGATTTTGTCTTTTCTGGATCCAGGTGACCCTGACTCCCTCCGTGTCAGTGTAGGGAGCCGGTGGTCGTGTCCCTTCACTATTGTAGGGTCTTCAGGTAATAGATAGCCGAGGAACGTGGATATGCGGCCATCCACCTTTGGGGTGTTCGCATAGGCTGAGCAGTGAGGGAGAGCGGCAGGTCTATTGCAGGGGTCTCCCTTTGTTCCTTAGTTGTGGATCCAGAGAGACATTGTTTATATGGTATTGTCTTGTTTCCTGTACACCATCCGTGACACCTAATGTTCGACCGCCTGCTCCAACAGGAAAAAGCCGTCAACGAGTATTTGTATGACTGGGGTGCTAGGACAGCCTCTGCAGAGCTGGGTATTTTTTGCCACGTTACTGGACGCTCATGCGCAATGCCTGTAGGCTCATGCGTCCTTTTGAGGAGGTGACAAACCTAGTCAGTCGCACCGAAGGCACCATCAGCGACATCATCCCATTTATTTTCTTCCTGGAGCGTGCCCTGCGAAGAGTGCTGGATCAGGCCATAGATGAGCGTGAAGAGGAAGAGTTGTGGTCAATATCACCACCAGAAACAGCCTTATCATCATCGCTTGCTGGACCTGCGGCAACGCTGGAAGAGCAGTCTGAGGAAGAGGAGTCAGAGGAGGAATGTGGCTTTGGGGAGGAGGAAGACCAACCACAGCAGGCATCCCAGGGTGCTCGTTGTCACCTATCTGGTACCCGTGGTGTTGTACGTGGCTGGGGGGAAAAACAGACCTTCAATGAGATCAGTGAGGATGAGGAACGGGACATGAGTAGCTCGGCATCCAACCTTGTGCAAATGGGGTCTTTCATGCTGTCATGCCTGTTGAGGGACCCTCGTATAAAAAGGCTGAAGGAGAACGACCTGTACTGGGTGGCCACGCTACTAGACCCCCGGTATAAGCAGAAAGTGGCTGAAATGTTACCAAATTACCAGAAGTCAGAAAGGATGCAGCAGTTCCAAAACAAGTTAAAAAGTATGCTTTACACAGCGTATAAGGGTGATGTCACAGCACAACGGGAATCTAACAGGGGAAGAGGTGAAAGTAATCCTCCTCCTACCATGACCACGCCGGCAAGGACATGATGCTTTACAGACGTGTTGTTGATGGAGGACATGCAGAGCTTTTTAAGTCCTACGCATCGCCACAGCCCTTCGGGGTCCACCCTCAGAGAACGACTCGACCGACAGGTAGAAGACTACCTCGCCTTAACTGCAGATATCGACACTCTGAGGAGCGATGAACTCCTTGACTACTGGGTGTGCAGGCTTGACCTCTGGCCTGAGCTATCCCTATTTGCGATAGAACTTCTGGCCTGCCCTGCTTTAAGTGTCCTGTCAGAAAGGACCTTCAGCGCAGCAGGAGGTATTGTCACTGAGAAGAGAAGTCGCCTAAGTCAAAAAAGTCTAGATTACCTCAGCTTTATTAAGATGAATGAGGCATGGATCCCGAAGGTACTGACAGTGGGGGGATGCATTTGACTAAAAAAGGCCTGATGAGATGCCTTGGGCTAAAAATGGTCCACACGCTGCTGTATTTAATCTCTGCATGACTTGCGTGACTTCTCCGCCACCAACTAGGGTTCAAGCCACAATGTTTTAGTGCACTTTCTGCCTGCTACAGCAGCGGCTGCAACAATACCTAATTTTTCAGGCATGTGTACATGCCTAATTTTTCTGGCCTCAGGTGCTGCACTGTGGCTGCAAAAACAAAACAAAAAAAAAGGCACATACATGTGTCAATTCCCCTTCGTGATCGTTACCTTGTTGTGGTGAAGGGGCTTGCATATCACAATGAAGCGATCACCTCTATCAGTGTGTTGGCAATGTTGGCACACCCCAAATGATAAGGTCGTTGCTTCATTGTGAACAGACCAAAAGCGATCGGCTGGATAATTTTGCATAGAAAAAACATTAATTTTCTTTGTGATCATCTAAGGTGATCATTAAAGCCTACTAGACCAACAATGGGCCCACACTGCAGAATCATTGTTTTCTGGGTCACTTAACTGTCACTGAACTACCTTAGCATGACCATAGGCTTTGAAAAACCGCCATCGCCTGCAATCTCCCAAACGTGCGCACGAGCACAGTCATCACTACACCAAGATTGACGCATAGAGGAATAAAATTTATGTCATGAGTGTGTCAACTATTGACAACTCTTTGCGGTTGTCTAAAATCTATTCGATACACGTCCTCTGATAGGGGACGTAACAGGGATTAAACTGATAAGAATAGTACTACTTAACACACCACTCATATAGGGTGGCACAGTACATTGCACGGCGCAAGCGCAGTGCCCCAAATGGGATGTAAGAGGACCGACCAACCATCTTTTTCCATCTCCCGGTTCCTTAAATCTATTCCATACACCGGCCCCTGATAGGGGACAAAACAGAGATTAAACTGGTAAGAACAGATTTTTTTAATTAAAAAAAAAAGAGGACAGCCTCTGCGGAGCTTGGTATTTTTTGGCCGCGTTACTGAACACTCATGCACAATGGCTGTAGGCTCATGCGTCCTTTTGCGGAGGTGACAAACCTGGTCAGTCAAACCCAAGGCAACATCATCGACCTCATCCCATATGCGTTTTTTCTGGAGCGTGCCGTGCGAAGAGTGCTGGATCAGGCCGTAAGAGTTGTGGTCACCATCACCACCAGAAGCAGCCTTGTGTCGTTGATTGCTGGACCTACGGCAACGCAGAGAGAGGAGTCTGAAGAAGAGGAGTCAGAGGAGGAAGGTGGCTTTGAGGAGGGGGAAGACCAACCACAGCAGGCGTCCCAGGGGGCTTGTTGTCAGCTTTCGGTGACCCTTGGTGTTGTACGTGGCTGGGTGGAGGAAGAGACCTTCAATGACGTCAGTAAGGACAAGGAACGGGACATGGCTAGCTTGGTATCCAACCTTGTGCAATTGGGGAGTTTGCGGTTGTGCAAATGGACTGTTTGCGGTTGTTTACGGTGCGTTTGGTCTGTCACTGTGAAGCGGGCGTAAACCTTACACTACCTGATCGATACAACATCATACCTGATCGTATACACACACTGGATGTTTTAAAGCACGTTATTCCAAACAATTTAGGAATGTTAGGTGATTTATGCCCTTTATGGATTAAAACCCGACTCTGCGTCAACTATGTAATTTTCCATGGGAGTTTTGCCATGGATCCCCCTCCAGCATGCCACAGTCCAGGTGTTAGTCCCCTTGAAACAACTTTTCCATCACTATTGTGGCCAGAAAGAGTCCTTGTGGGTTTTAAAATTCGCCTGCCTATTGAAGTCTATGGCGGTTCGCCCGGTTCACCCGTTCGTGAACATTTGCGGAAGTTCGCGACATCTCTAGGGCTGGGATGTATTGTAGTCAAAACTGTTAAGACCAAAAGTTCAAAATATTTTATGGACAATGACAATGTACATGATTGTGTTTAACATCAAAAGTGTCTAATGTTTTGCCTACATAAACCTTCTAATACCTCATTATACCTAACACATTACAAAATTATTTTTACTCCAGAATAACATGTTTATATGAGTGCTAACTATTTCCATTATCTATCCTTCTCTTTTCTTAGGTTTGCATTGATGGCACATTACAATGGTTTTCAATTGTCCTGGTTGGGATTATCACACCTTGAAGATGTCACCTATCTATATATGTTTGACGATTGCTTTCGCTATATATACTATACTTATTTAAAATCATATGGTTTGTAAATAAATATAACTATGTGTTTGCATTGTCACTTGTGACCCTTGACGTTTGAAATAAATTATTTTCTAATTTTGTATTTTTTATATAAAATAAAGAGATCCACTCAAAATTCGATTGACCACAATTTTTATATTTAAATAAAAAATATATAAAGGCTTCACATTCAGCCATAACTTAAATGTACAAAAAAATAAAAAAAAACACATCACAATTCAAAAAGATCTCTGGTGAAAGGGCCACAAACTTTGCCTGGATTAACACCCACATCATCAGGTGGATTGTACTGTTGTTGGGTAGAGCTTTGTGTCTGGTACTGTGGGCGCCAAGAAGTTTGGGGGTCCTGTGAATACAGGGGCATAGGAAGACTGGTAGGGCAGATGTGCATTTGTGGCATGCTGGGTCCCGATTGGGGCTGAGAGTCCGGGCATACACTCGCTCCTTCATGGCATTAATAAAGCGCAGTAGCTCCAGTGTGTCAGGTAATGAGTCCATTACAGCGGCCACCAATGTCATCATAACCATATACATTGGGCCAGATGTATCATTACTCTGACAGCTCACTCCACTTTCACATATGGCTAAAGTCAGTTTTAGCCAAGTCAGATTTATGATCGGCCCTTTAAGACTATAATAAATGTGGTTTGACGGTAGCAGTTTATCCGTCAGTAAGCAGCTTTACAAAAGTCGCACATCTTAATGAAAAAGTCGCACGTTTTTATGAAAAAGTCGCATGTTCTATTAAAAAGTCTCATAAGATAAGCATGGTCCTCGCTGGAGTGAAATTAGGACTTTTTTGCGACTTTTTTGCGACTTTTTTAAAAAGTCGCTATAGTAAATTTGACTTGCCAATCATTTGCATAAGCCAAAACGCCCATTTTCACAAAACTGGAGTGCTTAGCGCTTGCCTTCAAAAAGTCGCAAAAAAGTCGCAAAATCTTGATTTGCGCATTTTTTTGCGACTTTTTGACTCCACAAAAGTGACATAGCCTAATGATATATCTGGCCCATTGTGTTTTTTTCTTCTTTCTCCTCTTTGCCTTCTTTCCTTCTCTCGCTCAAATAATTGAGCACCTGTCCATCAACCACTTGCCCTAGCCCCCCTTCTCCGCTGACGTGACCTGGCCTTCTGGACTGGAAGCGATGACTCCTCCAGCTTCAACACCAGAAGCTTCTCCCTGCAGTTAGTAAGTGTGCAGCTCCTGTGTGTTGACATCCTCCTCACCGGTCACAGGATGTGGGGAATGTGTCCCAGTAGCAGCTTGTTCCTCCTCTTGTGAGCTGCTGGAATGTTGTTCTTCATCCTCAAGGTTGTCCACGGTGCTGAAATTGGAAATGAATGAGGATTAGCACTGTTTTTATTTTTTTGGAAGCATCATACATTATCTCTTCATACATAAAATTATACATATATAACTACTTTGTAGCAAACAAAGGTAGCATATACTTACGGCCTTAATTCCAAAACCGGACGCAGAAATTGAAGCTGGCGGGTATACATATATGTTTTTTTCTTAAACGTCCATCATCCCTATGACCCTTGGATTGTATTAATTCCCGTTGAAATTGGTAACGACATGAATACCATCTGGTTTTTACTTTTAGAACTGTTAAAACACAACATACCCAAACCAAATTATAATAGACATGAAAAAAAAAGTACATTTGTTCATAATTTAAAATACTAGAATGGTACATTATATTTTAAAAAAAAAACATTACTGGGGGGTGACCTTTTATATACTTAGGAAGCATGTACATATGATTATCTAAACATAATAATTACGTTAAAAATCAAGTATATGCTTTCTACATTGAGGGCAAAAGTGAGTAATGTATAAAAGACACTACATCAACTTTCAATAAATTCTGCTATTAGACAAGTTTTATATCCAAACAGGTACTGAGGGGAGGTACATTTTGCAATAAATGTATATCACCCCTGGATGTGCCCCTTCATAGTTGTGCTGCTAATTACACAATAGGCCTGCTTCCCCAATGTGACATTGAAACTGACCCTTAAAACAGTTCTGGAATGTATTTGATAAACACTGACATAATGCTGCCAGTGTTTTCCAATACATTCCATAACTATAAAAGGGTTAACATAGCATCATAACTCAATATAATGATATGTGACCCCCAGCAGTGCTGGGAGGTCAGGCCGGGAGCAGCGCTGCAGACTCGCAGCATGACCAACGGTCGTCTGCAAGGGCCCTTTAGCTACGCTGCTGCATCAAATGTACATACGGATGGAGTAGAGTTAACACTCCTGTTTTCTGAGATTTCTGAGTTATGTTATCTAATCTAAGCAAACACCTTAATTTGCTTTTCAATGGCTTTTGTCTCAAGATAACGCGATTAGTTAACAAATTTGAGTTAAGAACTGGAGTGCTAACCCTGCTCCATCTGTATCAATATACTTTCATATAAAAAAAAAACTGGGAATACATTTTTCCTTCGATGATAGCAATCCGTCCAGGCCCTAACGCCGGCGTTAGTTACCTAACTAACGCCGCTTTTTGGAATTAGCCTTCTCCCATTGGCTGCCCATCATATGTTGTGCCACCTCCTCCCATGCCCGCTCCTTGGCTACACGGTCATGGTAACCATCACAGCGGGGGTCCCAGATTTGGGGTCTTTCTTGAATGTGTGTGATTACCTTCTCAACATCCATCTTTAAACTTTTCTGAAAGGCAGCTACTCAAGGCCTCAGGGAATTTCCAGGTCATGTGCTCTGCCAATATTTGGCAACAAGAAGCACAGGGCAAAAGTAGGCTGGGCTTAAACCAGAAGAACACATGGATCCGCAAAAACGGAAGACATACGGTTACATTCCTTATGTATTCATTTTTTTTTTGCAGACCCATTGACTTGAATCGAGCCAAGCAACGTGATTTGCGGACAATAATAGGACATGTTCTATCATTTCACGGTATGGAAATACGTAAACGAAATGCACACGGAGACACTCAAAAAACGGCCAGTATACTGAATGCAAAAAACATGTGCATGAGCCCTTACTGTGGGCAGATACCTGTCCATGTTTATATACACAAAGTAGAATTGAAAAAAGCAGTGGCTTGTTCTGAAAAAGTGGTACAAAAATTATCCATTATTGGGGCAGACACCTGCCCCTGTTTAAACACACACAATAGTATTGAAAAAAAGTTGTTCTGAACAAGTGGTCCAGAACTGATCCCTTCATGGGTGTAGATGCCTATCGATGTTTATACACACATAGAAATATCGTAAAAAGCAATGTATTGTTCCAAACAAGTAGTCCAACAATGATCCCATTTTCGGGAGTAGCCCATTGCCACTCTGTTATTACCAAATATTTTATTTTGAAGTCTATTTGAAGAAAAGAGTCCATTACGAAATAACAGTAAAGTGACTCACAACAACACGTCGGGTCAGGTACACTCGTCCACGGTAGGTTGAATTTTTATAATTACATTTACAATGCACAATTGGACAGAGTCTGTAGTAAAAGTATTTTTAAAACAAAATGCACAAATGGACAGAGTCCACTACAATGTAAGGGCTTGTTCACACGACCATTCCCCCTCCGTGCCCATGCTGTGGACTGCACTTGAATGGGTTCCGCGATCCATCCGTTCCGCAAGAAGATAGAGAAAGTTCTATCTTTTTGTGGTGCGGAGGCACGGAACGGAACCCACGGAAGCACTCCGTAGTGTTTCCGTAGAGTTCCGTTCCGTGGTTCCATTCTGTTACTCATTGCATCTCCAGATTCGCAGAATGTACACGGCCGGTGTCCCGTGTATTGCGGACTCGCCGTATGCGGTCCGCAATACGGCAATGGAGGGGCAACGGTCATGGGAACAAGCCCTAATAGTGAGTGATGCACAACAAAATATCAGGTCTGTAATAGATGGCATTTTTGTGATGCAATTTTCAAAAATTAAAAAAAATGAAAATATGCAATGAAGCAGTGAAATATACACAACAACACATCAGGTCATCTACACCAGTCTGTGATATATGGAATTTTTTAAATTACATTTGCAATACTTTGGAAAAAAAAAATGCGCAATTGGACAGAGCCTGTAGTACAAATGTACGCTGACCGTGACGCTGCTAACTACATCCTTCAGGTTTGATACACTTATTATGACTTGCAGAAACTTTGCAGGAGTTCTTTTTTAAATGTGCAAGTGGACAGTGTCTGCTGACTGCTGCAAAAATATATGCTGTTTATGCCTTGAGAGCCTTAAATTTTTCTGCTGCTTCTATATGACCTAAAAATCGTAAAAAAAGACAGCTCACTTTACCCAATGTATAAAACCAAATGTTCATTAACATTATAGCACCTGATGATGCATGTTCGGCTCATCCTTAGTCAGGGAGAGCTGTGCTGAGTAAGGGACAGATAGTTTAAAGAGTGAAATAGGAATAATTTTATTAGAAAATCAAGAAGCATTTCCTGATGTGAATGATGCCTCGCACAAAAGAGCTCTCAGAAGACCTACGATTAAGAGTTGTTGACTTGCATAAAACTGGAAAGGGTTAGAAAAGTATCTCCAAAAGCCTTGCTGTTCATCAGTCCATGGTAAGACAAATTGTCTATAAATGGAGAAAGTTCAGCACTGCTGCTACTCTCCCTAGGAGTGGCCGTCCTGTAAAGATGACTGAAAGAGCACATCGCAGACTGCTCAATGAGGTGAAGAAGAATCCTAGAGTGTCAGCTAAAGACTTACAAAAGTCTCTGGCATATGCTAACATCCCTGTTAGTGAATCTACGATACGTAAAACACTAAACAAGAATGGATTTTATGGGAGGATACCACAGAGGAAGCCACTGCTGTCCAAAAAAAACCCATTGCTGCACGTTTATAGTTTGCACAAGAACACCTGGATGTTCCACAGCAGTATTGGCAAAATATTCTGTGGACAGATGAAACCAAAGTTGAGTTGTTTGGAAGAAACACACAACACTATGTGTGGAGAAAAAGAGGCACAGCACACCAACATCAAAACCTCATCCCAACTGTGAAGTATGGTGGTGGGGGCATCATGGTTTGGGGCTGCTTTGCTGCGTCAGGGCCTGGACGGATTGCTATCATCGAAGGAAAAATTTATTCCCAAGTTTATCAAGACATTTTGCAGGAGAACTTAAGCCATCTGTCAACCAGCTGAAGCTCAACATAAGATGGGTGTTGCAACAGGACAACGACCCAAAGCATAGAAGTAAATCAACAACAGAATGGCTTAAACAGAAGAAAATACGCCTTCTGGAGTGGCTGAGTCAGAGTCCTGTCCTCAACCCGATTGAGATGCTGTGGCATGACCTTAAGAAAGTGATTCACACCAGACATCCCAAGAATATTGCTGAACTGAAACAGTTCTGTTAAGAGGAATGGTCAAGAATTGCTCCTGACCGTTGTGCACGTCGGATCTGCAAAAACAGGAAACGTTTGGTTGAAGTTATTGCTGCCAAAGGAGGTTCAACCAGTTATTAAATCCAATGGATCATATACTTTTTCCACCTGCACTGTGAATGTTTACATGGTGTGTTCAATAAAAACATGGTAACATTTAATTCTTTGTATGTTATTAGTTTAAGCAGACTGTGAGTGTCTATTGTTGTGACTTAGGTGAAGACCAGATCACATTTTATGACCTATTTGTACAGAAATCCATATCATTCCAAAGGGTTCACATACTTTTTCTTGCAACTGTATGTGTGTAAATGGGACACTTCAAATATCTGAATATATATACAGTATGTATTGAATTGTAATGTTTGGTATTCTTTATTATCTGGCTGGCAAGTTCATTTACATCCATCCCCCCTAGGTGGTGTATATATAGTGTGTGTGTGTGTGTGGGGGGGGGGGGGGGTTAGCTTAGAGCAGAGTAAAGGAGGATTAGAATGTAGTCAGAGTAAAGAGAAGCAAGGTCATGGAGGAGAGAGACAGGCTAAAGTCACTATGTAGCTGTGTTCCTTTCCTCTGGGCCCTGATCGAGCCTGGAGAAGATAACTACAGAAACCAAGCACCAGACAGTTGGGCCAGATTTATCATGACTCTGACAGCTCACTCCACTTTCACATATGGCTAAAGTCAGTTTTAGCCAAGTCAGATTTATGATCGGCCCTTTAAGACTGTAATAAATGTGGTTTGACGGTAGCAGTTTATCCGTCAGTAAGCAGCTTTACAAAAGTTGCACATCTTTACGAAAAAGTCGCACGTTTTTATGAAAAAGTCGCATGTTCTATTAAAAAGTCTCATAAGATAAGCATGGTCCTCACTGGAGTGAAATTGGGACTTTTTTGCGACTTTTTTGCGACTTTTTTAAATAGTCCCAATAGTAAATCTGTCTAGAGATTCATTTACATAAGAAAACACGCCCACTTTCAGAAAACTGGCGAGCATAGTGCAGAGCAGAAAAAGCATAGTGCAGAGCAGAAAAAAGACTTTTTCACTCCATTATTCTGACCTGAGCTAATGATAAATCTGGCCCAGTGAGTCTGTACACCAAGATGCAGAGAGCGTAGTGAGGGTAACAGCTAAACTTAGCTTATGGACCTCATTAGTACAAGTGACCAGGAGTAGCTTGTGATAATGAGGTCCATAAGCTAAGTTTAGCTGTTACCCTAAACTTAGCTTATGGACCTCATAGAGAGCTTATGGAGAGTATCCTGCAAATAATGAAGCAGATGTGTTTACCTGCCACAAGGGAGATCGCCCTTAAAGGATAGCTCATAGTAACATATACATATATATATATATATATATATATATATATATATAAAGTGGGATGCGAAAGTTTGGGTAACCTTGTTAATAGTCATGATTTTCCTGTATAAATCGTTGGTTGTTACAATAAAAAATGTCAGTTAAATATATCATATAGGAGATCACACAGTGATATTTGAGAAGTGAAATGAAGTTTATTGGATTTACAGAAAGTGTGCTATAATTGTTTAAACAAAATTAGGCAGATGCATAAATTTGGGCACCACAAAAAAGAAATGAAATCAATATTTAGTAGATCCTCCTTTTGCAGAAATTACAGCGTCTGAACGCTTCCTGTAGGTTCCAATGAGAGTCTGGATTCTGGTTGAAGGTATTTTGGACCATTCCTCTTTACAAAACATCTTTAGTTCATTCAGGTTTGATTGCTTCCGAGCATGGACAGCTCTCTTTAAGTCACACCACAGATTTACAATTATATTCAGGTCTGGGGACTGAGATGGCCATTCCAGAATGTTGTACTTGTTCCTCTGCATAAATGCCTTAGTGAATTTGGAGCAGTGTTTAGGGTCGTTGTCTTGTTGAAAGATCCAGCCCTGGCGCAGCTTCAGCTTTGTCACTGATTCCTG
Organism: Bufo bufo; assembly: GCF_905171765.1. Lineage (NCBI taxonomy): Eukaryota > Metazoa > Chordata > Amphibia > Anura > Bufonidae > Bufo > Bufo bufo. The sequence goes on from NC_053389.1 coordinate 273,976,046, forward strand.
GACATTGGTTTCCAGAATCTGCTGATACTGAGTGGAATCCATGCGTCCCTCAACTTTGACAAGATTCCCAGTCCCTGCACTGGCCACACAGCCCCACAGCATGATGGAACCACCACCATATTTTACTGTAGGTAGCAGGTGTTTTTCTTGGAATGCTGTGTTCTTTTTCCTCCATGCATAACGCTCCTTGTTATGGCCAAATAACTAAATTTTAGTTTCATCAGTCCACAGCACCTTATTCCAAAATGAAGCTGGCTTGTCCAAATGTGCTTTAGCCCACCTCAAGCAGCACTTTTTGTGCTGTGGGCGGAGAAAAGGCTTCCTCTGCATCACTCTCGCATACAGCATCTCCTTGTGTAAAGTGTGCCAAATGGTTGAACGATGCACAGTGACTCCATCTGCAGCAAGATGATGTTGTAGGTCTTTGGTGCTGGTCTGTGGGTTGACTCTGACTGTTCTTACCATTCGTCACTTCTGTCTATCCGAGATTTTTCTTGGTCTGCCACTTCGAGCCTTAACTTGAACTGAGCCTGTGGTCTTCCATTTCCTCAATATGTTCCTAACTCTGGAAACAGACAGCTGAAATCTCTGAGACAGCTTTCTGTATCCTTCCCCTAAACCATGATGGTGAACAATCTTTGTCTTCAGGTCATTTGAGAGTTGTTTTGAGACCCCCATGTTGCTACTCTTCAGAGAAAATATAAAGGAAGGAAACTTACAATTGACCCCCTTAAATACTCTTTCTCATAATTGGATTCACCTGTGTATACACCCTGTACAGAATTATTAGGCAAATGAGTATTTTGACCACATCATCCTCTTTATGCATGTTGTCTTACTCCAAGCTGTATAGGCTCGAAAGCCTACTACCAATTAAGCATATTAGGTGATGTGCATCTCTGTAATGAGAAGGGGTGTGGTCTAATGACATCAACACCCTATATCAGGTGTGCATAATTATTAGGCAACTTCCTTTCCTTTGGCAAAATGGGTCAAAAGAAGGACTTGACAGGCTCAGAAAAGTCAAAAATAGTGAGATATCTTGCAGAGGGATGCAGCACTCTTAAAATTGCAAAGCTTCTGAAGCGTGATCATCGAACAATCAAGCATTTCATTCAAAATAGTCAACAGGGTCACAAGAAGCTGTGGAAAAACCAAGGCGCAAAATAACTGCCCATGAACTGAGAAAAGTCAAGCGTGCAGCTGCCAAGATGCCACTTGCCACCAGTTTGGCCATATTTCAGAGCTGCAACATCACTGGAGTGCCCAAAAGCACAAGGTGTGCAATACTCAGAGACATGGCCAAGGTAAGAAAGGCTGAAAGACGACCATCACTGAACAAGACACACAAGCTGAAACGTCAAGACTGGGCCAAGAAATATCTCAAGACTGATTTTTCTAAGGTTTTATGGACTGATGAAATGAGAGTGAGTCTTGATGGGCCAGATGGATGGGCCCGTGGCTGGATTGGTAAAGGGCAGAGAGCTCCAGTCCGACTCAGACGCCAGCAAGGTGGAGGTGGAGTACTGGTTTGGGCTGGTATCATTAAAGATGAGCTTGTGGGGCCTTTTCGGGTTGAGGATGGAGTCAAGCTCAACTCCCAGTCCTACTGCCAGTTTCTGGAAGACACCTTCTTCAAGCAGTGGTACAGGAAGAAGTCTGCATCCTTCAAGAAAAACATGATTTTCATGCAGGACAATGCTCCATCACACGCGTCCAAGTACTCCACAGCGTGGCTGGCAAGAAAGGGTATAAAAGAAGAAAATCTAATGACATGGCCTCCTTGTTCACCTGATCTGAACCCCATTGAGAACCTGTGGTCCATCATCAAATGTGAGATTTACAAGGAGGGAAAACAGTACACCTCTCTGAACAGTGTCTGGGAGGCTGTGGTTGCTGCTGCACGCAATGTTGATGGTGAACAGATCAAAACACTGACAGAATCCATGGATGGCAGGCTTTTGAGTGTCCTTGCAAAGAAAGGTGGCTATATTGGTCACTGATTTGTTTTTGTTTTGTTTTTGAATGTCAGAAATGTATATTTGTGAATGTTGAGATGTTATATTGGTTTCACTGGTAAAAATAAATAATTGAAATGGGTATATATTTGTTTTTTGTTAAGTTGCCTAATAATTTTGCACAGTAATAGTCACCTGCACACACAGATATCCCCCTAAAATAGCAAAAACTAAAAACAAACTAAAAACTACTTCCAAAAATATTCAGCTTTAATATTAATGAGTTTTTTGGGTTCATTGAGAACATGGTTGTTGTTCAATAATAAAATTAATCCTCAAAAATACAACTTGCCTAATAATTCTGCACTCCCTGTATAGGTCAGGGGTCACTGAGCTTACCAAGCCAATTTGAGTTCCAATAATTAGTTCTAAAGGTTTTGGAATCAATAAAATGACAACAGTGCCCAAATTTATGCACCTGCCTAATTTTGTTTAAACAATTATAGCACACTTTCTGTAAATCCAATAAACTTCATTTCACTTCTCAAATATCACTGTGTGTGTCTCCTATATGATGTATTTAACTGACATTTTTTATTGTAACAACCAATGATTTATACAGGAAAATCATGACGATTAACAAGGTTGCCCAAACTTTCGCATCCCACTGTATATATATACTGTATATACACACTCACCTAAAGAATTATTAGGAACACCTGTTCTATTTCTCATTAATGCGATTATCTAGTCAACCAATCACATGGCAGTTGCTTCAATGCATTTAGGGGGGTGGTCCTGGTCAAGACAATCTCCTGAACTCCAAACTGAATGTCAGAATGGGAAAGAAAGGTGATTTAAGCAATTTTGAGCATGGCATGGTTGTTGGTGCCAGACGGGCCGGTCTTAGTATTTCACAATCTGCTCAGTTACTGGGATTTTCACGTACAACCATTTCTAGGGTTTACAAAGAATGGTGTAAAAAGGGAAAAACATCCAGTATGCGGCAGTCCTGTGGGCAAAAATGCCTTGTGGATGCTAGAGGTCAGAGGAGAATGGGCCGACTGATTCAAGCTGATAGAAGAGCAACGTTGACTGTAATAACCACTCGTTACAACCGAGGTATGCAGCAAAGCATTTGTGAAGCCACAACACGCACAACCTTGAGGCGGATGGGCTACAACAGCAGAAGACCCCACCGGGTACCACTCATCTCCACTACAAATAGGAAAAAGAGGCTACAATTTGCACGAGCTCACCAAAATTGGACTGTTGAAGACTGGAAAAATGTTGCCTGGTCTGATGAGTCTCGATTTCTGTTGAGACATTCAAATGGTGGAGTCTAAATTTGGCGTAAACAGAATGAGAACATGTATCCATCCTCTGATGGCTACTTCCAGCAGGATAATGCACCATGTCACAAAGCTCGAATCATTTCAAATTGGTTTCTTGAACATTTCTAAAGAATGCTATCAGCACCTTGTTGAATCAATGCCACATAGAATTAAGGCAGTTCTGAAGGCAAAAGGTGATAGTATATAAGTATATATATATATATATATATATATATATATATATATATATATAAAAGCATCTTTAGTGCCAGAGTGCTGTAAAGAGTGAATTTTGGGATTACCACCTGGATCCTTGCCTGTAAAGTATCAGCATTGGAAGAATCCCTCCATTGACAACTGCCACTACCTGATAATAGGATTACCATTGAACTTGTATGCTTACAAAAGCTTTCCATTGATGAACTGTACCCACTGTCCAGAGACTATTGATTGTCAGTAAATGTTCAACTGGTTTACAACTACCAACTCCTCATTCTTATCACCACTACTCTCAACAAAGTGCTGCCGTCTTGAACACAGGGGCCCAGCCGCCACTGCACCCTTAACATCACCACCATCAAGGGAACCTCAACTTCCATCTGGCTGGTGTTCCCTGCAAATGAGAGTGCCCTGGAGAATTTTGTGCTGTCTTCCCATCCACTGCACTGCGGACCCAGGGAGGCAACAGCTAACCGTGAGTACAAACAACTACTACCCCCATCGGCCCACCGTGAGCCTCACGTGTTTCCCCCTGCGGTTCAGCTTGCTGCATGTGGAAGAGGTGGAAATAGGGGAAGACATTACACAGGGTGATAGCCAGACCACCCTCAGTTCGTCTTGTCAGCACAAATTGGACGATAAAGAGGAGGAGGAGGAGCACAAGACGGTTGCCTCCGCTACAGAAGGTAGTACCCATGGAAGTTTAATTCCATCTGTTCAGCATGGGTGGGCAGAAGAGGAGGAAGAGGATGAGGAGATTGAGAGTGATCCTCCTGATGATGACAGTGAAGTCTTTCCTGTTGGTACTCTGGCACACATGGCTGACTTCATGTTAGGCTGCCTTTCTCGCGACCCGCACGTTATACGCATTTTAGACAACACAGATTACTGGTTGTTCACCGTTCTCGACCCCCGATACAAAGAGAACTTCTCATCTCTCATTCCTCTGGTGGAGAGGACGAGCAAAATGGTGCAATACCAGAAGATCCTTGTTGAAAAATTGCTCCAAAAATTTCCATCTGACAACGCTGGCAGTAGAGTCCGTAGTTCCTTGGCCAACCGAGAAGGGGAGACAAGGGGAACACACAGCAGTTCCAATAGAGGCAGGGCAACACTCTCCAAAGCCTGGGACAGTTTTCATGACACCCCGCCAGCACCCTCACCCTAATGTGCGGCCTAGTGTCACAAGGAGGGAAACATTTTGGAAGATGGTGAAGGAGTACATAGCAGACCGTGTCAGCGTCCTCAATGACCCCTTAGTGCCTTACAACTACTGGGTGTCCAAGCTGGGCACGTGGCATGAACTGGCGCTCTACGCCTTGGAGTTGCTGGCCTGCCCTGCCGCCTCCGTTTTGTCTCAGCGGGTATTTAGTGCTGCTGGTGGCTTTATAACAGATAAGCGTATACGCCTGTCAAATGAAAATGCTGACAGGTTGACTCTTATAAAAATGAACAAGGCCTGGACTGACCATGACTTCTCGACTCCACCAGAGGAAAGCTGATGAACATAAAGGCACTTTAAATGTGTTGTTTATAATGTACTGAATACACTGTATTCCCATGCACCCCTTCCACCACAAACAAGGGTATATGGTTGAATCTTTCTTTTCTAATCCTCCTTCTCCTCTTTCATCATATCAACATGCTTATTCGTCGCATATAATGCCCTCGCATATATGCCCTTCGCATATAATGTTTTACAGGGTCAGCTCAGCTGCAGGCCCTCGTATATAATTTTTTAGAGGGTCAGCTCACCAGCAGGCCTCACCTACAATGCTTTACTGGGTCAGCTCACCAGCAGTCCCTCGCATATAATGTTTTACAGGGTCAGCTCACCAGCAGACCCTCACCTACAATGTTTTACAGGGTCAGCTCACCAGCAGGCCCTTGCAAATAACTTTTTAGAGGGTCAGCTCACCAGCAGGCCCATGCATATAATGTTTTACAGGGTCAGCTCACCAGCAGGCCTTCACCTAAAATCTTTTACAAGGTCAGCTCACCTGAAGGCCCTCACATATAATTTTTTGGAGGGTCAGCTCACCAGCAGGCCCTCACCTACAATGTTTTACAGGGTCAGCTCACCAGCAGGCCTTCACCTACAATCTTTTACAGGGTCAGCTCACCTGAAGACCCTCGCATATAATGTTTTAGAGAGACAGCTCACAAGCAGGCCCTCACCTACAATGTTTTACAGGGTCAGCTCACCAGCAGGCCCACACCTAAAATCTTTTACAGGGACAGCACACCTGCAGGCCCGCACCTAAAATCTTTTACAGGGTCAGCGCACCAGCAGGCCCTCGCTTATAATTTTTTAGAGCGTCAGCTCACCAGCAGGCCTTTACCTACAATCTTTTACAGGGTCAGCTCACCTGAAGGCATATAATGTTTTAGAGGGTCAGCTCACCTGCAGGCCCTCACCTACAACCTTTTAGAAGGTCAGCTCACGTGCAGGCCCTCGCATATAATTTTTTACAAGGTCAGCTCACCAGCAGGCGCTCACCTACAATCTTTTACAGGGTCAGCTCACCAGCAGGCCCTCGCATATAATTTTTTACAGGGTCAGCTCACCAGCAGGCCCGCATCTAAAATCTTTTACAGGGTCAGCTCACCAGCAGGCCCTCGCATATAATGTTTTACAGGGTCAGCTCACCAGCAGGCCCTCGCATATTTTTTTACAGGGTCAGCTCATCAGCAGGCCTTCACCTACAATCTTTTACAGGGTCTGCTCACCTGAAGGCCCTCGCATATAATTTTTTAGAGGGTCAGCTCACCAGCAGGCCCTCACCTGCAATGTTTTACAGGGTCAGCTCACCAGCAGGCCCTCATATATAATTTTTTAGAGTTCAGCTCACCAGCAGGCCCTCGCATATAATGTTTTACAGGGTCATCTCACCAGCGGGCCCTCACATATAATTTTTTACAGGATCAGCTCACCAGCAGACCTTCACCTACAATCTTTTACAGGGTCAGCTCACCTGAAGGCCCTCGTATATAATCTTTTAGAGGGTCAGCTCACCAGCAGGCGCTTGCATATAATGTTTTACAGGGTCAGCTCACCAGCAGGCCCTCGCATATAATTTGTTAAAGGGTTAGCTGACCAGCAGGCCTTCACCTACAATCTTTTACAGGGTCAGCTAGCCTGAAGGCCCTCGCATATAATTTTTTAGAGGGTTAGCTCACAAGCAGGCCCTCACCTACAATGTTTTACAGGATCAGCTCACCAGCAGGCCCTCGCATATAATTGTTTTAGAGGGTCAGCTCACCTGAAGGCCCTCGCATATAATGTTTTAGAGGATCAGCTCACCTGCAGGCCCTCACCTACAACCTTTTAGAAGGTCAGCTCACCAGCAGGCCCGCACCTAAAATCTTTTACAGGGTCAGCTCACCAGCAGGCCCTCGCATATAATGTTTTACAGGGTCAGCTCACCAGCAGGCCCTCGCATATAATTTTTTACAGGGTCAGCTCACCAGCAGGCCTTCACCTACAATCTTTTACAGGGTCAGCTCACCTGAATGCCCTCGCATATAATTTTTTAGAGGGTCAGCTCACCAGCAGGCCCTCACCTGCAATGTTTTACAGGGTCAGTTCACCAGCAGGCCCTCGCATATCATTTTTTAGAGGGTCAGCTCACCAGCAGGCCCGCACCTAAAATATTTTACAGGGTCAGCTCACCTGCAGGCTCTCACCTAATTATACCTAATAGGCAATTTGTGTGCATGCTGCCTTGTTTGGATGTGGTAGCCGTAACAGTTTCTCAGGCTCCCTCTCCGGAATCAAACCATGATTTCCCGTTACCTGTGGTCACCATGGTTTGCGCTGAAAATAACATCGAAAGTTGATAGGGCAGACATCCGAATGGATCATCGCCATCACGGGGAAGTGCGATCGGCCCCAGGTTATCTAGAGTCACCAAAGTGGCAGCAGGCCCTCGCCCATAATGTTTTAAATGGTCAGATCAGCAGGCCCTTGCTCCAAATGTTTTTGAGAGTCACCAGCAGGCCATCAATCATAATTTTTCAAGGCTGTGTATTATTCCCTCCTTCCCTTCTCCCTCCTGTGTATGATTCCCTCTAGGTGTATTGGAGTGACGGTTCCTTGCAGGGGCGGACTGAGCGGTCGGGCACTTCGGACGTGGTCCGAGGGCCCGGCCGGGAAGGGGGCCCGGTGGCCGCTGCCCAGTGCAGAAAATTATTTCACCCGTCCGATGTCTCTTAGGCTCAGAGACATCGGGCAGGTCCGGGTGAAATAATTTTCTGTACGCATACCACGCAACATACATCAGGCAGGCTATGGGGCCCAGCCGTCGGAGCTACTTATGTCATGTCACGTAAGTTACGTGGGAAAAGGGGCCTGCCGGACGGAGCTACACATTGGGAGGGGCCCGGCCATTGCGTCCTGTGCGGCGCGGAGGCGCGCCATCGTCGTCGCGTACTGACGTCGACGTGCAATGCCTCCAGAGGCCACTCTGAGGCCGGATTTTTTTTCAGCTGCGCCTGCACTGCAAACTGTGCGGAATGCGGATGGATCATCTCCGCACACTGCCTGAACAAGTAACAACTAAGTGAAAGGCAAGAAACTTGACTTGTGCTTGGGCTGATCGGCCACACATTTGAGCCAGCCCCAGGCCCAGTGCCAGCCAGCCACAGGCCCAGAGCCAGATAAAAGAAAAAGGAAAAAATAGGTAACCACAGGCGCCAGTCTATCTATAAGAAATATTATCCGTATTCAGTCTATTAGGTCTGCCTGTATGGACTACTCAATGTTTTTATACATATATCAGTATTTAGACATGTAATATAGTATATAAACGTGCTTCAGTGGTTAGACACAAAGACCGATATACCTGTAGACACCATGACCATAGAAGCGTGTAGAGGTCAGTGAGGTCTGCCTTACGTCTTTGGGGTGCCGGTGACCAACAGTTGGCCCACAGTAGAATCTTTGGAAGAAACAGCAGAGGGACTGCTGTTTCTTCCAAAGATTCTACAAGCGACCAAGGCGAGGGAGGAAGTTTTGTGCATGTCTTGAGCTTTATCCCACAAAACTTTTCCCTGGTGAAGTGAGTAGTGTTCCTTTTTAAGTTTCTTTTAATTACCTTGTCTACTTTGGGCCAACTGTTGGTCACCGGAACCCCAAAACGTAAGTGGGACCACATTGACCTCTACACGCTTCTATGGTCATGGTGTCTACAGGTACATATTGGTCCTTGTGTCTAACCACTGAAGCACGTTTTTATAATATATTACATGTCTATATACTGATATACGTATAAAAACATTGAGTAGTCCAGACGGGCAGACCTAATAGCCTGAATACGGATAATTTCTTTTATAGATAGACTGGCGCCGCCAGTGTGGTTACCTATTTTTGCCTTTTTCTTTTATGTGACTATCACCTATCTATCAGCCTCTCTAGACTTCCATTGTTTTATCATAGCTGTCCAACCTATCACTCTGAACAATCTCTAAAATATCCACCCTTTGGTGCCCTGCCTGTTACTCTCTGACCTCCCCTGAATTTTGTTCAGGGAAGTCTTGGATTAACCCTCTATCTTTTTTCTTTTCCCAGTCCCAGAGAGCCAGGCACCCCGAGGTCTAGAGCCAGCCAGTCCCAGAGAGCCAGCCACCCCCAGGTCCAGAGCCAGCCAGTCCCAGAGAGCCAGCCACCCCCAGGCCCACAGCCATCCAGCCACAGGCCTACAGCCAGCAAGCCCACAGCCTGCCAACCAGCAAGCCATAGCCAGTGAGCCCACAGCCATCCAGCCAGAAAGCCCACAGCCTGCAAATCAGCAAGCCACAGCCTGCCAGCGGTAGCCAGCAAGCCACAGACTGCCAGCCACCAACCGTAATTAAGGTAGGAGCCAACTTGGCCTAGGTATCAGAGAGCTATATTGTGTTGTTATATTGTGAATAGGAACCATAGTGTTGGAGAGACCCCCCTCCGGGACCCATTAGACTTCATTGTAGTCTCTAATGTGACCTGGAGGGGACTCTTTCTAACACAGTTTTTAAAGGACACTGAGATGTCCTCTGCCAGAAAGACTGCCCTCATTGGCCCATTAGAAAGATTTCCCTCCATTGTAGTCTCTAATGGGGCCTGGAGGGGATTCTTTCTAACACACTCTCTAATGGACACTTAGATGGCCTTTGTTAGAAAGACCCCCCTCCAAGCCTATTAGACTGACTCCATTGTAGTCTCTAATGGGGCCTGGAGGGAATTCATTCTAACACACTCTCTACTGGACACTTAGAGGGACTCTGTTAGAAATACCCCTCTTCAGGCTGGAGGCGGAACATGGGTGTGGCTGGAGGCAGAACATGGGTGTGGCTGGAGGCGGAACATGGGTGGGGCCTGGAAGGGGGCCCTTGATTTATTTTGCCCAGGGGCCCTGAGGGTTCTCAGTCCGCCCCTGGTTCCTTGTAATTTTTGGCAGCCCTTTCACTTAGTGCATAGGCTTTATGAGTGTAGGAGTCCCACTACCTGAACAATTGTTCCACAATGTGAATGAGGCCCCATGTGATACACAGGTTGTATCGGAGTGCCTCTTCCTTGTAATTTTTGGCAGCACTTGCACTTTATATACAGGGAGTGCAGAATTATTAGGCAAGTTGTATTTTTGAGGATTAATTTTATTATTGAACAGCAACCATGTTCTCAATGAACCCAAAAAACTCATTAATATCAAAGCTGAATATTTTTGGAAGTAGTTTTTAGTTTGTTTTTAGTTTTAGCTATTTTAGGGGGATATCTGTGTGTGCAGGTGACTATTACTGGGCATAATTATTAGGCAACTTAACAAAAAACAAATATATACCCATTTCAATTATTTATTTTTACCAGTGAAACCAATATAACATCTCAACATTCACAAATATACATTTCTGACATTCAAAAACAAAACAAAAACAAATCAGTGACCAATATAGCCACCTTTCTTTGCAAGGACACTCAAAAGCCTGCCATCCATGGATTCTGTCAGTGTTTTGATCTGTTCACCATCAACATTGCGTGCAGCAGCAACCACAGCCTCCCAGACACTGTTCAGAGAGGTGTACTGTTTTCCCTCCTTGTAAATCTCACATTTGATGATGGACCACAGGTTCTCAATGGGGTTCAGATCAGGTGAACAAGGAGGCCATGTCATTAGATTTTCTTCTTTTATACCCTTTCTTGCCAGCCACGCTGTGGAGTACTTGGACGCGTGTGATGGAGCATTGTCCTGCATGAAAATCATGTTTTTCTTGAAGGATGCAGACTTCTTCCTGTACCACTGCTTGAAGAAGGTGTCTTCCAGAAACTGGCAGTAGGACTGGGAGTTGAGCTTGACTCCATCCTCAACCCGAAAAGGCCCCACAAGCTCATCTTTGATGATACCAGCCCAAACCAGTACTCCACCTCCACCTTGCTGGCGTCTGAGTCGGACTGGAGCTCTCTGCCCTTTACCAATCCAGCCACGGGCCCATCCATCTGGCCCATCAAGACTCACTCTCATTTCATCAGTCCATAAAACCTTAGAAAAATCAGTCTTGAGATATTTCTTGGCCCAGTCTTGACGTTTCAGCTTGTGTGTCTTGTTCAGTGGTGGTCGTCTTTCAGCCTTTCTTACCTTGGCCATGTCTCTGAGTATTGCACACCTTGTGCTTTTGGGCAATCCAGTGATGTTGCAGCTCGGAAATATGGCCAAACAGGTGGCAAGTGGCATCTTGGCAGCTGCACGCTTGACTTTTCTCAGTTCATGGGCAGTTATTTTGCGCCTTGGTTTTTCCACACGCTTCATGCGACCCTGTTGACTATTTTGAATGAAACGCTTGATTGTTCAATGATCACGCTTCAGAAGCTTTGCAATTTTAAGAGTGCTGCATCCCTCTGCAAGATATCTCACTATTTTTGACTTTTCTGAGCCTGTCAAGTCCTTCTTTTGACCCATTTTGCCAAAGGAAAGGAAGTTGCCTAATAATTATGCACACCTAATATAGGGTGTTGATGTCATTAGACCACACCCCTTCTCATTACAGAGATGCACATCACCTAATATGCTTAATTGGTAGTGGGCTTTTGAGCCTATACAGCTTGGAGTAAGACAACATGCATAAAGAGGATGATGTGGTCAAAATACTCATTTGCCTAATAATTCTGCACTCCCTGTACAAGTAAATATACAGGAAAGAATGTTTCCTAACAATTTTTCCTTTAAAATTGATTTTAATCTTTGGTTTGGTGTGTATTATTGTCAGTCTGTAAAAGTGGCATACTACTCGGACAACATCGTTCCCATCAGCGACCTGGGAGTCCAAGATGCATCCAGACATCCTCCCCATGCTGTTACAGAACCATTTCGGTGGTGTTTCCATCAATTTCTGACCTTTTCCTATGAACCAGGCACCCTCCCCTCTTCAGAGCAGGGGGTGCCTGGTTTAATGATCGGGTTCTCCCATTGACAACCATTATAATTGGGTGCTCGGTAGAGCACCTGAGCATCCCGATGTGTTTGGCCAGAGCTCCCTCACAAAACTACAATCCCTGGTTCTGTCCCCACATGAAGGCGAATGAAGGTGTAACTGATAATGACTTTGTGACTGTCCTACCTTCGTATCCAAGCAGTGGAGCAGACCGGACCGGCAGATGCTCAGGTTAGATGGATCCAGACGTAGACATAAGGATGCAATCAAACGTGGGTTTATTTGATCCAGAGCAGTGACATATGGTGATGCAATAGAGGAATGCAGTAGATGCTGTCATGTGGAGGTCTTTCCTGAGGCTAACTGCTGGTCAAAAACTGATGCCTTCACAAGCCGAGGTGTCACAAAGGAATGCAGCACTGAAAATGGCTACAGGAAGTGACAAGGACCAAGGCTGCTAAAACCACGCCCAGAGAGAAAAACTTTATTTAACAAGAACGAGGCGTGCAGCATACGAATTCCGGCCAGCAGATGGCAGCAGAGAACAATACATTGAAACAACATGGTAAAAGGAGATAATAATGCAGTGCAGGAATTCAATTTGAAAAGAACAGCACACTCCCCGTCTGAAATTAACTTTGGTGATTTCACTACGACGAATATCCATAAAATATAAACAACCTGTAAAAAGAACATGTTAGAATGCAAAACATAGTTTAGTCCTGTTTTCCAACTTGGAATGGAGAAGATCTGCGAAGCTAGATACAGTCCTGTTCACCCAGCAGGGACGTTCTCGATGGGCAATATTAAAATGAGTTCGTTGATTGGTCTTGAGAACGTTTTGAACTCGCCTTTCCTGAAGATCTTCAACTCCACCTTCCGGACCTTGCCATCCTTTCTAGGGCAAACCTTTGAAATTAGTCCGATAGGCCAGTCAATCCTTTCGGTTTGTTGCTCTTTCATCAATACAAGGTCTCCTTCCTTCAAGTTTGGTTTGTGGTGTTGCCACTTTCTTCTCCCTTGAAGAACACTGAGGTACTCCTTTCGCCACCTGTTCCATAAGTAATCTGCTAGGTATTGTACACAATTCCAGTGTTTTTGGTAGATGTTAGCATGAGTAAATTCTCCACTAGGTATTAGCGTATTCTCAGTTTTTTGGGTAAGTAGAATAGCCGGAGTCAGTATGGCTGGTGTTTCAGGATCCATAGACACTGGCACAAGGGGTCTTGAATTGATAATGGCCGAAACTTCAGCGAGAAGGGTGACTAGAGTCTCATGTGTGAGTCTAGACGAGTTTACATCCCTCAACATAGAATTTAAGATGTTGCGTGAGATGCCGATCATTCTCTCCCAGGAGCCCCCCATGTGGGAAATCCAGGTGCAACCTTTTTCCACCAACTGATCTTGAATGGACTTGGTGTCGATGTTAAGTTCTCTACAGGGACCGATGAAGTTGCTTCCCTGGTCAGACCTCAATTGTTTTACTGGTCCTCTGATTGCGAAGAACCGTCTTAAGGCATTGATAAGGCTGGATGTGTCCATAGATTCTATCACCTGTATGTGAACTGCTCGCACACTCATGCAAGTAAATAGTACAGCCCAACGCTTACTGTTTGCATGACCGCCGTGGGTCCTGCGTGCGGACACCATGCATGGCCCAAAGACATCTAGGCCAACATAGGTGAAAGGCGGCTCTGTACATAGTCTATCCGCAGGCAAGTCGGCCATTTGTTGGTGTAGTTGTTTTCCTCTTGCTTTACGACAGTGCACACATTCATGCAGTACTTGGGTTTTTTCATACCTATAATCCAAAGGCCTGCAGACCGTAATTTGCCTGCCTTGGTGTTCAGCCCTTTCGTGGTAGTGTCGGATTAGCAAGACGGTGATATGATGTTTGCTGGGAATGATGAGAGGATTTTGTTCTGCAATTCCCAGGTGGGCTTGATTCAAACGACCACCAACTCTTAGCAAGCCAAAACTGTATATAACTGGATTTAAGTTGGCAAGAGGACTTTTTAAAGGAATCTGCTGTTTGTTGTACAAGCACTTCCATTCTATGTTGAAATTTTCCTCACAGGTACTCACTATGAGAGATGTTCTCAGCAGAGAAGGGTTTATGACAGGCATGCCAACCATGACAATCTTTATCTTGGTGAGCATTATGATAACATCTTGCAATGTGCACTAACCTTGCAATAGTTCTGACGAGTCTCATCCAAGGGAGAAACGCTCAAAGCGCTGACAACCGAAGCTGGCGGTTTGCTTTGTTCCAGTGACTAATGCATTAACTTCAGCGCGGATTTCTGGATCGTTATCCGGATCCTGGATGCTGAAAACTTCCTGTACACATTCGTCCGCCTCTCCAAGCAGAAACTCTGGACCTGTAAGCCAAGTATCGTTAGTAAAGGAACCTATAGACATAGGCCTAGTGGCGTGATCTGCTGGATTAAGTTCGGATGGTACATAATGCCATTGTTCAGGTTTGGAGGACCTCCTGATTCTCTCTGTGCGGTTACTAACGTACACATAAAATCGCTTGGTCTGATTGTGGATGTAACCTAAAACGACCTTACTGTCCGTGTAATACTGGACTGCAGCTATGTCGATACCCAGTTCTTGTTGTATGAAATCCGCAATCTCCACTGCCAACACAGTCCCACAAAGTTCCAGTCTGGGAATAGTATGATCGGGCTTGGGGGCTAATTTAGCCTTACTAAAGACGAATACAACGTGATTTTGGTTGTTAAGTTCTGTCACTTTCAGATAGGCAACCGCTGCGATGGCCTCCGTGGAGGCGTCCGAGAACACGTGGAGTTCTTTCTTTATGCTAGAGGAAAGTGAGGTTTTAATATAGCATCTCGGGATGTGGATCTCATCCAAGGCACACAAGGATCGCTTCCAGGCTTCCCATTTTTGCTCTTTCTCGGAGGGAAGTGGGGTATCCCAATCCTTGATTGTTTCAGAAAACTGTCTCAGTAGAGATTTACCTTGAATGGTGATGGGCGCTACAAATCCCAGCGGATCAAATAGGCTGTTTACTACTGATAGGACGCTCGCTTTGTGAATGGCTTGTCTGCACAACTTATCTGAAAACCGAAGGAGTCAGCAGAGAGATCCCATCTGAGGCCCAAGCTCCTCTGCACAGGTGGACTGTCCAGTCCCAAGTTAATGTCCTTGAATCCTGGTGCATGATCGCCTGATTCGAAGGCCCTCATAACGGCCAGCCTGTTTGAAGCAATTTTGTGTAGTCTAAGTTTAGCTTGGTACAACATACTTTGAGTCCTTTTGAGCAGATCGATAGCCGCTTCTTCAGTCGGTAGTGATTTGAGTCCATCGTCTACGTAGAAGTCCTTTTCTACAAAGTATCTGGCATCTTTACCGTACTCGGATTCTCCCTCTAATGCAGTTCGCCGAAGGCCGTAAGTTGCCACGGCAGGTGAAGGGCTGTTTCCAAATACGTGTATCCTCATTCGATATTCTGCCATCTCTGCGTTGGTGTCATTATTCTTGTACCACTGAAACCTGAGGAAATTCCGGTGGTCCTCTCTGACTACGAAACAGTGGAACATCTGTTCAATGTCGGCGGTGATGGCAACGAGCTCTTTTCTGAACCTCATCAGCACTCCAACTAGGTTATTCGTCAGTATAGGACCTGTGAGAAGGACATCATTAAGAGTAACACCTCGATTCGATGTTTGGCGCTTGAGTCGAAAACAACCCTAATTTGATTAGGTTTCCGTGAGTGATACACTCCAAATGAAGGCAAGTACCAGCACTCGTCGTTCTTCCCTAAGGATGGAGCTGGTTCTGCATGGTTGTTGCGGAATATTTTGTCGATAAAGGCAACAATGTGTTCTCTCATCTCAGGCTTACTGTTCATGGTACGCTGAAGAGAGTTAAATCTAGACAAAGCTTGTTCCCTATTGTTCACGAGTCTCACCCTGGTAGCTCGGAAGGGTAATGGAGAAACCCAGTGATTGGTTTCGTCTTTAAGGAACTCATTGTCCATTATCTTGATAAATTCAACCGCTGCGATGGCCTCCGTGGAGGCGTCCGAAAACACGTGGAGTTCTTTCTTTATGCTAGAGGAAAGTGAGGTTTTAATATAGCATCTCGGGATGTGGATCTCATCCAAGGCACACAAGGATCGCTTCCAGGCTTCCCATTTTTGCTCTTTCTCGGAGGGAAGTGGGGTATCCCAATCCTTGATTGTTTCAGAAAACTGTCTCAGTAGAGATTTACCTTGTATGGTGATGGGCGCTACAAATCCCAGCGGATCAAATAGGCTGTTTACTACTGATAGGACGCTCGCTTTGTGAACGGCTTGTCTGCACAACTTATCTGAAAACCGAAGGAGTCAGCAGAGAGATCCCATCTGAGGCCCAAGCTCCTCTGCACAGGTGGACTGTCCAGTCCCAAGTTAATGTCCTTGAATCCTGGTGCATGATCGCCTGATTCGAAGGCCCTCATAACGGCCAGCCTGTTTGAAGCAATTTTGTGTAGTCTAAGTTTAGCTTGGTACAACATACTTTGAGTCCTTTTGAGCAGATCGATAGCCGCTTCTTCAGTCAGTAGTGATTTGAGTCCATCGTCTACGTAGAAGTCCTTTTCTACAAAGTATCTGGCATCTTTACCGTACTCGGATTCTCCCTCTAATGCAGTTCGCCGAAGGCCGTAAGTTGCCATGGCAGGTGAAGGGCTGTTTCCAAATACGTGTATCCTCATTCGATATTCTGCCATCTCTGCGTTGGTGTCATTATTCTTGTACCACTGAAACCTGAGGAAATTCCGGTGGTCCTCTCTGACTACGAAACAGTGGAACATCTGTTCAATGTCGGCGGTGATGGCAACGAGCTCTTTTCTGAACCTCATCAGCACTCCAACTAGGTTATTCGTCAGTATAGGACCTGTGAGAAGGACATCATTAAGAGATACACCTCGATTCGATGTTTGGCGCTTGAGTCGAAAACAACCCTAATTTGATTAGGTTTCCGTGAGTGATACACTCCAAATGAAGGCAAGTACCAGCACTCGTCGTTCTTCCCTAAGGATGGAGCTGGTTCTGCATGGTTGTTGCGGAATATTTTGTCGATAAAGGCAACGATGTGTTCTCTCATCTCAGGCTTACTGTTCATGGTACGCTGAAGAGAGTTAAATCTAGACAAAGCTTGTTCCCTATTGTTCACGAGTCTCACCCTGGTAGCTCGGAAGGGTAATGGAGAAACCCAGTGATTGGTTTCGTCTTTAAGGAACTCATTGTCCATTATCTTGATAAATTCTCTGTCCGCTACTGACAAAGCTACTTTATCATCGTCCTTGCTTGTGTGAAAGACTAATCTTCCCAAGTTGTCGGCAAAGGATGGAGGAATGTCGTCAGGTGGTTGTATGAGGTCTGGAGGCTTCTCTTTCACCTCATAGTGATGAGGGCAAGGCTTAATGCAAGTTGTGCGTCCATCTCCACGCACGTACGTTTTGAAAGAGCGGATTCTTGGTTTATCCAAGCATACATTTCCTATGACCACCCATCCCAAGTCCAATCTCTGGGCGTATGGTGCATAGTCGGGACCATTACACTGTTGACGCACCTGGTGTACCCTCAGATTGTCTCTGCCAAGCAGGAGTAGAATCTCGGCGTTGTTGTCCATAGGTGGGATAACGTTGGCTAGGTGCCTTAGGTGTGGATGGTGAAATGCAGCTTTCGGGTAGGAATTTTATCCCTATGGTTGGGTATTTGATCGCATTCGATCAACGTCGGTAGAGGTATTTCTGTATTCCCACTGACGGAACAAGCGATGAATCCTTGTGCCCTCCTGCCGCTAGTCTCTATGCGACCCGAGCAGGTGTTTAAGATGTAGGGTTCTGACGGTCCCTTTATTCCAAAGGCTTCAAAGAATTTAGGTCCTGCTAGGGAGCGGTTGCTTTGGTCGTCAATGATGGCATACATTTTTACTGCCTTTTCTGGTAGCCCCTTCGGGTAGACCTTGATTAGGCATATGCGGGCACAACATTTCTCACTCTGGCCCTCCCCACATCCGTCCAAGCATGAGCAGGAAACAGCAGTGGCTGTGTTAGCGTGGTTCTGGGGCTCCCCACCATGACTTTGAGCAGGACTGGTGGTGACAGCAGCAGGTGAATCCCTTGTGAGTGGAGTTGGGTGCATAGCTGAGGCATGTCTTTCACTATGACACTCCTCACACTTGATAATGGATTTACAGTCCTTAGCCATGTGCTCCAATGAAGCGCAGCACCTGAAGCATACCCCAATCTCGGTGAGGACTTTCTTGCGCTCCTGTATGGTTTTGGATCTAAATCCTCTGCATTTGTTCAGTGAGTGTGTTTTTTTATGAATGGGACATTCACGATTGAAGACCTTGTCTCCTGATGAGGTAGTGTACTGTTTACCAGTGGGTACTGCAGATGATGGTAGGTTAGTCTTTCTAACATTCACGCTGCTCTTAAAATCTCTGTGTTTATGAACAATACTTTCATACCATGATGATGGTGTCACTGAGGCTGTAGTATTGAACTCCAGGAAGTCGAGGCCGGGGTCATTCCTCATCTGGGACTGTTCATCGATGAACCTACAGAAATGAATAAATGGGGGAAAAGTGACGTCATGCACTCTTTTGTACCTTGAGACTGATGCCGCCGATATCTCTTGCAGGCTGTATGGTAACTTCACGACAATTGGGTTCACCCCATGGGCTGTATCCAGGTAGCACAGCCCGGACAGACGAGGGTCTCTTTTGGCGAGCTCCTTTTCTATGAGCAAATCACTTAAATCCTGAAGCTTATGGACATCCTTGAGACTGATCTTGGGGACGTTCTGCAGTCTCCTGAATAGTGCCTTCTCTATTGCTTCTGCACTGCCAAAGGTGCATTCGAGTCTCTGCCAGGCTGCAGCGAGACCTGCTTCTGCTTGTCCCACATAGACAGTTCTAAGGCTCTTGATGCGATTTGTGGAGCCTGGGCCCAGCCAGTTGATCAAGAGGTCGAGCTCCTGCTCTGCGGTTAGGTTGAGGTTGGCGATGGCGGCTTTGAAGGTTGCCTTCCAGGCTCTGTAGCTCTCCGCACGGTCATCAAATTTTGAGAGACTGGTGTTAATTAGCTCTCTGCTCTGGCAAACTCAGACATATCTGATTTCTCACTGCTTGTTGCCATGACAACTTGTGATGCCCCTGGGGCGTATAGGCTGCGTGGCGTGAAAGGGTGAGATGCTTCCGGGTAGAATGATGTTGCTGCAGGGTTGAGCTGTGGTCTAGCCTCTGTAGATTCGGATGACTGCTGCTTGAGCTGTGGAGGTAGGCCAGGAAACACCTGGTAGCCATCTTGCTATAATAACTGCCCTTGAGAGGGTGCGTCTGGGCGACTGTTATTGGATTGCTCGGGTGCTGTGGGTGTCACTGGCACAGCGGGTAGAGCTGACTTGGAGGTTTCAGTGTTGTTGGCTTGGACAGTACTGCAAACTGGGGGTGGTGCAGATAACTGTTTCAGTACATAGTCGCTGGTGCGATCAGCTGGATCGTCTATCTCCTCTGGTGGTAAGCAGACTGAATCAAGGCCTTGGCTCAATGCTTGCTCAAGTAGTCTTACTTTTGCTAATGCAATTTCCTCTTCCCTCTCTGATTCAAGGATTTTTATTCGAGCCTCTGCTTCTGCCCTCTTGGCTTCTGCCTCCGCTTCTGCCCTCTTGGCATCCGCTTCTGCCCTCTTGGCCACTGCCTCTGCTTCTGCCCTCTTGGCTTCTGCCTCCGCTTCAGCCCTCTTGGCCGCCGTCTGTGCTTCTGCCCTCGCAAGGACTTCTTTTTCGGTGAGGGAACGCCTCACTTTGGATTGCTCTGCATTTATGCGGGCCTCTAGTAATCTGTCGCTCAGGGTGGAGCTTCTAGAGCATGATGATCTGTAGGACCGTGAGGAATGTTTGGATGAATGCGATCTGTGTGATCTAGTTTCTTGCAAATGAGAGATGCGGAGTTCCACTTTATCTTTAGCATCCAGCACCATGGCGTCTCTGTCTGTCTATTGATTCTACCTTGCACAATTCTGACGTGGCTTCTTCAATATTAGAGTCTTTTAGAAAGGTTATATACCTTGTGGACAGTCTTGTATCTTTCATGGGCTGCGTTCAGCCGCCCGACAGCAACCTGTAAACTGGTGGCATCGCCTGAGGAGGACTTAAGTCCTGATATGAGGGAGGAAATTCGTTCCCATAGCTCTTCCAGGTTGTCACATAGCTCATCTTTCCTGGTGTGATAATTTTCCGTGATCTTTATAGTTGGTTTGAGAGAGCCCCTTGGTCGCGTGACTTGGTCTGCTGGAAGTGTGGGTTCTACCTCCAGCTCTTCGTAATGATCAGTATCAGGTTGCATTTGCTTTGTTTCATCACTGGGGAACTGTACGAGGTCCTTTTTGGCCATTTTGATTTAAGGTGCGCTGTCTCTTTAAGAAAATGAACTTTTGAATTGGGGGCTGAAAATTGCAGTGCGGCTCAGATGAGGCACCCCGATGAGATTCCCAAAGTGTTTTGAGTGAATTGCGGGGTTTTGGTTTTAGGGAGGCCCCGCGTGCGTGAACAGTTCTTATATCATGCGAGCAAGGGTTAATATAGGATGTAGAAAATGGCTTGGCGAGTAGTGGAGGACTTCCAGGCGAGAGTATATCTACTGCGGACACGCCGTGTTTCCCCTTAGGCCTATGGGACATGCACTGTTGCTGGGCAGATTTGCTGGGAGTGGGCCTGTTTCAGGGGAGGTTCCTGAGGGAATCTGTAGCCGGGCATTGGACATTAAGACAGATATTGACTGGGGTATAAGGCTTTAAGGCAGTTTTTGACTGTTCTTTCCCCACATGAAGGCGAATGAAGGTGTAACTGATAATGACTGTCCTACCTTCGTATCCAAGCAGTGGAGCAGACCGGACCGGCAGATGCTCAGGTTAGATGGATCCAGACGTAGACATGAGGATGCAATCAAACGTGGGTTTATTTGATCCAGAGCAGTGACATACGGTGATGCAATACAGGAATGCAGTAGATGCTGCCATGTGGATGTCTTTCCTGAGGCTAACTGCTGGTCAAAAACTGATGCCTTCACAAGCCGAGGTGTGTGTCTCCAGTCACAAAGGAATGCAGCACTGAAAATGGCTACAGGAAGTGACAAGGACCAAGGCTGCAAAAACCACGCCCAGAGGGAAAGACTTTATTTAACAAGAACGAGGCGTGCAGCATACGAATTCCGGCCAGCAGATGGCAGCAGAGAACAATACATTGAAACAACATGGTAAAAGGAGATAATGCAGTGCAGGAATTCAATTTGAAAAGAACAGCACAATCCCCACAACCCCTAGCTTTCCTGCCGTAAGTTTGGGCTGGTTTATGAGTGTTGCTGTTTACTGATTGGCTGCCTGATATACCATCCAGTCACGCCCCAACTACTAATCAGCAGCACACTAACACTCCCTTTATTTCACAAGACATGTAGCTATAGAAGTGATAACAACACTGAGCATGCTGGACCTAACAAAGGCTCAGAACTACAGGCCGATGCCATAGTAATTTATGAGGAAACACAGTGGGTAGCAGAGTAAGAAAACTACTTTTATAACTACTGAATGGTAAATATGAAATTTACATTATATTAGGTAATTATTGATGTTATATTTATGGTAACCGGAATACCCCTTTAATAATCCTCATCCTCCTTGGGACTTTCTCCATGTAGGTCCCTAACAGAAACAGGATGGCTAACAAAAAAAGTAAGCTGTTCTTCTTACGCCGTCCCATGTTGCACCAGAGTGAGAGTCTGTTCTAAGATAAATATTGGGGGGGGGGGGGGGTATTCTTTATGCTGCAAATGTCCCTACTGACAACTTCAAAAAAGGCTTTAGCACCCGTCAGGCATCTCTGATGAACTGCCACTGCCTGACCTCAAAACAACACATGCTCCCTGCTGAGGTGGTCTGGTGCATGGCAAAATCAATCACCCCTTTAAGTGGTATCCCGGCCTGGCATCCTGCTGACAGCAGGCACGCACGGCATCATTGGTTGCTATAACGCCGTGCGCTTCATACCCCCGCTGCACTACAGTAATACACTCGTATGATCTATACGAGTGTATAACTGTAGTGCTGCGGCGGCATGAAGCGCCCAGCGTCATAGCAACTGTTAAAGATGTGTGAATTTTATTCTATATTTTTTGTATATCTAGGACTGCAATGAGTTAAACTTTTTCTTCTCCAAGTGCCTCCCCCCCATCCCTCTCTTTGTTTCAAGGCAGGAGAGAAGAGGGGGGACAAAGTGCTGCGGGAAGTGTCTGACTTCTCATCTTTCTACAGGTGTCCCATAGAGTGTGGTAGAGATGTGTAAGCTAATCATATGGCTTGATGATATATATATTATTCACTGCCTATAGAGAAGCACCTCTTTGAAGTGTCACATATGACGTATGCAGTATTATTGTTAGATTGTCCGCCATTACAACATGGCGAACACCTAGATGTTTACATTAGTTCACATTCCAAAGTGGTACTCACTGCGCAGATGTTAAGTGTTATCTCTGTTTCTCTTATCACTTTTTCCTTTTTGACCAATGAAACAATGTTTAAGCCTCAGAGAGGACTGCCCTCTTCTGAAGATGTATAATACGCTTACCCCATGTATTAAAAAATAGAGATTGCTTTGACCAACTTCTGTGTCAGTGTCCAGTCTCTCAACCACGCGTGGATATTAACCCCCTGAGGGTACATTGATTAGGAACACCAGAGTGTATCTTAAATGCCCTAATATAGGGCGGTTTTATCACAACCAATAAGGCCTAAGAGGTGTGATGGCAGACCGTTCTGTCTCTGCAAATCCAGGAAGGCATTTCGAATCCTTGCCACATAATTATGGCTGAAATGCAAGGAAATGGACATAACACCCTCTGCAAGCCAGTGTACTTGTTAAAAAAGGGATAAGTCCCTATATTAGAAAATCACTCAAAAAACTATAGCTCTCAGAACATGGAGACATGAAAAAATATTTTTTTGTTTCAAAAATGCTATTGTTGTGTTAAAGTGAGATAAATAATAAAAAAAGTTGACATATTAGGTATCACCCCTCAAGTGAACACAGTGAAAAAAAAAAACTGTGCCGAAAAAAGCCATTTTTTGTCACCTTACATCACAAAAATTTCAACACCAAGCCATCAAAAAGGAATATTCTCCTCAAAATAGTACCAATCAAAACGTCACCTCATCCTGCAAAAAATTAAACCCTACCTAAGACAATCGGTCAAAAAATTAAAAAAACTAGACTCTGGAGTCTATGGAGACACTAAAATGTGTTTTTTTTTGCTTCAAAACTGCTATTATTGTGACATTAGGTATTTCCGTGTCCGTAACAACCTGCTCTATAAAAATATCACATGACCTAACCCCTCAGGTGAACACCGTAAAGAAATAAAATAAAAACAGTGCCAAATAAGCTATTTTTTGTCACCTAACATCACATAAAGTGCAACACATCTGTATTGTAATGCATTGCCTGTTAGTGTATTACACTGAGTAATACACTAACAGGTTGCTTAGGAGACCCAGCCTGGGGCTGGATCTCCTCGGCCCCCGTAAAAGGCAGGTCCCGATGCCTTGCAAGGCATTGGGAAGCCTCTGCAAGGCATCAGGCTGCCTTCTCACCGATGGGCTCCCTCACCCGCCGCAAATACTTTCTATGCCGCGGTCAGCGCTGACCGCAGCATAGAAGGGGATAATCCACCAGCATTGGCTTTTACAGCGATGCCGGCGGATACAGAAGGGGCCCGGCTATCAGTGCCTGCCAGATCACCATGACATAATAGTACGTCAAAATGTGGCAAGTCACCTGCCGCCATGACGTACTATTATGTTATGTGTCGGGAAGGGGTTAAAGACAGACTTGCAATTAACACACCGCTCACTGCTATTGACAATATACTTTGGGAATAATGCAGTGTTAGCGGTGAAATTTATTTGAACTTTGTATGAGAGTAATATCAGTGGTTACTGATAATGTTACTGTGGAACCAGTGATAGTAATCTCATACATACGGTGATGAGATAATGCGTCTGCCCACCACCAATATAACAATGCAGTGTTGGCAGTGAAATTTCTTTGAACTATGCAATTTGCATTTAATATGGTTCAACAATACAAATTTTGTACTATAAAGCAAAAGGTGCAATGCAATAATGCATCTGCCTACCATCAATATAATGACGTAGAGGCATTTGGAATTTAATATCAGTGGTTCAACAATGAAAATTTTGTACTATAAAACACAGTGTGATTCAGTAATGCATCCACCTACCACCAATATAACAATGCTGTGTTAGCAGTGGAATTTCTTTGAACTTTGTATGTGCAGTACCCCAGGCCAGGGTACTTGCAAAGCAGTTTTGTTATTTAATGTTATGTCATTCTATGCCATGTATATTCCCAGTATGCCTATGTATGGAACCAACTCTGACACAGCCCCTGCAGGAAGTAAGGGTGTGGATCCTGGATCAAATCTGTTTTAAAATATGTTCTAAATGTGGTAAAATGAATTTTTGTAATATACTTTTTTCTTTTTCGTTTTCCTTGCAATATAGACTCAACCACATTAAAATCAATTGGTCTTTTTTTAATGGCTGTTTAGACAGGAGTGCACCAGGCCATTAAAAATGGCTACACTATGTTAAAAAGTGGGTTTCAGGGGTAAAAAAAAAAAAAGCATCCACATGAACGCCTGGGGGCACTACTTCCTTACTGAAGGTATCAAGACCTGACGCACCCAGTGTGGTGATGTCACATGATCATGCTGGGAGCGCAGGTCCTGCACCATCCAGTAAACAGTGAGTGTCCCCGCAAGTATCTGATTCTGTAGTAAGGTGAGTATTTTTTTATCAGAATTATACTGGGAGGCACAAAGGGTATAATTATTCATACTTCGGGGCACAAAGGGGGGCGTAATTTTTCTTGGGGGCACTAAAGAGGGGCATTATCTAGATTGAGGGAACAATGGTGACCATTATTTTTTTACTGGGGGCGCTACTTGGGGGCATTATATATACTGTAGGCCGTTCAGGTGTTGTTGTTTTTTAAGCAAAACAATGAGTTAAAGGGGACCATTTTTAACGTTTAACTGACAGTTTTTTTGTTTTTAACTAATAATTGTTTCACTGTGGTATGAATGTAGCCTAATACTGACGATCTGGAGAAGTGGTCCAAGTAAATGATGCTCCGTAATGAGTACAAGTCACAGCTGTCTAAGGCTACTTTCACACTAGCGTTCAGAGCGGGTCCGTCTGATGTCTGCTCAGACGGATCCGCTCCTATAATTCAGACGTTTGTGTCCATTCAGAACGGATCCGTCTGCATTATAGTTTGAAAAAAAAACGAAGCCTGAAAGTAGCCTGAACGGATCCGTCCAGACTTTACATTGAAAGTCAATGGGGGACGGATCCGTTTGAAGATTGAGCCATATGGTGTCATCTTCAAGCGGATCCGTCCCCATTGACTTCCATTGTAAGTCTGGACGGATCCGCTTGCCTCCGCACGGCCAGGCGGACACCCGAACGCTGCAAGCAGCGTTCAGGTGTCCGCTCGCTGAGCGGACCGGAGGCTGAACGCTGCCAGACTGATGCATTCTCAGCGGATCCGCCTCCACTGAGAATGCATTAGGGCTGGACGGCTGCGTTCGGGGCCGCTTGTGAGCCCCTTCAAACGGAGCTCACGAGCGGACACCCGAACACAGGTGTGAAAGTAGCCTAAGACAATTTTCAAGCAGGATGCATGTGTTCACATAAAGGCGATAGGCTCCAGTAAGGATCTCACATCCGCAGCACATCACATCTCTCATTCTGACGCTTGTTTTTCAGTGCCCAGATATAGCCACCGTGCGTATCATGTGACGTTGTAATTGCTACAGCAACAGAGATCGCAATAGAAGCTGTCAGCTTTCAAAAAGCCTTCAGTCCTTATATAGTGGCTGAAACTAAGCATTTATAGGAGAAAATCTATTTCCTGCTGCCTCAATTTAAGACACCATTAGCACTCTATTTCCACACACCGGTTACCAAAAGGGAGAGAAAAATATCCACTTTTATGTTAAAACTGCCTGTTGTCCATTTTCTGTTCTCCAGCAAAAATATGTTAACTCTTCACATAAAAGACCGTACCTCACCAGGCTACAGCAATGTCTGTGTGTGCATGGTGTCTAATTGATCAGAGAAGAGACAGAGTTTATACATTACCCCCTATCCCCAGGGGGGAATGGGAACTTAAAGTGGCCCTGGAAAAAATACTAAAAGTGGCCTCGTTTGGTAGTCGAATCCAAATTGATGGAAGGCAGGGCTAGTAATACCATATTGTGGCACATTATACCACCCCAACAGAGAAAAATACCACAGTCTATCACAAAATACTGCCAGCAGCACAAAATACATCCCCAAAAACTTCCACTGGCCGGCTGTGAGGAGGGCTGGGGGCAGCTCCATGGGCATCGGCCCACCGGGAAATTTCCCTGTAAGGTCTATGGCCAATTCACCCTTGCCTATCCCCTCTGGACCTATGGAGTCAAGTATACTTACCTGCTTCTCATTGCTTCTGGCTCCTTTGGTCCACCGTCTCCTCGCCTCGGTCCGGTTCCTGCATGTAAACTTCTGGCACAGATGAGGATGACATGCACTGCTGCAGTGGTGACATGTCCACCAAGTGTCACGTTGGCATACATGACGAAACTTTATATGTGGGTACCAGAGCACGGAGAAGAGAATGGTGAACCAAAGAGGATGAAACCGAGTGACATATGCTTAAAGGGTTTCTGTCACCCCGCAAAACTCATATTTTTTTTTTTGGATAGTTAGATTCCTCATAGTGCGATATAGGAGAATATAATGCTCTTACTTACTTTCATGCGGCCGATTCTTTATAAAACAAACTTTTATAATATGTAAATGAGGGCTCTACCAGCAAGTAGGGCGTCTACTTGCTGGTAACTGCTGCAGAAATCCGCCCCCCTCGCCGTGTTGATTGACAGGGCCAGCCGTGATCTCCTCCTCCGGCTGGCCCTGTCAGTAATTCAAAAATCGCGCGCCTCGCGTCATTCGGCGCAGGCGCTCTGAGATGAGGAGGCTCGTATCCTCAGCACTCCCTCAGTGCGCCTGCGCCGATGACATTATCGAAAGAGAAGACATCATCGGCGCAGGCGCACTGAGGGAGTGCTGAGGAGACGAGCCTCCTCATCTCAGAGCGCCTGCGCCGAATGACGCGAGGCGCGCGATTTTTGAATTACTGACAGGGCCGGCTGGAGGAGGAGATCACGGCTGGCCCTGTCAATCAACACGGCGAGGGGGCGGATTTCTGCAGCAGCTACCAGCAAGTAGACGCCCTACTTGCTGGTAGAGCCCTCATTTACATATTATAAAAGTTCGTTTTATAAAGAATCGGCCGCATGAAAGTAAGTAAGAGCATTATATTCTCCTATATCGCACTATGAGGAATCTAACTATCCAAAAAAAAAAAAAAGAGTTTTGCGGGGTGACAGAAACCCT
Source organism: Bufo bufo (assembly GCF_905171765.1). Taxonomy (NCBI): domain Eukaryota; kingdom Metazoa; phylum Chordata; class Amphibia; order Anura; family Bufonidae; genus Bufo; species Bufo bufo. Next base: position 274,003,503 of record NC_053389.1, read on the forward strand.
TTAAATCCACAGGTCCAGTTGGACAGCCCCTTTAAATCGGCCTGTGGCCTCTTCATTTTATAGTGAATTGACAACTTTTCCAATCTTCGCTGGTTTCACTCTATTCGTTTCTAGCTCCTATACTGTGTTTAGCTCCTTTACCTGATTCTAGTCTAGGCTGATTTTTGCCTATATTGTGCTTTAGGCACAGGACATTTGGTGACACCTTTGTAGATAGTTTTAGTTGTCCTGCTATGCGGTTGTGTGGAAGCTTGGCTGTGAGCTGGATTTCATCACCTTCAGACCTTGTTCACACCATAGTTAGCGTAGTGGTAGGACCCCTTGCCATGCTGAGAGACCGTGACGTGGTGCATGATGGGCTCTGATATGTTCCTGACAGGAGTATATTGGCAAAAGTCTCAGCTTTTAATATCTGCTTGTATGACTAGCTAGTATAGTCAGTGGCAAATCCGTTTGTTGCATTTTTTCCTGTGATTTATATAATTATATTTTCATCTGCACAATGCTCCATTTTGTGTAGGATGCCTTTGTGGTGCATGTGGACCGCGCCGACATCCTCCATTGTATGCATTTTTTTGCTGGGGATAGTCGTTTGCTGTGGTCCACATGCGGTGGGACTGCTCCCTCAATGAAAAACACGCTACAGTGTTTGGGCGTTGAGCAGCTCCCCCATATTTGCCACTATATTTCTGTGATTTTGACACCTTTGTAGATAACTAAAAGGCTTCTGTGGCTACTGACAACCACTTGCTCCATTCTGTTTTTCTGACTCAGTTGCACCTACCTAGGTTACCCAGAGAATTAGCTACCAACCTGGAGCCAGCAGACCCAAACCAAAGTCATGGGAAAGGAAGGTCATTAAGTAAAATGTGTGATTCAGTTTAACTTTCTATGTATCATGGAACCCGGCACAAATATGAACCCTACTGGATGTATAGCATTGCTAAAACAGCTTACATGCCACTATGGTACCCCATTGAAACTGGACTTTCAGTGGCCATCATGGGGATCACCACTTACTATGCAGTCTGTAGCACATTATTAAACTCAATGGGGTTCATTAGCGTTACTTCATGGCTTCTGTTAAAAATGTGAAGCCAGAATGCTAGTGTGAACAGAGCCTAATACAGTGTCTACTGATTGGAGCTACTTGCCCCCAATATAACGCTCTGATTGACTGACTATTCATTGTGGTCAATCACAAGTGTAAAATACATGCACGTATTGGCTTTATCTCCTCCCCTATCCCATAGGGCAATGACCATTGTGGGCAGCCGCATCGCTCCATGCAGTGCGCATGCGCCGGCGGCAGGATCCCGTCCAGTACACTGGATGACACAAGAGGCTTACAGGGCGGGCCAAGCAACAGGCTGGGGAGGGGTTATGTGAGAAGAAAGCAGAGCGGCCTGGGCACTTACAGCCCGAACACCGCCCCTGGGCACTTGCGAGCCCTCATTTACATATGAATAAAACAGCTTTTTTGCCTCTGGAGAACATCAAAACAAAAGGAAACAGATACCATTTGACTCATGTATAGTTATGCTACAGTACTATGTAAGCAGTGTATAATGGCAAACTGTGCTGACAGAATCCCTTTAAAACTTCAGATTGGGATACCCATGAAACCTATGACTCATAGCGATGTGAGTCAGAAAGCCCTGGATCGAACACACTGATTAACACGTCGATAAAAAGGACAGATGGTGACAGTATAAATAGATGTCATTAATCAGAGCTCTTCACGACTGCAAGTTCATTTAATTAGTATATATATATATATATATATATATATATATATATATTGTGACACAGTGAGGGGTTGTGTCTGGCAAGGAAGGTATTTTCCTCCCAGCATGTGCGGCTGGGCTGGTTTCCAGCCAGGTGAGGTCAAATACCGGACCAGAGTTTAAGTGCCGATACGGGTTTTGGCAGCACCTGGCTGTCCTTAAATAGGCAGCTGGGCTCAGCAGAGATGTCTCTGTTTTGGGGATCTGAGGCTTTGTGCCGTGCTGGGGGGCTGAGAGCCACATGCTGGGGAAACAGGCCCCCTAAAGCCTGCTGTGTACTACTGGAGGCAGAACTGCCAGCAAGGTGACTTGTGTTATATGAACTTTCTATTGTGTCTGAATTAACACCAAGACTGCAAAATTACATGCTGTTTTGTGCAGTTGCCTCAAGTGTAAATAAACACTGACGTTTTGAGTTAAGAACCTGTCTTTTGACTCTGTACTGCGCCCGCTTACCCTATTTACCACAGCGAAACCCCACAATTGGTGGAGGATGCGGGCAAGAGCAGTGAGGCTGGCGTGAATGCCGATATTTTTGGTTTCTGCATTTTTCAGGCATGGTTGTCGTACATTAAACCAGCTGTATTACAACCAGTGCTCCACGACAAAATGGAAGCTGTTGTGAAATGCCTCATGGAGGCTAATCTGCAGCAGTGAGAGACAAACCTGCAGTTTGTCTCTCACTGTGGCCATCAGGGAAAAGGTACCCAGTGACCAGTGGGCTGAGATCGTCGCTCCATTTCTGGCATCCGATTCCCAATGAGTGTATTTCGACTTGCCGGACAATCAAGCGGCCGACTACCAAAATGTAAAGGGGGAGATTTTGGCAAGACTGGGGGTGAATGTGTTGGTCCGGGCCCAGCGGGTACATCAGTGGGGGTTTAAGCCGGCTGAGCCTGCGAGGACCCAGTATTATGACTTACTCCACCTTTTGCAAAAGTGGCTACAGCCTGATGTGCTGAGTCCCACGGCTATGCTGGATAGACTATTGGCTGATATGTTCTGGAGGGCTCTGCCACCCCCTCTCCAGCACTGGATCGGCCAGGTGTCTCCTGGCAATGCCCTATAAATGGTGGACCTGTTGGAGCGCTACAAGGCTACTAAGACTGTCACAGGGGGTTCTTTTGGAAGGGAGGCAGTCAACCCCCGTAAATCTCCATCCCAGACCCAGGCGACTTGTACCAACCAAACCCACCCGGGGTGTACCCTCTACGGACCTGGCTCCAATAGTCTTCTGGCGGTGTCAGGAGCCGGGCCATGTAAGAGCTGATTGTCCCCATCAGGTGGAACCCATGGATACCAACTATGGCTACCGTCAGTCGCTATATGCCAGGAAGCTGTCTGCAGCAGGTATCCCAAAAACTCTAAACCACCTGTGCCAGGTGGAGGTAGGAGCCACTCCAGCAGAGGCTCTGCTGGACTCAGAGAGTCTGGTGTCCCTACTAAGGGCTCCCCTGGTACGGTCAGCGGAGTATACTGGCCGGAAAGTCGGGGTCATGTGCATCCATGGAGACTAAAAAGACTATCCCACCACCCTGGTGTCTCTAACCACAGGGGCTGGCAGATGGACTAACGAAGTGGCAGTTGCCCCAAATTTACACTACGAACTTATAATAGGGAGAGACTTCCTGGGCTTCCCGGCACTGTGGCCTGCTATGAGAGTGACTGATACCCATGAGACCGGGGTAACCCTAGCAGAGTGGCCCGGCTCAGGGGGGAGACCAGAACCCTGGGAACCTGAGACCCAAGGGCCAGCGGTAGGGGTGACCACCACTTAGGTGGAAGAGGGGGAGACAACCGCGCTAAGTGTGATGGTGGGAGACGTGGAGGACTTGCTGCCGGGTCCTGAATTGGCAGACCTCAATGTCTCCGGAGATAATTTTGGTACCGCCCAACGTCAGGACCCAACCCTATCCCGAGCCTGGGAAAATGTGTTAATAGTAGATGTTGAACCACAACAACCTGGGGCAGAGTCAGTGTTTCCCCGTTTTGTGGTTCATCAGGATATGTTGTATTGGGTAAACCAACTACGGGGTGAGCCTACTGAACAGTTGGTGGTCCCCAAGGCTTATCGCAAGCTTGTGTTAGATCTAGCCCACCAACACATTCTCGGGGGTCACCTGGGGCTGCAGAAAACTCAGGATCGTATTCTACAGCGGTTTTACTGGCCCAGCATATTCAAAGAAGTGGAAGAGTTTTGTAAGTCTTGCCCGACCTGCCAGATAACTAGCCTCCAGCCACATTTCCGTAGTCCCCTAGTACCTCTCCCGATTATCGAAGTACCGTTTGACCGAATAGCTATGGACCTCATAGGGCCAGTACCAAAGTCCGCCAGAGGGCATCAACACATCTTAGTCATTCTAGACTACGCCACTCGGTACCCGGAGGCGGTGCTACTGCGACATACCTCGGCCAAACTCATAGCTAAGGAGTTAATGGAGATGTTTTCCCGAGTAGGACTACCTAAAGATGTTCTGACCGACCAAGGGACCCCTTTTATGTCCAAGGTGATGAGGGAACTCTGTAAGTTGCTGCACATAAAACAACTATGGACATCCGTTTACCATCTGCAAATGGACGGTCTGGTAGAACGGTTTAACCAAACATTAAAAAATATGTTGAAAAAGGTGGGAAGGACTGGGACCTCCTTCTGCCCTATCTCAAGTTTGCATTGTTAGAGGTACTCCAGGCCTCTACTGGGTTCTCGCCCTTCGAACTGCTATATGGCAGACACCCTCGCAGTCTCTTGGACGTGGCCAAAGAGGCGTGGAAACAACAACCCACTCCACATAAAAGTCTCATTTAGTACGTTACCCAGATGCAAGATCGGATAGAGACAGTGTTGCCTCTTGTTAGGAAGCATATGGAGGCAGATCAGCGAGCCCAGAGTCGGGTCTATAATCGGCAGGCTCGGGTCCGGATCTTTAACCTAGGTGATCGGGTTTTGGTTCTGGTGCCGACCATGGACAGTAAGTTCCTGGCTAGGTGGCAGGGGCCCTACGAGGTACTCGAGAAAATTGGAGATGTATACCAGCCAGGGTGGCGAAAGCCGGAGCAGGTTTACCATGCAAATTTACTCAAACCATGAAAGATAGGGAAACCTGTACAGAAGACAGCCTGCGCTGGGTTTTCTAGGAGAAGAGGTACCAGCCCCTCTGTCTGATGCAAGAGAGGCGGCTGCCACAGTAAAAATTGCTGCCAGCCTCTCCTCTAAATAGGCTCAGGAGGCCAGGAAGTTCATTAGTCGGAACACAGATGTGTTCTCGGACCTCCCTGGATGCATTTCCATAATCCAGCATGACATTGTCACTGAGCCTCAGGCAAAAATCAGATTAAAACCATACCGGGTACCCGAGGCTCGGCGACAAGCAATATCGGAGGAGGTGCAGCTAATGTTGCAGCTAGTCGTCATTGAAGAGTCAAAAAGTGAGTGGGCCAGTCCTATAGTATTTATACCCAAGCCGGATGGGACGTTGCGGTTTTGTAACGACTTTCGAAAACTTAACGAGCTTTCCAAATTCGATGCGTATCCCATGCCTCGGGTGGATGAGCTCATCGAGAGGTTAGGACAAGCCTGTTATTTTTCTGTTTTGGACCTCACGAAAGGGTACTGGCACGCCTGAGGGGCTGTGTCAATATAAGGTCTTACCCTTTGGTCTGCATGGCGCCCCCGCCACTTTTCAGCGACTAATGGACATTGCACTACGTCCACATCGTTGGTACACTTCAGCTTACCTGGACAATATTGTCATCCACAGTACCGACTGGGAAAGTCACCTACCCAAAGTGCAGGCTCTAGTGGACTCCCTTCGGAAAGCTGGCCTAACTGCTAACCCAAAAAAATGTGCGATAGGGTTAGAAGAGACTAAGTACCTGGGGTATGTCATTGGGTGTGGAGTCATCAAACCCAAAGTGAACAAAATAGAAGCAATACGGTATTGGCCCCGACCTGTCACCACTAGGCAAATAAAGTTATTCCTGGGAATGGTGGGCTATTACATGAGGTTTGTTCACCACTTTGCTTCTCTAGCCGCGCCCTTGACAGGGCTCTTGAAGGGACGAAAATCAGTGATGGTTCGCTGGGATGATCGGGTTTAAGAGGCTTTTGCCGCTTTGAAGTTGGCCCTGTGTGGGTCAACGGTTTTGGTGACGCCCGACTTCAAAAGGGAGTTTGTGGTACAAATGGATGCCTCCGAAGTAGGCCTCGGTGCTGTACTGTCTCAGGAAGTCATCGGGGAGGAGCATCCTGTTGTCTTCCTAAGCCGCAAGCTCACCCCAGCCGAAACCAGGTACAGTATAGTGGAGAGAGAGTGCCTGGCTATCAAGTGGGCACTCGAGTCTCTCCGCTGCTATTTATTTAGGAGAAAGTTCCGCCTGGTGACCGACCACTCCCCTCTCAAGTGGATGAGCCAGGCCAAAGAGAGGAATCCTCGGGTCACCAGATGGTTCTTGTCATTACAGAACTTCCAAGTTCTCAGTGGAATACAGGGCAGGCCGCTTGCAGGGAAACGCAGATGTCCTGTCCCGGGTACACTGTCTGGCAAGTGTTCACCCCCTCAGGGTTGAACAAAGGGGGGAGGTATGTAGGAAGGCGCAAGGGTCCATCGTTAATGGAAGGTATGTGTCACTGATGTTCCTGGCCTTGGTGGAGTAAGAGCAGGTTTCATGTGTCAGCAGCAGCTGCTGCTGCTGCTTGACACCTAGCTATTTAGTATAGCTGTATAGCTGATCCGGAACGGCTCTTACTGGGAGTAGTCAAAGTGATGGGTGGGTGACTACTCCCCACGTTCCAGGCAGTTTCAGCTGGGTGTGATTACCCCTCTCTCTGACAGAGGAGCTCCTGCAATTGCTGGATTGGGATCTGAGCCGTGGGCTAGGCTGGAGGCCTGAGTTTAGGAGGTCTGCTCTGTCCTGAGCAATGCCGATCGGGTGTGAACTAACACCCAGGATAACAGGTGACTGTGTTGCTGTATGAACTGTCTAGGTGTGAACGAACACCAAAACTGCAAATGGACTGTCGTACTGTTTTGTTGCCATAAGTGTGAATAAAACACTGAACTATTTTTTTGTTACAAACTGGTCTTTGCCTCTATACTGCGTCCGCTTGTCCTGTCTACCATAGCGAATCCCCACAATACACAGTATCTCACAAAAGTGAGTACACCCCTCATATTTATGTAAATATTTTATTCTATCTTTTCATGGGACAACACTCAAGATATGACACTTTGATACAATGTAAAGTAGTGTGCCTTCAACATAACTCAACACACAGCCACTAATGTCTAAACCGCTGGCAACAAAAGTGAGTACACCCCTAAGTGAAAATGGCCAAATTGTGCCCAAAGTGTCAATATTTTATGGCCACCATTATTTTCCAGCACTGCCTCTCTCTCTTGGGCATGGCATTCAATAGAGCTTCACAGGTTGCAACTGGAATCCTCTTCCACACCTCCATGATGACATCAGGGAGCTGGTGGATGTTAGAGACCCTGTGCTCCTCCACCTTCCATTTGAGGATGCTCCACAGATGCTCAATAGGGTTAAGGTCTGGAGACATGCTTGGCCAGTCCAGAACCTTTATCCTCAGTTTCTTTAGCAAGGTAGTAGTCGTCTTGGAAGTGTGTTTGAAGTTATCATGTTGGAATACTGCCCTGCGGTCCAGTTTCTGAAGGGAGAGGATCATGCTCTGCTTCACTATGTCACAGTACATGTTGGCATTCATGGTTCCGTCAATGAACTGTAGCTCCCCACAGCCGGCAGCCCCTTTATACAGCTCCAAACCATGACACTCCCATCACTATGCTTGACTGTAGACACACTTGTCTTCGTACTCCTCACCTGGTTGCTGCCACACACGCTTGACATCATCTGAACCAAATAAGTTTATTTTGGTCTTATCAGACCACAGGAGATGGTTCCAGTAATCCATGTCCTTAGTCTGCTTGTCTTCAGCAAACTGTTTGCGGGCTTTCTTGTGCATCATCTTTAGAAGAGGCTTCCTTCTGGGATGACAGCCATGCAGAGCAATTTGATAAAGTGTGTGCAGCGTATGGTCTGAGTACTGATAGGCTGACCTCCCACTCCTTTAACCTCTGCAGCAATGCTGGCAACACTCGTACGTCCCTTTTGAAAAGACAACCTTTGGATATGACGCGGAGCACGTGCACTCAACTTCTTTGGTCGACCATGGCGATGCCTGTTATGAGTGGAACCTGTCTGGTTAAACCGCTGTATGGTCTTGGCCACTGTGCTGCAACTCAGTTTCAGGGTGTTGGCAATCTTCTATATATATAGCCTATATATATATATATATATATATATATATATATATATAGTATCTCACAAAAGTGATTAAAACCCCTCACATATTTGTAAATATCTGACATATTTTGTAAATCTTATCATGGAACATGATATGACACAATGATACAATGTAAAGTAGTCAGTGTACAGCTTGTATAGCAGTGTAAATTTGGTGTGCCCTCAAAATAACTCAACACGCAGCCATTAATGTCTAAACCGCTGGCAACAAAAGTGAGTACACTACTAAGTAAAAATATCCAATTTGTGCCCAATTACCCAGTTTTCCCTCCCCGGTGTCATGTGACTCGTTAGTGTTACAAGATCTCAGGTGTGAATGGGGTGTTATCGCTCTCACACTGTACTGGTCACTGGAAGTTCAACATGGCACCTCATGGCAAAGAACTCTCTGAGGATCTGAAACAAAGAATTGTTGCTCTACAAAAAAGATGGCCTAGGCTATATATATATATATATATATATATATATATATACACACAGTGGAAATATATGTATATACAGTCAGGTCCATAAATATTGGGACATCGACACAATCAATGGATATGAAATGAAAAAGATGTGCTTTAACTGCAAAAGGTCAGCTTTAATTTGAGGGTATTTACATCCAAATCAGGTGAACGCATATACATCACCAGACACTGGGTTTCATCCCTGGTGATGCCCTGCCAGGCCTCTACTGCAACTGTCATCAGTTCCTGCTTGTTCTTGGGGCATTTTCCCTTCAGTTTTGTCTTCAGCAAGTGAAATGCATGCTCAATCGGATTCAGGTCAGGTGATTGACTTGGACATTGCATAACATTCTACTTCTTTCCCTTAAAAAACTCTTTGGTTCCTTTTGAAGTATGCTTTGGATCATTGTCCATCTGCACTGTGAAGCGCCGTCCAATGAGTTCTGAAGCATTTGGCTGAATATGAGCAGATAATATTGTCCGAAACACTTCAGAATTCATCCTGCTGATTTTGTCAGCAGTCACATCATCAATAAATACAAAAGAACCAGTTCCATTGGCAGCCATACATGCCCACGCCATGACACTACCACCACCATGCTTCACTGATGAGGTGGTATGCTTAGGATCATGAGCAGTTCCTTTCCTTCTCCATACTCTTCTCTTCCCATCACTCTGGTACAAGTTGAACTTAGTCTCATCTGTCCATAGGATGTTGTTCCAGAACTGTGAAGGCTTTTTTTATGTCATTTGGCACACTCTAATCTGGCCTTCCTGTTTTTGAGGATCACCAATAATTTACATCTTGTGGTGAACCCTCTGTATTCACTCTGGTGAAGTCTTCTCTTGATTGTTGACTTTGACACACATACACCTACCTCCTGGAGAGTGTTCTTGATCTGGCCAACTGTTGTGAAGGGTGTTTTCTTCACCAGGGAAAGAATTTTGTTTTCCGTGGTCTTCCGGGTCTTTTGGTGTTGCTGAGCTCCTTCTTTTTAAGAATGTTCCAAACAGTTGTTTTGGCCACGCCTAATGTTTTTGCTATCTCTCTGATGGGTTTGTTTTTTCAGCCTAATGATGGCTTGCTTCACTGATAGTGACAGCTCTTTGGATCTCATCTTGAGAGTTGACAGCAACAGATTCCAAATGCAAATAGCACACTTGAAATGAACTCTGGACCTTTTATCTGCTCATTGTAATTGGAATAATGAAAGAATAACACACACCTGGCCATGGAACAGCTGAGAAGACAATTGTCCCATTACTTTTGGTTCCTTAACAAGTGGGAGGCACATATGCAAACTGTTGTAATTCCTATACAGTTCACCTAATTTGGACGTAAATACCTTCAAATTAAAGCTGATAGTCTGCAGTTAAAGTACATCTTGTTCCTTTCATTTCAAATCCATTGTGGTGGTGTATAGAGCCAAAAATGTTACAATTGTGTCGATGTCCCAATATTTATGGACCTGACTGTATGTATATATATATATATATATATATATATATACAGTGAATATAAAAAGTCTACACACCCCTGTTAAAATGTCATGTTTCTGTGATGTAAAAAAATGAGACAAAGATAAATAATTTCAGAACTTTTTCCACCTTTAATGTGACCTATAAACTGTACAACTCAATTGAAAAACAAACTGAAATCTTTTAGGTAGAGGGAAAAAAAATAAAAATAAAATAAAATAATATGGTTGCATAAACTAATACTTTGTTGAAGCACCTTTTGATTTTATTACAGCACTCAGTCTTTTTGGGTATGAGTCTATCAGCATGGCACATTTTGATTTGCCCACTCTTCTTTGCAAAAACACTCCAAAACAGATTGCGAGGGCATCTCCTGTGCACAGCCCTCTTCAGATCACCCCACAGATTTTCAATCGGATTCAGGTCTGGGCTCTGGCTGGGCCATTCCAAAACTTTAATCTTCTTCTGGTGAAGCCATTCCTTTGTTGATTTGGATGTATGCTTTGGGTCGTTGTCATGCTGAAAGATGAAGCTCCTCTTCATGTTCAGCTTTCTAGCAGAAGCCTGAAGGTTTTGTGCCAATATTGACTGGTATTTGGAACTGTTCATAATTCCCTCTAGCTTAACTAAGACCCCAGTTCCAGCTGAAGAAAAACAGCCCCAAAGCATGATGCTGCCACCACCATGCTTCACTGTGGGTATGGTGTTCTTTTGGTGATGTGCAGTGTTGTTTTTGCACCAAACATATCTTTTGGAATTATGGTTCAAAAGTTCAACCTTTGTTTCATCAGACCATTACACCTTTTCCCACATAGTTTTGGGATATTTCAGATGTGTTTTTGCAAAATGTAACCAGGCTTGGATGTTTTTCTTCGTAAGAAAAGGCTTTCGTCTTGCCACTCTACCCCATAGCCCGGCTTTCGTCTTGCCACTCTACCCCATAGCCCAGACATATGAAGAATATGGGAGATTGTTGTCACATCTACCACACAGCCAGTACTTGCCAGATATTCCTGCAGCTCCTTTAATGTTGCTGTAGGCCTCTTAGTAGCCTCCCAGACCAGTTTTCTTCTCGTCTTTTCATAAATTTTGGAGGGATGTCCAGTTCTTGGTAATTAGAGATGGCCTTGCAGTTCGCCCGGTGGTCGTTTCGCGGCGAACTTTGCGTGTTTGCGATTCGCCGAACATGCGAACATATGGAGATATTCGTGCCCGCCATATTCTTTTACATTGTGAAGAACTTTGACCCATGACACAGCCATCAGGTGGTACAGGACAGCCAATTGAGACTTTTCAGCACATGGACATACCACCTACCTTATAAAAAAACCTGATCTGGCAGCCATTTTACATTCAGTGTTTTGCCAGTGTAGGGAGAGGTTGCTGTGTGGAGCAGGGACAGGCTGTTAGGGACACCAAACACTAGCTAATAGGTCCATAAAAGTCCTTTTAAGGACTGGTATAGATGTGCTATCGATAAGTGTGATACACAGAGGGGTGTGATATACTTATAATATACTTTTATTACGAGTTAAAAACACATAGATCTATATAGTGATCACCTGAAAGTCAGGGGTCTAGGGGCTTAATAGGGCCATATTTATATAGGGTAAGGGTCCGGATGGGGTCGCTCTTATCAGGGCGGGTGCTCTGTGGTTAGGCTATCAGGACCAGAATAGCACCCCCCTGTAGGGCAATATCAGGGACAGTTCTTTGCCCACCCTTGTCCTTCAATACCACATCATCATCTAGCCCAGGGATAGATGTTTTTTGCTTTCCCTCCGGGAATCATGGATGTGCACTGGAACCCCCCGGATTGTGGTAGGACACATGGTTTCTGATTTGGTGCCGCCAAGCACCTGATTTAGTGCCGCCGAGCACTTGCTATTGCCTACCACATCTATGCTTATTGCTTAACTTTAATAATTAACCGCCTAACGCATGATCGCGTTCCAGAGGCAGCAGCTGCAGGCAGAGTCACGCATATATGCGTCATCTCGCGAGACGCAAGATTTCCTGTGAACGCGCGCACACAGGCGCGCGCGTTCACAGGATCGGCAGGTAAGCGAGTGGATCTCCAGCCTTCCAGCGGCGATCGTTCGCTGGCAGTCTGTAGATATACGATTTTTTTAACCCCTAACAGGTATATTAGACGCTGTTTTGATAACAGCGTCTAATATACCTGCTACCTGGACCTCTGGTGGTCCCTTTTGCTTGGATCGACCACGAGAGGACACAGGCAGCTCAGTAATAAGTAGCACCAAACACCACTACACTACACCCCTCCCCTGTCACTTATTAACCCCTTATTAACCCCTGATCACCCCATATAGACTCCCTGATCACCCCCCTGTCATTGATCACCCCCCTGTCATTGATCACCCCCTTGTAAAGCTCCATTCAGACGTCCGAATGTTTTTTACAGATCCACGGATACATGGATCGGATCCGCAAAACACATGCGGACATCTGAATGGAGTCTTACAGGGGGGTGATCAATGACAGGGGGGTGATCACCCCATATAGACTCCCTGATCACCCCCCTGTCATTGATCACCCCCCTGTAAGGCTCCATTCAGACATTTTTTAGCCCAAGTTAGCGGAAATTATTATTATTATTTTTTTTTCTTACAAAGTCTCATATTCCACTAACTTGTGACAAAAAATAAAATCTCACATGAACTCACCATACCCCTCACGGAATCCAAATGCGTAAAAAATTTTTGACATTTATATTTCAGACTTCTTCTCACGCTTTAGGGCCGCTAAAATGCCAGGGCAGTATAAATACCCCACATGTGACCCCATTTCGGAAAGAAGACACCCCAAGGTATTCCGTGAGGGGCATATTGAGTCCATGAAAGATTGAAATTTTTGTCCCAAGTTAGCGGAAAGGGAGACTTTGTGAGAAAAAAAAATAATAAATCAATTTCCGCTAACTTGTGCCAAAAAAAAATAATTTCTATGAACTCGCCATGCCCCTCATTGAATACCTTGTCTTCTTTCCAAAATGGGGTCACATGTGGGGTATTTATACTGCCCTGGCATTTTAGAGGCCCTAAAGCGTGAGAAGTCTGGGATCCAAATGTCTAAAAATGCCCTCCTAAAAGGAATTTGGGCCCCTTTGCGCATCTAGGCTGCAAAAAAGTGTCACACATCTGGTATCGCCGTACTCAGGAGAAGTTGGGGAATGTGTTTTGGGGTGTAATTTTACATATACCCATGCTGGGTGAGATAAATATCTTGGTCAAATGCCAACTTTGTATAAAAAAAATGGGAAAAGTTGTCTTTTGCCGAGATATTTCTCTCACCCAGCATGGGTATATGTAAAAAGACACCCCAAAACACATTGCCCTACTTCTTCTGAGTACGGCGATACCAGATGTGTGACACTTTTTTGCAGCCTAGGTGGGCAAAGGGGCCCACATTCCAAAGAGCACATTTCGGATTTCACAGGGCATTTTTTACAGATTTTGATTTCAAACTACTTCTCACGCATTAGGGCCCCTAAAATGCCAGGGCAGTATAACTACCCCACAAGTGACCCCATTTTGGAAAGAAGACACCCCAAGGTATTCCGTGAGGGGCATGGCAAGTTCCTAGAATTTTTTATTTTTTATCACAAGTTAGCGGAAAATGATGATTTTTTATAAATTTTTTCTTACAAAGTCTCATATTCCACTAACTTGTGACAAAAAATAAAAACTTCCATGAACTCACTATGCCCATCACGAAATACCTTGGGGTGTCTTCTTTCCAAAATGGGGTAACTTGTGGAGTAGTTATACTGCCCTGGCATTCTAGGGGCCCTAATGTGTGGTAATTAGTTTGAAATCAAAATGTGTAAAAAATGACCTGTGAAATCCGAAAGGTGCTCTTTGGAATGTGGGCCACTTCGCCCACCTAGGCTGCAAAAAAGTGTCAGACATCTGGTATCGCCGTACTCAGGAGAAGTTGGGCAATGTGTTTTGGGGTATCATTTTACATATACCCATGCTGGGTGAGAGAAATATCTTGGCAAAAGATAACTTTTCCCATTTTTTTTATACAAAGTTGGCACTTGACCGAGATATTTCTCTCACCCAGCATGGGTATATGTAAAATGACACCCCAAAACACATTACCCAACTTCTCCTGAGTACGGCGATACCAGATGTGTGACACTTTTTTGCAGCCTAGGTGGGCAAAGGGGCCCACATTCCAAAGAGCACCTTTCGGATTTCACAGGTCATTTTTTACACATTTTGATTTCAAAATACTTCCCACACATTAGGGCCCCTAAATTGCCAGGGCAGTATAACTACCCCACAAGTGACCCCATTTTGGAAAGAAGACACCCCAAGGTATTCCGTGAGGGGCATGGCGAGTTCCTAGAATTTTTTATTTTTTGTCACAAGTTGGCGGAAAATTATGATTTTATTTTTTTTTTTCTTACAAAGTCTCATATTCCACTAACTTGTGACAAAAAATAAAAACTTCCATGAACTCACTATGCCCATCACGAAATACCATGGGGTGTCTTCTTTCCAAAATGGGGTCACTTGTGGGGTAGTTATACTGCCCTGGCATTCTAGGGGCCCTAATGTGTGACCTGGCATTCTAGGGGCCCTAACTTGCGACAACAAATACCTTAGGGTGTCTACTTTCCGAAATGGGGTCATTTGTGGGGTGTTTGTACTGTCTGGCCATTGTAGAACCTCAGGAAACATGACCGGTGCTCAGAAAGTCAGAGCTGCTTTAAAAAGCAGAAATTCACATTTTTGTACCATAGTTTGTAAATGCTATAACTTTTACCCAAACCATTTTTTTTTCCCAAACATTTTTTTTTTTATCAAAGACATGTAGAACAATAAATTTAGAGAAAAATGTATATATGGAAGTGGTTTTTTTTATTTTTTTTCAACTGAAAATGAAAAATTTCATTAAATTTTGATTAATGACAAAAAAAGTAAAAATGTCAGCAGCAATGAAATACCACCAAATGAAAGCTCTATTAGTGAGAAGAAAAGGAGGTAAAATTAATTTGGGTGGTAAGTTGCATGACCGAGCAATAAACGGTGAAAGTAGTGTAGTGCAGAAGTGTAAAAAGTGGCCTGGTCATTAAGGGTGTTTAAGCTAGGGGAGCTGAGGTGGTTAAAATTATTTTCATTTTGAGGGATATCTTTTCCATTCACACGTCCGCAAAATGGGTCCGTATCCGTTCCGTAATTTTGCGGAACGGGTGCAGACCCATTCTTTTTCAATGGGGCCGGAATGTGCTGTCCACATCCGCATTTACGGATCCGCACTTCCACATCCGTGCTTCCGTTTCCGCAAAAACATAGAACATGTCCAATTCTTTTCCGCAATAGCAGACAAGATTAGGCATTTTCTATTATAGTGCCGGCGATGTGCGGTCTGCAAATTGCGGAATGCACATTGCCGGTGTCCGTGTTTTGCGGATCCTCAAAACACTTACGGACGTGTGAATGGACCCTCATAGTAACTTTAGTAAAGGTTACATTTTATCTTTATGTATATTCTAATGGATTGCCTTCCTTGTACAATGTTATAATATACTTTCTATGTTAGAAAAAATATTATACTGCATTTGTATTGTGCGGCAGTTGTGTGTGGTTCTGCTGCGATACTGCAGGTATATAGAGGGACAAGCATTATTGGAACAAATAATTTCTACTGGTGTGACATACCAGTCGCCCCCCAAAAAAACTGATTGAAGCGGGGTGTTATATACCAATATACTTTCTTGATAGTGCATTTGGGTACTGTATAGTGCATTTGCGCATGCGCGTACGCGAAAATTATAATTGCCGATATTTCGCATTGAAAAAAATTTACATCACAGAAACCTGACGTTTTAACAGGGGTGTGTAGACTTTTTATATCCACTGTAATATACAAACCGGATTCCAAAAAAGTTGGAACACTAAACAAATTGTGAATAAAAACTGAATGCAATGATGTGGAGATGGCAAATGTCAATATTTTATTTGTAATAGAACGTAGATAACAGATCAAACGTTTAATCCGAGTAAATGTATCATTTTAACCACTTAAGGACCACAGGTTTATACCCCCCTAGTGACCAGGCCCTTTTTTACAAATCGGCACTCCACAACTTTAGCGGTTTATTGCTCGGTCATGCAACTTACCACCCAAATGAATTTTACCTCCTTTTCTTCTCACTAATAGAGCTTTCATTTGGTGGTATTTCATTGCTGCTGACATTTTTACTTTTTTTGTTATTAATCGAAATTTAACGATTTTTTTGCAAAAAAATGACATTTTTCACTTTCAGTTGTAAAATTTTGCAAAAAAAAACGACATCCATATATAAATTTTTCTCTAAATTTATTGTTCTACATGTCTTTGATAAAAAAAATGTTTGGGTAAAAAAAAAATGGTTTGGGTAAAAGCGATAGCGTTTACAAACTATGGTACAAAAATGTGAATTTCCGCTTTTTGAAGCAGCTCTGACTTTCTGAGCACCTGTCATGTTTCCTGAGGTTCTACAATGGCCAGACAGTACAAACACCCCACAAATGACCCCATTTCGGAAAGTAGACACCCTAAGGTATTCGCTGATGGGCATAGTGAGTTCATAGAACTTTTTATTTTTTGTCACAAGTTAGTGGAAAATGATGATTTTTTTTTTCCTTACAAAGTCTCATATTCCACTAACTTGTGACAAAAAATAAAAACTTCCATGAACTCACTATGCCCATCACGAAATACCTGGGGGTGTCTTCTTTCAAAAGGGGGTCACTTGTGGGGTAGTTATACTGCCCTGGCATTTTAGGGGCCCGAATGCGTGAGAAGTAGTTTGAAATCAAAATCTGTAAAAAAATGGCCGGTGAAATCCGAAAGGTGCTCTTTGGAATGTGGGCCCCTTTGTCCACCTAGGCTGCAAAAAAGTGTCACACTTGTGGTATCGCCGTACTCAGGAGAAGTTGGGCAATGTGTTTTGGGGTGTCATTTTACATATACCCATGCTGGGTGAGATAAATATCTCAGCAAAAGACAACTTTGTATAAAAAAATGGGAAAAGTTGTCTTTTGCCGAGATATTTATTTCACCCAGCATGGGTATATGTAAAATGACAAATCCAAAACACATTGCCCAACTTCTCCTGAGTACGGCGATACCACATGTGTGACACTTTTTTGCAGCCTAGATGCGCAAAGGGGCCCACATTCCTTTTAGGAGGGCATTTTTAGACATTTGGATCCCAGACTTCTTCTCACGCTTTAGGGCCCCTAAAATGCCAGGGCAGTATAAATACCCCACATGTGACCCCATTTTGGAAAGAAGCCACCCCAAGGTATTCAATGAGGGGCATGGCGAGTTCATAGAATTTTTTTTTTTTGCCACAAGTTAGCGGAAATTGATTTTTATTTATTTTTTCTCACAAAGTCTCCCTTTCCGCTAACTTGGGACAAAAACTTCAATCTTTCATGGACTCAATATGCCCCTCAGCGAATACCTTGGGGTGTCTTCTTTCCGAAATGGGGTCACATGTGGGGTATTTATACTGCCCTGGCATTTTAGGGGCCCTAAAGCATGAGAAGAAGTCTGGAATATAAATGTCTAAAAAATTTTATGCATTTGGATTCCGTGAGGGGTATGGTGAGTTCATGTGAGATTTTATTTTTTGACACAAGTTAGTGGAATATGAGACTTTGTAAGAAAAAATAAAAATAAAAAATTTCCGCTAACTTGGGCCAAAAAAATGTCTGAATGGAGCCTTACAGGGGGGTGATCAATGACAGGGGGGTGATCAATGACAGGGGGGTGATCAGGGAGTCTATATGGGGTGATCACCCCCCTGTCATTGATCACCCCCCCTATAAGGCTCCATTCAGACGTCCGTATGTTTTTTACGGATCCACGGATGCATGGATCGGATCCGCAAAACACATACGGACATCTGAATGGAGCCTTACAGGGGGGTGATCAATGACAGGGGGGTGATCAATGACAGGGGGGTGATCAGGGAGTCTATATGGGGTGATTACCCCCCTGTCATTGATCACCCCCTTGTAAGGCTCCATTCAGATGTCCGTATGTGTTTTTTGGATCCGATCCATGTATCAGTGGATCCGTAAAAATCATACGGACGTCTGAATGGAGCCTTACAGGGGGGTGATCAATGACAGGGGGGTGATCAGGGAGTCTATATGGGGTGATCACCCCTGTCATTGATCACCCCCCTGTAAGGCTCCATTCAGACGTCCGTATGTGTTTTGCGGATCCGATCCATGTATCAGTGGATCCGTAAAAATCATACGGACGTCTGAATGGAGCCTTACAGGGGGGTGATCAATGACAGGGGGGTGATCAGGGAGTCTATATGGGGTGATCACCCCCGTCATTGATCACCCCCCTGTAAGGCTCCATTCAGACGTCCGTATGTGTTTTACGGATCCGATCCATGTATCAGTGGATCCGTAAAAATCATATGGACGTCTGAATGGAGCCTTACAGGGGGGTGATCAATGACAGGGGGGTGATCAATGACAGGGGGGTGATCAGGGAGTCTATATGGGGTGATCACCTCTGTCATTGATCACCCCCTGTAAGGCTCCATTCAGACGTCCGTATGTGTTTTGCGGATCCGATCCATGTATCAGTGGATCCGTAAAAATCATACGGACGTCTGAATGGAGCCTTACAGGGGAGTGATAAATGACAGGGGGGTGATCAATGACAGGGGGGTGATCAGGGAGTCTATATGGGGTGATCACCCCCGTCATTGATCACCCCCCTGTAAGGCTCCATTCAGACGTCCGTATGTGTTTTGCGGATCCGATCCATGTATCAGTGGATCCGTAAAAATCATACGGACGTCTGAATGGAGCCTTACAAGGGGGTGATCAATGACAGGGGGGTGATCAATGACAGGGGGGTGATCAGGGAGTCTATATGGGGTGATCAGGGGTGAATAAGGGGTTAATAAGTGACAGGGGGGGTGTGGTGTAGTGTAGTGGTGTTTGGTGCTACATATTGCTGAGCTACCTGTGTCCTCTGGTGGTCGATCCAAACAAAGGGGACCACCAGAGGACCAGGTAGCAGGTATATTAGACGCTGTTATCAAAACAGCGTCTAATATACCTGTTAGGGGTTAAAAAAAAATCGCATCTCCAGCCTGCCAGCGAACGATCGCCGCTGGCAGGCTGGAGATCCACTTGCTTACCTTCCGATCCTGTGAACGTGCGCGCCTGTGTGCGCGCGTTCACAGGAAATCTCGGCTCACGCGAGATGACGCCAATCGGCGTTAGCGTAGCCTGGGAGAGCCGCCGCGATGACGCCTTTCGGCGTTAGCTTGGCGGCAAGAGGTTAAAGGAAAAATACGTTGATTCCAATTTTCACAGTGTCAACAAATCCCCAAAAAGTTGGGACAAGTAGCAATAAGAGGCTGGAAAAAGTAAATTTGAGCATAACGAAGAGCTGGAAGACCAATTAACACTAATTAGGTAAATTGGCAACATGATTGGGTATAAAAAGAGCTTCTCAGAGTGGCAGTGTCTCTCAGAAGCCAAGATGGGTAGAGGATCACCAATTCCCACAATATTGCGCAGAAAGATAGTGGAGCAATATCAGAAAGGTGTTACCCAGCGAAAAATTACAAAGACTTTGCATCTATCATCATCAACTGTGCATAACATCATCCGAAGATTCAGAGAATCTGGAACAATCTCTGTGCGTAAGGGTCAAGGCCGTAAAACCATACTGGATGCCCGTGATCTCCGGGCCCTTAAACGACACTGCACCACAAACAGGAATGCTACTGTAAAGGAAATCACAGAATGGGCTCAGGAATACTTCCAGAAACCATTGTCAGTGAACACAATCCACCGTGCCATCCGCCGTTGCCAGCTGAAACTCTACAGTGCAAAGAAGAAGCCATTTCTAAGCAAGATCCACAAGCTCAGGCGTTTTCACTGGGCCAGGGATCATTTAAAATGGAGTGTGGCAAAATGGAAGACTGTTCTGTGGTCAGACGAGTCACGATTCGAAGTTCTTTTTGGAAATCTGGGACGCCATGTCATCCGGACCAAAGAGGACAAGGACAACCCAAGTTGTTATCAATGCTCAGTTCAGAAGCCTGCATCTCTGATGGTATGGGGTTGCATGAGTGCGTGTGGCATGGGCAGCTTGCATGTCTGGAAAGGCACCATCAATGCAGAAAAATATATTCAGGTTCTAGAACAACATATGCTCCCATCCAGACGTCATCTCTTTCAGGGAAGACCCTGCATTTTTCAACAAGATAATGCCAGACCACATTCTGCATCAATCACAACATCATGGCTGCGTAGGAGAAGGATCCGGGTACTGAAATGGCCAGTCTGCAGTCCAGATCTTTCACCTATAGAGAACATTTGGCGCATCATAAAGAGGAAGGTGCAACAAAGAAGGCCCAAGACGATTGAACAGTTAGAGGCCTGTATTAGACAAGAATGGGAGAGCATTCCTATTTCTAAACTTGAGAAACTGGTAACAGACGTCTGGGGACCGAGGAGGAGTGTTGTAAGAAGAAGGGGAGATGCCACACAGTGGTGAAAATGGCCTTGTCCCAACTTTTTGGGGATTTGTTGACACCATGAAATTCTGATTCAACATATTTTTCCCTTAAAATGGTACATTTTCTCAGTTTAAACTTTTGTTCCGTGATTTATGTTCTATTCTGAATAAAATATTAGAAGTTGGCACCTCCACATCATTGCATTCAGTTTTTATTCACGATTTGTATAGTGTCCCAACTTTTTTGGAATCCGGTTTCTGTATATATATCTTCACACATTATGCTCTGGAGGTTCTCATTGAATGACTATAAGCAGGTATCTTGTAAGAGTGAAGGATTGATAAATAAATTATATTGGATAATTACATAACCATTAATTTAATAATGAATATTACACTGACATTAGATTACCCCTTTAAAGTATGAAATGGTAAAAGCACTGCAGGACAAGGTTTTCTGTATTTAGAAATCTATATATCACAAGGTAGATTACTCAGCAGGACGTATGCAATATACAGTGTACTGTACACTACTGGCAACTGAACAGAAAGTGGGTGTCAAGTTTTTCGAGGACCACACATCACATTTCAGAAGACAAGACTTTATATGTAACACTTCCTTAGACATCACATGAATGTGTTACATGGAGTGAGAGTAGAATGCACTGATGACACATAGAAGATCAATTAAATACAGAGATGGGACCAGAATGAAAATGAGATGTGATAAAAGGATGACTTGGAAAGTACTCAGGATCAGTGACTACAAAGCCACAACGTGCAGCATATAGTGTGGGATGATCAAAGGGACACTACAAAAAGTTGTTTGGATCCACTAATATTTATAGATTTTATGCTTCAATAGTAAGAATTTCTGTCTATAAAATAAAAAGGTCCAGTCACTATAAGTCCCTAAAGCCGATCACACAATACACACATAGAGGCAGGTTAAAGGGGTTTTCCGGTTTCAGCAAGAAACCAGACAGCGCTAGAATGTGGCCTTAAAGGGGTTTTCTGAGATTTTGATGATGATGCCCTATCCTCAGGATAGGTCATCAGTACCTAATCGGTGGGGATCCTACACCCGGGACCCCCGCCAATCAGCTGTTTGAGAAGGCACCGGCGCTCCTATGAGTGCCGCGGCTGTCACGGATGGTGTACAGGAAACAAGACAATACCATATAAACAATGTCTCTCTGGATCCACAACTAAGGAACAAAGGGAGACCCCTGCAATAGACCTGCCGCTCTCCCTCACTGCTCAGCCTATGCGAACACCCCAAAGGTGGATGGCCGCATATCCACGTTCCTCGGCTATCTATTACCTGAAGACCCTACAATAGTGAAGGGACATGACCACCGGCTCCCTACACTGACACGGAGGGAGTCAGGGTCACCTGGATCCAGAAAAGACAAAATCATAAATACATAAACAGCACTTATCTTGCAGACGACTGACGACTGGGAACTGGGAACAGCATGCACACACACACTCCAGGAAGTTGTATCAGCCGCACACTACTGCATTATGGGGAGGAACTTAAAGGGTAGCAATCAGTCCAACTGCATGACAGCTGAGATAGACTAACGAGATGAGAAATTAAACCAAAACAAAGAAATTCAAGGAGGAGGATCTGAGAAGCTCCTGTGAGCGCTTCTCAGCTGTCTGGCTGTGACAGTACCCCTCCCTCTAGGAGTGGACTCCGGACACTCAGAGCCCACCTTCTCAGGATGGGACCTATGGAAAGCCCTGATGAGACGAGAGGCCTTAATGTCCGTCACTGGGACCCACATCCTCTCCTCAGGACCATAACCCTCCCAATGAACGAGGTACTGGAGGGAACCGCGGACAAGACGAGAATCCACAATCCTAGAGACCTGAAATTCAAGATTTCCATCAACCATAATCGGAGGAGGAGGCAAAGGCGAGGGTACAATAGGTTGAACATAAGGTTTCAATAAGGACTTATGAAAAACATTATGGATCTTCCAAGTCTGAGGAAGATCAAGACGGTAGGCAACAGGATTGATGACAGACAGGATCTTGTAAGGCCCAATAAACCTAGGACCCAACTTCCAGGAGGGAACCTTCAATTTGATATTCTTGGTAGACAACCACACCAGATCACCAACATTCAGGTCCGGACCAGGCACACATCTCTTATCCGCCACACACTTATATCTCTCACTCATGCTCTTTAGATTATCCTGAATCTTTTGCCAAATAGATGACAAAGACGAGGAGAATCTGTACTCATCAGGCAAACCAGAAGAGCCCTCTCCCGAGAAAGTCCCAAACTGCGGATGGAACCCATATGCACCAAAAAATGGTGACTTATCAGAGGACTCCTGACGACTGTTATTTAAAGCAAACTCAGCAAGGGACAAAAAAGAACACCAATCCTCCTGATTCTCCGCCACAAAACAGCGCAGATATGTCTCCAGATTCTGATTGACGCGCTCTGTCTGGCCATTCGACTGTGGATGGAAAGCAGAAGAGAATGACAACCGAACCCCCAAGCGAGAACAGAAAGCCTTCCAGAATCTGGAAACAAACTGCGTGCCCCTATCAGAGACTATGTCTGAAGGAATCCCATGCAATTTGACAATGTGGTCAATAAATGCCTGCGCCAGCGTCTTAGCATTGGGCAAACCAGGAAAAGGGATAAAATGCACCATTTTGCTAAAACGGTCCACCACCACCAGAATCACAGACTTCCCCGAGGAACGAGGCAAGTCCGTTATGAAGTCCATGGACAGATGTGTCCAAGGACGGGAAGGAATGGGCAAAGGAAGGAGAGGACCTGATGGCCGTGAATGAGGGACCTTGGCAGTAGCGCAAGTCTCGCAAGCTGCCACAAAACCCTCAACCGACTTACGAAGCGCAGGCCACCAGAATCTCTGAGCGATGAGATCCAGTGTGGCTCTTGCCCCCGGGTGCCCAGCAAGGACCGTGTCGTGGTGTTCTTTAAAAATCTTGTGTCTCAAAGCGAGAGGCACAAACAACCTCCCAGGAGGACAAAGATCAGGAGCTTCTGACTGGGCTGCCTGCACCTCTGCCTCCAATTCAGGAAAAAGAGCAGAGACCACCACACCTTCAGCCAAAATGGGACCCGGGTCTTCAAAATTCCCACCTTCCGGAAAACAACGTGACAGGGCATCTGTCTTCACATTCTTAACCCCAGGGCGGAACGTAACAACAAAATTAAACCTTGAAAAGAACAAAGACCATCTGGCCTGTCTCGGGTTCAGACGCTTGGCTGACTCCAAGTAGGCCAGATTTTTATGGTCAGTAAACACGGTAATAGGGTGTCTGGCTCCCTCTAGCCAATGGCGCCATTCCTCAAAAGCCAACTTGATGGCCAACAATTCCCTATCTCCCACATCATAATTTCTCTCTGCGGAGGAGAGTTTCTTTGAGAAAAAGGCACACGGTTGCCATTTGGCAGGAGAGGAACCCTGAGACAAGACCGCACCCACCCCTACCTCAGAAGCATCAACCTCAACTATGAAGGGTAACGAAATATCAGGTTGTACTAGGATGGGAGCGGAAGCAAAACTCTCCTTGATATTAGAAAAGGCCTTACGCGCCTCTACCGACCAGGAAGAAAAATCTACCCCCTTTCTGGTCATATCAGTGAGTGGTTTAACAACAGAGGAATAATTCAAAATAAATTTCCTGTAATAATTGGCAAAGCCCAAAAAACGCATCAGCGCCTTCTGATTCTCAGGAAGCTCCCACTCAAGCACAGCGCGGACCTTCTCGGGGTCCATGCGAAAACCAGAAGCGGAGACAAGAAACCCCAGAAATTGGATTTCTGGAACCGCAAACACACATTTTTCCAGTTTCGCGTATAATTTATTCTCCCGCAGGATGAGCAAGACCTGACGTAAGTGTTCCTTATGAGTCTTGAAATCAGAAGAAAAAATCAAAATGTCATCCAAATACACTAATACAAATTTTCCCATTAAATGATAAAAAATGCTGTTGACGAAATGCTGAAAAACGGCTGGGGCATTCATCAAACGAAAAGGCATAACCAAATTCTCAAAATGGCCCTCAGGGGTATTGAAAGCCGTCTTCCATTCGTCTCCTTCTCTGACCCTAACCAGGTTGTATGCCCCTCTTAGGTCTAATTTGGAAAAGACTTTAGCCCCAACAACCTGGTTAAACAGGTCCGGGATCAGAGGAAGCGGATAAGGATCACGAATAGTGATACTGTTCAGCTCCCTGAAATCCAGACAAGGTCTTAAAGAACCATCTTTTTTCTTAACAAAGAAAAAACCAGCGGCAACAGGTGACTTCGAGGGTCGTATGTGTCCTTTTCTCAGACTCTCAGAGATATAAGCCCGCATCGCGACCCTCTCAGGTTGGGAGAGATTGTATAAACGAGATTTAGGCAGCTTGGCGCCTGGGATGAGATTAATAGGGCAATCATACTCCCTGTGCGGAGGTAAACCCTGAACTCCACTCTCAGAGAAGACATCCAAAAATTCAGAGAGGAAAGGTGGTACAGTCTTAGTAGAAACCTCAGAAACAGATGTTATAAGGCAATTCTCTCTGCAAAAGTTACTCCAACCATTTATTTGCCTCGCTTGCCAATCAATGGTGGGGTTATGTTTAGTGAGCCAGGGTAGCCCCAACACTAGAGGAGTAGGCAAACCGCTAAGGACGAAACATGACACATCCTCAACATGAGCATCATTTACAATTAAACGGATATTGTGAATTATGCCCTTTAATGATTTCTGAGAAAGTGGAGCTGAATCAATAGCAAAAACAGGAATATCCTTTCCCAAAGTGCATACCTGGAAACCATGAGTTATTGCAAATTGATTATCAATGAGGTTGACAGCTGCTCCACTATCCACAAAAATCTCACAAAAAATGCTCTTGCTCTCTAGCGCCACCCTAGCAGGCAGGACAAAACGGGAACTACAAGCAAACTGAAAACCTTTAATTTCAGCCTCAACCCTGCCAATAGTAACAGACGGAACATTTTTAAAAGATTTTTTCCTTTTTGTCTCTTTATTACTCCCAGAAAACTGCCTGAATCTCCTAGAGGGACAAACATTTGCCAGATGATTTATACCTCCACAACAAAAACAAACCCTCCCCTGCGGGCTGAATCTTCTATTGTCAGAGGCAATCAACCCCAGCTGCATGGACTCCTGCTCAGAAGGGGCTGACAGCGACTGAGACCCCTGTGCACAGAATGAGACCGCTGCACTGTCCCGGGACTGAGTATGACAGGAAGGAGAGATCTCTCTCCTCTCTCTAAGACGCCTGTCAATACGAACAGCCTGAGACATAGCAGAATCCAAGGAGGTAGGTCTTTCATGAAAGGCAAATGCATCTTTCAATCCCTCTGAAAGACCATAGCAAAATTTACTTCGGAGTGCAGCATCATTCCAACCCGTATCTGCTGCCCATCTCCGAAATTCTGAACAGTATATCTCTGCGGATTGTTTACCCTGGCATAACAGACGTAGTCTAGACTCAGCCAGAGTAATACGATCCGGATCATCATATATCTGACCCAGGGCTAAAAAGAATTCATCCACTGAACGAAGGGGCCGTACCCCCTCCGGCAGCGGAAAGGCCCAGGACTGAGCGTTACCCCTGAGCAGCGATATAATGATCCCTACCCTCCGTTCTTCATCACCAGAAGAATGGGGAAGAAGGCGAAAATGGAGTTTGCAAGCCTCTCTAAAACGCACAAAATTCTCACTACCCCCGGAGAACGTATCCGGGAGCGAGATCTTAGGCTCAGCACAAACTCCATGAACGCAAGCTGAACCGGTCACTTGAAACTGAGAAAAAGATCAGCTACCTCCAAAGAAAGACCCTGAAAGCGTTCAGCCAAAAGTGAAACCGGATCCATGCTTGAGACGGTTTTGGCGGCTGATAATGTCACGGATGGTGTACAGGAAACAAGACAATACCATATAAACAATGTCTCTCTGGATCCACAACTAAGGAACAAAGGGAGACCCCTGCAATAGACCTGCCGCTCTCCCTCACTGCTCAGCCTATGCGAACACCCCAAAGGTGGATGGCCGCATATCCACGTTCCTCGGCTGTCTATTACCTGAAGACCCTACAATAGTGAAGGGACACGACCACCGGCTCCCTACACTGACACGGAGGGAGTCAGGGTCACCTGGATCCAGAAAAGACAAAATCATAAATACATAAACAGCACTTATCTTGCAGACGACTGAGGACTGAGGACTGGGAACTGGGAACAGCATGCACACACACACTCCAGGAAGTTGTATCAGCCGCACACTACTGCATTATGGGGAGGAACTTAAAGGCTAGCAATCAGTCCAACTGCATGACAGCTGAGATAGACTAACGAGATGAGAAATTAAACCAAAACAAATAAATTCAAGGAGGAGGATCTGAGAAGCTCCTGTGAGCGCTTCTCAGCTGTCTGGCTGTGACAGCGGCCTTCTCGTAGCTTACCAAGCACAGCGCTGTACATCGTATAGCGGCTGTGCTTGATATCGTGCTCAGCCCCCACAGGAACCAATGCCAGGAGCAAGGGCAACATGAACAGCCATTAAACACAAAGGCCCAAATGCAAACCCACAAGCAGTCAAGCTGGTGGGTAGGGAACAATGTTGACAAGTAAAATGCCATTGTAACACCTCGCAGATCCAGTGCCACTGCACCGACATCATGTTAACAACACGTGACCACTGTATCACATAAAAAAAAGTCTGAAAAAGTAGGTGCCGCTTCAGAAGTATGGCAAATGCAGCACAATGGGTGAAAATTGGCCCTGGTCATGTCATGTTCATACAGGTGCATGGCTCTTTATAGTAAAGTTATCAGAAATGTGTCTTGGAATGAATCATGCCCATGTATCCATCACATGAGCAGGACAGAATTTTATCAACTTGAAAAAAACAAGGAAGGTTAGGTTGTTTAATGACTGCAAGCAGAGATCTTGACCATGAAGAATTGAACCTGGATAAAAAAAGAGACAGTCACTGCTGAAAGTCACTTCGGTCATCTCAGGTATAGCTTCAGAGACCCTGTAATAGCAAGAAAGGTTTCACAGCATGAGGAGGTCAGAAATCAACATATGGGTCTTTTTGTCTCATGTACAAGATATGCTGTACCAAAAATTGTCAATCTTGATCAGTCACATCACAATCTTCTTCAATTTTGTTGTAAAAGGGTCACAATTTTGTGGTTACTATGGAAAAAAAACACTGTTTTATACATAAAACAAAACCCACAATACTATAAAGCATGAGTGGGTAGCAGCATCATATTGTGGAAATGTGTCTATGCAGTAGACACTGTTCTGAATGTAGGCACCAGAATAAATGCAGTAAAATACAATTATTTCCTGATGTAAAACCTGCTGCAGTTTGCAAGAGAACCGTGACATGGAAGATTTATTCCACTAAGATGACAGCCCTGGGCCAAATCTGAATTCCCCCAGCAATATTGACTGATTGCCAGCGATTCCATAAAGAGAAGGACCCACTATCAAGACTGTCAACATTTCCAAAGTCAAACGGATGAACAGGGAAATTTATTTACTCTATCATCTGAAATGTTATGACCAGCAGGTGAGAACCCGCTATCCCATGTGACAAACTCCTTCTGAGGGCAATGTCTGAGCAAACCCCTTGTTCTTCACACGATACCTCAGATGGTGTACCAGGTGCTACCTCAGATGGGAACTGGAACACGAGGGAATCTGGACCCCTGGACTGACCTCCAGGTGGCACAATACACCCAATGGATGCTGGGAGGCCAGAGGCTGATCAGACAGAGGCATAGTCAGGGTACGGAGGCAGAAGTCAGGGCAGGCGGCAATCAGGCAAAGTTCATAAAACATAATTTAACCACCTCAGCCCCCAGTGCTTAAACACCCTGAAAGACCAGGCCACTTTTTACACTTCTGACCTACACTACTTTCACCGTTTATTGCTCGGTCATGCAACTTACCACCCAAATGAATTTTACCTCCTTTTCTTCTCACTAATAGAGCTTTCATTTGGTGGTATTTCATTGCCGCTGACATTTTTACTTTTTTTGTTATTAATCGAAATTTAACGATTTTTTTGCAAAAAAATGACATTTTTCACTTTCAGTTGTAAAATTTTGCAAAAAAAACGACATCCATATATAAATTTTGCTCTAAATTTATTGTTCTATATGTCTTTGATAAAAAAAAAATGTTTGGGTAAAAAAAAAATGGTTTGGGTAAAAGTTATAGCGTTTACAAACTATGGTACAAAAATGTGAATTTCCGCTTTTTGAAGCAGCTCTGACTTTCTGAGCACCTGTCATGTTTCCTGAGGTTCTACAATGGCCAGACAGTACAAACACCCCACAAATGACCCCATTTCGGAAAGTACACACCCTAAGGTATTCGCTGATGGGCATAGTGAGTTCATAGAACTTTTTATTTTTTGTCACAAGTTAGCGGAAAATGATGATTTTTTTCTTTTTTTTTTTTTTTCTTACAAAGTCTCATATTCCACTAACTTGTGACAAAAAATAAAAACTTCCATGAACTCACTATGCCCATCACGAAATACCTTGGGGTCTCTTCTTTCCAAAATGGGGTCACTTGTGGGGTAGTTATACTGCCCTGGCATTCTAGGGGCCCAAATGTGTGGTAAGGAGTTTGAAATCAAATTCTGTAAAAAATGACCTGTGAAATCCGAAAGGTGCTCTTTGGAATATGGGCCCCTTTGCCCACCTAGGCTGCAAAAAAGTGTCACACATCTGGTATCTCTGTACTCAGGAGAAGGTGGGGAATGTGTTTTGGGGTGTCATTTTACATATACCCATGCTGGGTGAGAGAAATATCTTGGCAAAATACAACTTTTCCCATTTTTTTATACAAAGTTGGCATTTGACCAAGCTATTTATCTCACCCAGCATGGGTATATGTAAAAAGACACCCCAAAACACATTCCTCAACTTCTCCTGAATACAGAGATACCAGATGTGTGACACTTTTTTGCAGCCTAGGTGGGCAAAGGTGCCCATATTCCAAAGAGCACCTTTCGGATTTCACAGGTCATTTTTTACAGAATTTGATTTCAAACTCCTTACCACACATTTGGGCCCCTAGAATGCCAGGGCAGTATAACTACCCCACAAGTGACCCCATTTTGGAAAGAAGACACCCCAAGGTATTCCGTGAGGGGCATGGCGAGTTCCTAGAATTTTTTATTTTTTGTCGCAAGTTAGTGGAAAATGCTGATTTTTTTTTTTTCATACAAAGTCTCATATTCCACTAACTTATGACAAAAAATAAAAACTTCCATGAACTCACTATGCCCATCAGCGAATACCTTGGGGTCTCTTCTTTCCAAAATGGGGTCACTTGTGGGGTAGTTATACTGCCCTGGCATTCTAGGGGCCCAAATGTGTGGTAAGGAGTTTGAAATCAAATTCTGTAAAAAATGACGAGTGAAATCCGAAAGGTGCTCTTTGGAATGTGGGCCCCTTTGCCCACCTAGGCTGCAAAAAAGTGTCACACATCTGGTATCTCCGTATTCAGTAGAAGTTGGGGAATGTGTTTTGGGGTGTCTTTTTACATATACCCATGCTGGGTGAGATAAATATCTTGGTCAAATGCCAACTTTGTATAAAAAAATGGGAAAAGTTGTCTTTTGCCAAGATATTTCTCTCACCCAGCATGGGTATATGTAAAATGACACCCCAAAACACATTCCCCACCTTCTCCTGAGTACGGAGATACCAGATGTGTGACACTTTTTTGCAGCCTAGGTGGGCAAAGGGGCCCATATTCCAAAGAGCACCTTTCGGATTTCACTCGTCATTTTTTACAGAATTTGATTTCAAACTCCTTACCACACATTTGGGCCCCTAGAATGCCAGGGCAGTATAACTACCCCACAAGTGACCCCATTTTGGAAAGAAGAGACCCCAAGGTATTCGCTGATGGGCATAGTGAGTTCATGGAAGTTTTTATTTTTTGTCACAAGTTAGTGGAATATGAGACTTTGTATAAAAAAAAAAAAAAAAAAAAAAAATCATCATTTTCCACTAACTTGTGACAAAAAATAAAAAATTCTAGGAACTCGCCATGCCCCTCACGGAATACCTTGGGGTGTCTTCTTTCCAAAATGGGGTCACTTGTGGGGTAGTTATACTGCCCTGGCATTTTCCAGGGGCCCTAATGTGTGGTAAGTAGGTAAATGACCAGTGAAATCCGAAAGGTGCTCTTTGGAATGTGGGCCCCTTTGCCCACCTAGGCTGCAAAAAAGTGTCACACATCTGGTATCTCCGTATTCAGGAGACGTTGGGGAATGTGTTTTGGGGTGTCTTTTTACATATACCCATGCTGGGTGAGAGAAATATCTTGGCAAAAGACAACTTTTTCCATTTTTTTATACAAAGTTGGCATTTGACCAAGATATTTATCTCACCCAGCATGGGTATATGTAAAATGACACCCCAAAACACATTGCCCAACTTCTCCTGAGTACGGCGATACCAGATGTGTGACACTTTTTTGCAGCCTAGATGCGCAAAGGGGCCCAAATTCCTTTTAGGAGGGCATTTTTAGACATTTGGATACCAGACTTCTTCTCACGCTTTGGGGCCCCTAGAATGCCAGGGCAGTATAAATACCCCACATGTGACCCCATTTTGGAAAGAAGACACCCCAAGGTATTCAATGAGGGGCATGGCGAGTTCATAGAAATTTTTTTTTTTTGGCACAAGTTAGCGGAAATTGATATTTTTTATTTTTTTCTCACAAAGTCTCCCGTTCCGCTAACTTGGGACAAAAATTTCAATCTTTCATGGACTTAATATGCCCCTCACGGAATACCTGGGGGTGTCTTCTTTCCGAAATGGGGTCACATGTGGGGTATTTATACTGCCCTGGCATTCTAGGGGCCCTAAAGCGTGAGAAGAAGTCTGGAATATAAATGTCTAAAAAATTTTACGCATTTGGATTCCGTGAGGGGTATGGTGAGTTCATGTGAGATTTTATTTTTTGTCACAAGTTAGTGGAATATGTGACTTTGTAAGAAAAAAAAAAAATTCCGCTAACTTGGGCCAAAAAAAAGACTGAATGCAGCCTTACAGGGGGGGGGGGGGGGGGATCAATGACAGGGGGGTGATCAATGACAGGGGGGTGATCAGGGAGTCTATATGGGGTGATCACCCAACTGTCATTGATCACCCCCCTGTAAGGCTGCATTCAGACGTCCGTATGATTTTTACGGATCCGATCAGTCTATCAGTGGATCCGTAAAAATCATGCGGACATCTGAATGGAGCTTTACAGGGGGGTGATCAATGACAGAGGGGTAATCAATGACAGGGGGGTGATCAGGGAGTCTATATGGGGTGATCACCACAGTCATTGATCACTCCCCTGTAAGGCTGCATTCAGACGTCCGTATGATTTTTACGGATCCGATCAGTCTATCAGTGGATCCGTAAAAATCATGCGGACATCTGAATGGAGCTTTACAGGGGGGTGATCAATGACAGAGGGGTAATCAATGACAGGGGGGTGATCAGGGAGTCTATATGGGGTGATCACCACAGTCATTGATCACTCCCCTGTAAGGCTGCATTCAGACGTCCGTATGATTTTTACGGATCCGATCAGTCTATCAGTGGATCCGTAAAAATCATGCGGACATCTGAATGGAGCTTTACAGGGGGGTGATCAATGACAGAGGGGTAATCAATGACAGGGGGGTGATCAGGGAGTCTATATGGGGTGATCACCACAGTCATTGATCACTCCCCTGTAAGGCTGCATTCAGACGTCCGTATGATTTTTACGGATCCGATCAGTCTATCAGTGGATCCGTAAAAATCATGCGGACATCTGAATGGAGCTTTACAGGGGGTTGATCAATGACAGGGGGGTAATCAATGACAGGGGGGTGATCAGGGAGTCTATATGGGGTGATCACCACAGTCATTGATCACTCCCCTGTAAGGCTCCATTCAGACGTCCGAATGATTTTTACGGATCCGAACAGTCTATCAGTGGATCCGTAAAAATCATGCGGACATCTGAATGGAGCTTTACAGGGGGGTGATCAATGACAGAGGGGTAATCAATGACAGGGGGGTGATCAGGGAGTCTATATGGGGTGATCACCACAGTCATTGATCACTCCCCTGTAAGGCTGCATTCAGACGTCCGTATGATTTTTACGGATCCGATCAGTCTATCAGTGGATCCGTAAAAATCATGCGGACATCTGAATGGAGCTTTACAGGGGGGTGATCAATGACAGGGGGGTGATCAGGGAGTCTATATGGGGTGATCACCTCCGTCATTGATCACTCCCCTGTAAGGCTGCATTCAGACGTCCGTATGATTTTTACGGATCCGATCAGTCTATCAGTGGATCCGTAAAAATCATGCGGACATCTGAATGGAGCTTTACAGGGGGGTGATCAATGACAGGGGGGTAATCAATGACAGGGGGGTGATCAGGGAGTCTATATGGGGTGATCAGGGGTGATCAAGGGCTAATAAGGGGTTAATAAGTGACGGGGGGGGGGGGGGGTGTAGTGTAGTGGTGCTTGTTGCAACATATTACTGAGCTGCCTGTGTCCTCTGGTGGTCGATCCAAACAAAGGGGACCACCAGAGGACCAGGTAGCAGGTATATTAGACGCTGTTATCAAAACAGCGTCTAATATACCTGTTAGGGGTTAAAAAAATCACATCTCCAGCCTGCCAGCGAACGATCGCCGCTGGCAGGCTGGAGATCCACTCGCTTACCTTCCGATCCTGTGAACGCGCGCGCCTGTGTGCGCGCGTTCACAGGAAATCTCGAGTCTCGCGAGAGGACGCACCGGCGCGTCCACCCAGAACAACAGGACCGCCGCAAAGACGCAATCCTGCGTACGGCGGTCCTGAGGAGGTTAAAGTCCAGTACACAGAATGACAAGCAACAACAGAACACCTTAGCTCAAACAGGAAACTAGACTAGCTAGGAACCTAATTGCTCAGGAGCCTCCCAGTTGAAGGAGGCGGCTTTAAAATACACATTGCAGACCGGCTATAGGCTAGGGAAGATAGAAGGCGTGCGCATGCTGCCTCACAAAAGGAGAAGAGACTTGCCCGTGCACGCCCTGACAAACAGTACAGGACCCGGAGAACGAGCTCCACTCAGAGCTAGAAGAAGGATGCCAGAGACTACATAGCTGCACCCATGCCAGCAAAGAAAAGCATATACAACAGTTAAGCTGCCCACGCTTGTCAGCACGGCGCGCGGCAGCAGGAGGAAGTGAAGGAGCCTGATGTCCGTGCCTGCCTGTAGGGGCAGCAGCACAGGCACGGAGTGCTGGGCTAACATGATGTTCCAGAAAGTATGATCTTTCTGCCCTCATTTCCAGGACAGAGATGAATTATAAATATTATTTTTTTTCCTATACATGTATATCTTTGGGTCAGCCTGGGTGGATCTTGCATGTATATAGCATTACCCCCTTGTGGGCAATAATATAGATCTGAATCGACAGGCAGATTTTTGTAGATATTCCTTAGTGTAAATACTAATAGCTGTAGTATAGTAAATGTGCAGAATGAAATATACAATAAACATGCACAGAGGTTGCATTGATTTTATACACATATAGACACCAGAAACATTTAACACAATCATATCCCTTCTGGTCATCTATAATTGGATTATTAAAGGGGTTGTCTCATCATGGGCAATGGGAGCATATCGCTAGGATATGCCTCCATTGTCTTATATCGAGAACGGAGCCCCGCAAGGTGGTGGCTGGAGGACTTCAGTCAGCTATTTTCGCCGGCCCCATAGAAAATGAGAGGAGGGTGGCTGCGCATGCGCACTGCACCCTCCTTCACTTGCAGGGACCCGTTCTCGATATAGGTGCGGGTCCCAGCGGTTGGACCCGCACCAATAAGACAATGGGGGCATATCCTAGCTATATGCCCCCATTGTCCATGATGAGACAACCTCGTTAAGCAATCTATTATATTTGGTGGTTGCTATACGAGCCTACTTCTATCTAAGGCTACTTTCCCATTTGCGTTCGGGGCTCCGCTTGTGAGCTCCATTTGAAGGCTCTCACAAGCGGCCCCGAACGCATCCGTACTGCCCCAATGCATTCTGAGTGGATGCGGATCCGCTCAGAATGCATCAGTCTGGCAGCGTTCAGCCTCCGCTCCGCTCAGCAGGCGGACACCCGAACGCTGCTTGCAGCGTTCGGGTGTCCGCCTGGCCGTGCGGAGGCAAACGGATCCGTCCAGACTTACAATGTAAGTCAATGGGGACGGATCTGTTTGAAGTTGAAACAATATGGCTCAATTTTCAAATGGATCCGTCCCCCATTGACTTTCAATGTAAAGTCTGGACGGATCCGTCTGAACAACTTTCACACTTAGAATTTTTTCTAAACTATAATGCAGACGGATCCGTTCTGAACGGATCCAAACGTCTGCATTATAGGAGAGGATCCATCTGTGCAGACACCAAACGGATCCTTTCTGAACGCTAGTGTGAAAGTAGCCTAATAAAGACATTGTTTCCGTTTGGCATCCATGAATGTAATCTTCTCATATACAGAGTTTCCTAGTAACAAGGGATGAGTCACACAGCCACTTTATTGTAGAAATAGTGAACACCCCGAGCGGTCCTGCATTAACTCCTTCAATGACAGAAGATATGAAAATCAGATTTTACAGCCCATTATAAAGGTCCATTCACACGTCCGTAGTCCGCAATACACCGGGCTGGCACCCCTATTGAAATGCTTATTCTTGTCCGCTATTGCGGACAAGAATAGGGCATGTTCTATTTTTTTCGGGAGCCACAGACCGGAAGTACGGAGCTGAGGACTGGAAATGCAGATGTACAATGTGTGCTGTCCGCATTCTTTCCGTCCCCATTAAGATTGAATGGGTCCGCACCCGTTACGCAGAATTGCGGAATGGATGCGGACCCATTCTATGGACGTGTGAATGGACCCTAACATGGATTTTTTGATTTGGTTGTGTAGGAGATAAATACTTAATGCTTAGGGTAGTATTACACTGCCCGATCTTTGGTTTACACAATTCGTTCTATTCATTATAGGCAGCACATCCCTGATTAAGGTGGATTGTTGGGTATCAAGCTTGTTCCCGATAACCTTCCCATGTAAAGGTATCACAGATTACCCGAGCATTGAATTAATCTAAACTCTCTGTATGAGACAAGCAATGGCAGTAGCCATCACTCATCCCCACACAGTGGAAATGGTCACTGCATGTAAATGCAGCTCTTCACCTCCATTGAGGAGCAGGCAATTATCAGGAAGGAACACTTCCTTCCTGATAATCTCCTGCTCCATTGAGTTGCTTAAAGCTAGCATTAATGTGCATTTAGACACATCAATAATCGTCCAGATTACCGGGAAAGACCGTTCCTGCGAACAGTCGTTCCCGATCATCTGGCCGTCTAAATGTGCCACCGATCACCCAACGAACTAGTGAAATGCTTGTTCATTTGGTGATCCTGTCGTTCATGCAGGCATTACCGATCATGGCTTCTGAGCAGCAGATCATGTGGACTTAACAGCCATCTGCTGCTCAGAAGCCATGATTCTGTATGGAGACGTGGGGTCACAATAGCAATCCCTCGTCCTCATACAGTGAAGGAGATTGCTGCATGTAAATGCACGGTCTCCTTCACACAACGAGTAGCCGACTGTCAGGAAGAAAAACTTCCTTACCAACAATTGGCCGCTCAGTCGGTCCATCTAAATAACCCTTTAAACAGAGATGTGTTGCCGATAATCGGGTATTAGCGTTGGTAGAGCAGCAAAGTGCTCGGGTGCTCGAGGAGAACACCTCGGGATGCTCTACCGAGCACAATGGAAGTCAATGGGAAAACCCGAGAATTAAACCAGGCACCCCCTGCTCTGAAGAGGGGAGAGTGTCTGGTTCATAGTAAAAGGTCAGAAATTGATGGAAACACCAATGAAATGGTTCGGGAACAGCATGGGGAGGATGTCTGGATGCATCTTGGAATCCCAGGTCGCTGTTGGGAACGATGTTGTCCGAGTAGTACACCACTTTTACAGACTGACAATAATATGCACCAAACTGAAGATAAAATCGATTTTAGAGGAGAAATTGTTAGGAAACATTCTTTCCTGTATATTTACTTCTATATAAAGTGCAAGTTCTGCCAAAAATGACAAGGAAGAGGCACTCCGATACAACCTGTATATCACATAACGGAGGGCCTCATTCACATTGTGGTACAATTGTTCAGGTAGTGTTACTCCTACACTCATAAAGCTTATGCAATAAGGGAAATGGCTGCCAAAAATTACAAGGAACTGGCACTCCAATACACCCTTTATTACACATAAAGGAGGGCATCATACACACCCTTGAAAAATTATGATTGATGGCCTGCTGGTGACCCTCAAAAACATTAGGAGCAAGGGCCTCCTGGTGACCCTCTAAAACATTAGGGATGAGCGCCTGCTGCTGATCTGACCATCTAAAACATTAGGGGTGAGGGCCTGCTGCCAAGCTGACCATCTAAAAAATGGTGTGGACGAGGGCCTGCTGCCGAGCTGACCATCTAAAACATTTTGTGGGCGAGGGCCTGCTGCCGAGCTGATCATCTGCAAAATTTAGTGGGCGAGGGCATGCTGCCGAGCTGACCATCTAAAAAAAATTTGGGGAGAGGGCCTGGTGCCGAGCTGACCATCTAAAACATTTTGTGGACGAGGGCATGCTGCAAAGCTGACCATCAAAAAAAAAATTGTGGGCGAGGGCCTGCTGCCGAGCTGACCATCAAAAAATTTAGGGGTGAGGGTCTGCTTCTGACCTGACCCTCTAAAACATTATGTTTGAGGGCCTGCTGGTGACCCTCAAAAACATTATGGGTGAGGGCCTGCTGGTGACCCTCTAAAACATTATGGGTGAGGGACCGCTGCTGAGCTGACCCTCTAAAACATTAGAAGCGAGGGCAGCCTAATAAGCATGTTGATATGATGGAGGAGGAGGACGAGAAGAGGGAGATTGGGAGGGGTGCATGGGAATACCGTGTATTGAATACACCATAAAAGCCACATAGTGCCTTTATGTTCAGCCGCTTTCCTCTGGTGGAGTAGAGGTCAGGGGCAATACAGGCCTTGTTCATTTTTATAAGAGACAACCGGTCAGCATTTTCAGTTGACAGGCGGATGTGCTTATTAGTTATTATGCCCCCAGCAGCACTAAATACACGCTCTGACAAAACGCTGGCAGCAGGGCAGGCCAGCACCTCCAAGACGTAGAGCGCCAGTTCGTGCCATGTGTCCAGCTTGGACACCCAATAGTTGTAAGGCACACGGTCTGCTACGTACTCCTTCACCATCTTCTAAAATTTTTCCCTCCTTGTGACACCAGGCCGTGCATCAGGTTGAGGGTGCTGGTGGGGTGTCAAAAAACTGTCCCAGGCCTTGGAGAGTGTTGCCCTGCCTCTATTGGAACTGCTGTGTGTTCCACTCATCTCCCCTCCTTGGTTGCCCAAGGAACTACGTACTCTGCAGCCAGCGTTGTCAGCTGGAAATTTTTGGAGCAATTTTTCCACAAGGACCTTCTGGTATTGCACCATTTGACTCGTCCTCTCCACCACAGGAATGAGAGATGAGAAGTTCTCTTTGTAGCGAGGGTCGAGAAGGGGGTACAACCAGTAATCGGTGTTGGCCAAAATGCAAGGGTCACGGGAAAGGCAGCCTAACATAAAGTCAGCCATGTGTGCCAGAGACCCAACATACAAGACTTCGCTGTCCTCATCAGGAGGATGACTCTCAATCTCCTCATCCTCTTCCACCCATCCACGCTGAACAGATGGAATAAAAATTCCATGGGTACTACCCTCTGTAGCGGAGGCAACCATCTCTTGCTCCTCCTCATCATTCAATTTGCGCTGACAAGACGAACTAAGGGTGGTCTGGCTATCACCATGTGTACTGTCTTCCCCCATTTCCATGTGAAAAGCGTTCGCCTTAATTGTGAGCAGCGAGCATTTGAGTAGACACAAAAGTGGGATGGTTACGCTGATAATAGCGTTATCACCGCTCACCATCTGTGTTGATTCCTCAAAGTTTCTTAAAACTTCACAGGTCAGACATCCATGCCCACTCCTCACTTGTGAAGAGCGGAAGCTGACTGGAAAGGCGATGACCATGTTGCAGCTGGTATTCCACTACTGCCTTCTGCTGTTCACAAAGCCTGGCCAACATGTGGAACGTGGAGTTCCAGGGCGTTCTTACGTCGCACAACAGTCGGCGAGCTGGCAATTGCAAGCGCTGCTGCATCGTTGCCAGACCGGCGCAAGCTGTCGATGGCTTGCGGAAATGGGCAAACCCTGATGGAAGTCGGGCCCGCAATCCTTTGCGTCGGTAGCACCTGTGCCATCCCAGGGTACGACACGCTCCCGGCCTCCACAACGTTCACCCAGTGTGCCGTCAGGGAAATGTAGCGTCCCTGGCCAAAAGCACATGTCCATGTGTCAGTCGTTAAGTGGGCCTTCCCAACACTTGGGGCGGCGTTGCGGCATGACGTGAATAGACGGGCGTGCAGCGGTCCTCCCCCAACGCCGACCCTGGCTCCCGCTCCTGCTCTCGCTGCGGCCCGGGCGACGATTCCGACGCGCTGATCCGATGAGCCCGACCCCAGGCTGAGAGGCTGACCTACCTGATTGATGTGCCTGCCGGGTCCGCCTTCTGTGCCTCTGCTGCCCCGCGGCTGTGAAGCACTGCTGCCGTCTCCGCTGAGTTGACCTCGGAGGCTGTATGTCCGGGGTCTTTACCTGGGGTCCTAACTGCCTCAGGCTGCCCTTCTGTGCCCGCTCCAGGCCACTCAAGATCGGAGGCCACCTGCGATGTCCGAAGATCCGAAGTAGCGGCGCAGCGTGAGTAAATGCCCCCCTGTGTGTGCCGCATGGTGGTCTTTGGGAGTTCTGTTTGCCAGGTACTGTCTGTTGGGAGCGGTCGTCTGTGAGCCGTCTCCCGGGTCCTATCTGCCCTGTTGTCGGGTGACACTGAAGAGAAGGGGGCTGACCCCTTTACTATATGCTCCACTCTACGTCGCTCCACATGCCATTAAGCCAGCTGTTTTACTGTTTTATCTGTGGGGTGGCCGCGACAGTTGCCAAGCACCAAACAGCTTCTCTCGCTGGGCCCTATATCAGCCTTATACCTGTGATTTACATCAATCATATGCCTGCCACATTAGTGTACACCACTACAGCCCCTGTTTTGCCGCTGGACACCGCACCGCTGCGTGGTAAAGACTGCCATATATATAGACTGCCATATGTATACCTGCCATATATACCTGCCATATAAACCAGCCTTATACTAGCCAGATCAGTGTACATTACTACAGCCCCTGTTTCGCCGCTGGACACTGCACCGTTCCGTGGTAAAAACTGCTCCAACTCCCCTCTGACCCCCAGAACCCACAAGCCCCAGAACTGGGACAATTCCATTTAGGAGTTTTCCAAGACTCAGGTGACCGGGGGGTCTATAGGCAAGATCCCTGATTCATTTATCCTCTCTGGGTGCTATAAGATATACACGGTTGTTTATATAAGGAACATTAAGATCTGCGCAACATCCACTCTGAAACTACCGTGTAAGAGGCCGAAAGGGGAAGGGAACAAAGGGGGAAAGGGGGAAAGGGGGAGGGGGGGAAAAAAAAAAAAATAAAAAAAAATAATAATAATAAAATAAAAAAAAATGGCTCCAAAACCATCAAACAGAAAGTCCATCGGAAGCTCTCCACCCAAAGGGGGCACTGTAAGGACGCAGCTTGATAAATATCTCAAAACCCCACCTCCATTACCCAAGACAAGGGGTAATCAGAAGCAAACATCACAGATGGGGGATCATGAAGAGAATGAAAACCCTTCAAACAAGGTGGGAGATAACCGGGCAGCAGAAGTAGATAACCAGATGAGTAATATTGATCATAAATTAGCAGGTATATTGGAAGCAGTTAAAACAACCAACCAATCATTAAGTACCCTGACGACAACGGTGGCATCAGTGCAGACCGACATCGCGGTAATCCGGGACGATCTAAATAAAATGAGGCAGCGCGTTAAAGAGTACGAAACCCTGTCTATAGAGCTGCAAAAAGAATCCAGCCAGATTAAAAAAAGGATGGCAACAGTAGAGAATGACAATAAGGCACTGAAGGGAAAAATGGCCGATTTGGAGGACAGATCACGGAGAGACAATCTCAAATTAGTGGGTTTTCCAGAAGGAGTAGAAAAAGATGACCCTATAGGTTTCATACAAAAATGGCTGTTAGATAATATAACAACGTCTGGAGCAGCTCCAGGACCCACAGTGGAGAGAGCGCACCGTATTCCAATAAGAAAACCCCTACCAGGGCTAGCACCAAGGCCCCTGTTAATTAAAATGACCTCCTCAAGGGATCGGGATAATATCCTTAGGTGGAAGAGAGAAGCGCAAATGGTGAAATACAATGATGCTAACATAGAGATATACCCGGATTTCTCGAA
This sequence comes from Bufo bufo, assembly GCF_905171765.1. NCBI lineage: Eukaryota > Metazoa > Chordata > Amphibia > Anura > Bufonidae > Bufo > Bufo bufo. The sequence continues at coordinate 274,044,605 of NC_053389.1, forward strand.
AGCGACGCAAGATAAAAGAAGAGAATATAAGGATGTTAAAAAGAGACTGATACAAGCCCAACTAAAATACTCCATGATGTACCCTGCGAAACTACGGGTCATCTACAAAGAAACCATTAAATTTTTCTCCAACCCAAGTGATGCAGCAGATTGGATGGACTCTCAGGGCATTAAATAACCCGCTCATGGTCGCGGTGGGGGAGAGCCGGGGGGGTCGATGGCGGGGGGGGGGGGGGGGGGGATAGTCGATAGTCAGAGACCTATGAGCCGCAGTTTGCGTCTCGCAGGTCAGAATGGGATTGGGGTTTGGGGGGTTGGGGGAGGGAGCTTCTTTCCGCGGGGAACTGTCGTGGTGTTGAGGGTGTGTCGTTGGTGGTTCCCCTGTCCCTCCGCTCAGTGCTGCCTTACTCTTCAAAATGTCTAGTATATTGACATGGAATATCCGCGGTTTTGCGGACAAAATTAAGAGGTGCGCAGTGTTTGATTTAGTTTCTAGACATTTACCAGCAATAGTGGCCCTGTTAGAAACTCATCTTACAGGTGAAAAAATAGCAGCACTGGGCGGAAGGAGATGGGCCTCTCACGAATACCATTCCTGTCACTCTATATATTCCAGGGGAATTAGCGTGTATATTCATAGACAGGTAGATTATGACCCAATAGAACAGCTAATCGATCAAGAGGGCAGGTTCATTTTTTTGCACTGTTATTGGCAGGGGCAAAGGAGAATCATAGCGTTTATATACATCCCGCCCCCCTTTACAACTACTGTATTATGTAAACTGATGGACTATATTGCAGCACGAGAGGAGTGCCCGGTGCTGGTGATGGGCGATTTCAACTCGGTCATGGACATTAAAAAAGATAGGATCTCCACCATAACCAATTATGAATTAAATCTAGGATCAAGTACAGTGCTATCTAGAATTTGCACAGAGATGGCACTGGTTGATATATGGCGATCTCTCTACGGAAATAAGCAAGTTTTTTCTTGCTTCAGTAACACATATAGGTCCATGTCCCGAGTTGATCTGGCTCTCGCCAGCCCCGGGCTCATCAATAGGGTAAAAAAAATGAATTATGAAAGTCATGGTATCTCGGACCACAGCCCGGTTTTGGTAATACTGGACAGTCCTAAGAAACCAAACCCAAATAGAATTTTTAAAGTTAACCCCCACTGGATGACATTGATAAGGAATCTAGATAAGATTAATGAAGAAATAAAACTCTTTTGGAGGGATAATGTTAATTCAACACATATCCATATGGTTTGGGACTCACTTAAGGCATACCTTCGGGGTATATATTCATACGAAATCGGGAAACAGAAAAATCTCTTTGCCCAAACTCAAAAAGAAATAGAAGGGAGGCTCAACCAGATAACGATTGAGATTATCCACGCAAACACCCAGAAAAACAACTTCAACTTAAAAAAGCACAAGATGAATATAAACAATATCTACACAAAAAAGCACAGAATAAAATGTTTTTTTCAGGGTTGAGGAGTTTTAGTGAGTCTGGTAAGCCAAGCAGATTATTATCTATGATAGTAAAAAATCAAAGGGGAGGTTCCAATATCATTGGTATTAGGACAGAGGCAGGAAACATCCTACGAGACCCTGATGACATTCTTAGGGAATTCACCACGTATTTTACGACACTATATCAAGCTGGGTCTAAAAATCAGGGAGGGAAAATAGATCAATATCTGGATAACATTGAGATCCCTGAATTTGACCAACAAGACATTGACTGGTTAAATAGACCTATACAACTGACTGAGCTACAGACTACGTTGCAATCTATCAAGGGCAACACATCCCCAGGGGTGGACGGTTTCCCATTTGAAGTATACCGGAAACACGAGGGAACGATTCTCCCCCAAATGTTGGAGGTACTAAATAAATCTTGGATAATGGGTTCACTACCCCCCTCATGGATAGAAGCCACTATCACATTGATCCCCAAAAAGGGGAAGGATCCGCTGTTAGCTGCCTCCTATCGCCCCATCTCTCTGTTGAATACAGACTATAAAATTCTTGCTAAACTGTTAGCCAACAGATTAAAAACTGTCATACACAAAGTCGTCCATGTAGATCAAACCGGGTTCATTCCCAAAAGAAACATACAGGATAATATAAGGCGGGCCTTCCTGAACATCCAGAAGGGGGACGGGGGGGACTGCTCCATCCTGTCTTTGGATGCCGCTAAGGCCTTTGACAGGGTGGAGTGGTCCTTCCTTTGGAGAGTACTATTGCGGGTGAAGATGGGCGAATATTTTTCCAGATGGGTTCGCATTCTGTACCAAAACCCGGTATCGAGGGTCCGAATAAATGGTGAATACTCTGCCCCTTTTCCCCTGAACCGAGGAACACGCCAGGGCTGCCCCCTCTCCCCCTTGCTCTTCTCGCTGTTCCTGGAGCCAATTGCATGTAAAATCAGAACAGATGTGGAAATATCGGGCTTCGGGTGCGAGGGAGAAGCTGACAAAATTAGTTTATATGCGGACGACATGCTGCTCTTTTTGGGGAAGGGGTACACAGACTTGCCCAGGGTTATGGAAAGTCTGGATGAGTTTGGATCACTATCTGGATATGACATAAACTGGGAAAAATCCAAATTCCTTCCATTGAGACGCCCGGTTCCACGGGGCCACAATTTCCGGGTTAGTATATTGACCCCAGCAGACTCTCTATTATACCTGGGTATCCAGATAGGGACCAAACTGGAACATTATTTGAAACTGAATATACTCCCAATAATAGATAAAGTCAGGGAAAAAATTAGAACATGGCTAAAACTCCCTCTGTCACAAATCAACCGAATAGCGCTTATTAAAATGACATTATTACCAATGTTACTATATGTTTTCAACGCTAGTCCAATCACGATAGAAGACAAGTTTTTCAACAAGTTAGAGACCCTCTTTAACGAACTGATATGGGGCCGCAAACGAGTCAGAATTAAGATTCAGTATCTGTATAAAGAAGAGGGTGGAATGTCCATCCCTTTTTTAAAAGGATATTACCTAGCTGCCCAACTGAGATGGTGTGTGAGGAATCGGAGGAATAAATGCATCTGCCTTCTTTTTGGGGAGCATTGTAGACTATGGTCGGATCTTTTTCACATTCTTGAAACCGGTATTCTTAAGAAAACAACAATAATAAACCCGTTTTGTAGAATGCTTGGGTATATTTGGCAACAAATTAGAGACATGGCGGGTGTATCTGAAGCAGTTCAGTACACCCCATTGTGGGGGAACGCACACTTACCACAAGTTATGCAACTAGGCCACGCTGAATATTGGGAAACACATGGGATATATTTAATTGCACAAGTTTTTCATCAAGGACTGATTAAGCCCTTAAATGAAATATTACCAGATATCACATTAGGATTTATGGATAAATTTCGATATGAACAATTACGTCATGCCATATACCACACGGAGAATAAGAATTATTTGAAGATAGTAAGGAACACTTTTTTAGATTTCTGTCAAGATATGACATTTCTTTAACAATGTAACACTGCGCGTCAAACTCTAGCGGTAAATATTTATTTTAATACAGCTTATCTCCACCTCTCCTATCTATCACGCCGATGTGAAAAAACAGCATAGACACCTGTATAAATCTCAGTGCCTACCTTGACATAGGTGTCCCAGCTGCTGTTACGTATCTCGTGCTGGTCTCCGCTTGGTAATTGCTGGATGAAGCAAATAGGGAAAAACGGGTCCCAGGGGAGGTGGCTGTAGCATGAACTATTAAACAATATTAAAGTTTTGGGAGTACGCCCCGGCCGGTGGCGTTGTACTCCCGTTACCTTTCACTTGAGCTCACGTATGAGCTGGTGACGTCACCGTTAGTGAGCTACGGATGGCAGTGTGGATCTAACTCCCAACGCGTTTCGAGTACAAGCGGTACTCTTCGTCAGGGAACGTTACATTCACTGTGCATATGCTCACTATTTATAGACCATGCCACATGTCCATCCTCCCTAGGTGTGTTTCTTAATCAAAGCCGAACACCTCTATTTCGGAGTTCAGACCTTTTGGTAACAGTGTATCTAGATTAAATATCCACTCAGACTCCCTTTTAGATTGTTTTTTTATATAGTCTCCACCACGGGCATCTGTTTCCACTTTCTCCACACCCATAAACGACATACCCTCTAAATGTCCTCCGTGTACCTCCATAAAGTGTCTAGATAAGGGGTGTCCTAATGATTTTTTCTTTATATTGTATATATGTTCACTTATACGTTTTTTTAGTGTTCTTTTTGTACGTCCGATATATAACTTGTTACAGGGGCATTTGATAGCATAGATTACGCCTTCTGTATTACACGAAATGTGTCCCCTTATTTTTTGTTCAAAGTTACCTTCATGGTTTTTAATACTTGATACTTTCACTGTATTCTTTATTGTATTTTTACACGGTGCGCATCTTTTGCACGGGAAGAAACCTTGTGGCAGGTTTGTTATAATATTATTATTCTTTTTCAGTATTAGTCCCGCCCCCTTACTGGTTGAAGCGATTTTGTTACCTATATTGGCTGCCTTTTTATATATAAAAACAGGTGCAGATGGTATTAGGTTACCTACAATCCTGTCTTCCCTCAAAATGTCCCAGTATTTCCTTACAATTTTTCTCAGGATATATGTTTGTGTATTGTACGGGACTATAATGGGCGGTATTTTGTCTTTTATTTCTGATGCCTTTTGTTTCTTTTTATTTTTATTTTCATTCTCTTTCTTCTGTATTATTAATTTTTCTCTCTCTATCATTTTGACCTCTTTTTTCTGAGTTTCTATTTTATCTCCATTGTATCCTTTTGCTTCAAATTTATTTCCTAATATTTCTGCTTCCTTCTCGTATTCTTTTACTTCAGTGCAGTTTCTTCTTAAACGCAAAAACTGACTCCTAGGTATATTATCTAACCATCTTGGTAGATGTCAGCTCTCTCTATTGATATAGCTATTTGAGTCAGTAGGTTTAGAGTAAGTTTTAGTTTTTATATGGTCTTCTGCGGCAAAAATAGTAAGATCCAAAAAATTAATTTCATGTTTGCTATATATTAGAGTAAAATCCAAGTAAAAATCATTTTTATTAATATCCTCTAAAAATGCATGCAGTGCATGTTCCCCTTTATCCCAAATAAAAATGACGTCGTCTATGAAGCGCCGCCAGAGGACGAGGCCCGCCCGGAGCTCGCCATTGGGGTGTATGTGGTCCGCCTCCCAATGTCTAACATATAGGTTAGCGAACCCCGGTGCGAACCCCGTCCCCATCGCGGCCCCCCACGTCTGTAAATAAAAATCATCCTTGTATCTAAAATAATTCTTTTCTAATATAAATAAAATGCATTCTCCTATGTATTCTATTTGTAAGCTATTTAGTTCCCCTTTTTGATATAAAAAATGTTTTGCTGCAGCACATCCTTTGTTATTTTCAATTATAGAGTATAACGATTTAACGTCTAAAGTCCCTATTATATAACCATCTTTCCAATTTATATCCTTTAAAATCTGTAATATGTGGTTTGTGTCTTTTAAAAATGATGGCAGAGACTGGGCACACGGCTGTAGGAACTGATCAATGTATTTTGATAGTGTACTGGTTAAGCTCTCAATACCAGACACTATGGGCCTTCCTGGCGGTTTCCGGACATCTTTGTGGATCTTCGGATTTTGATAAAAAAATCGCTACTTTTGGATTTTTATTATCTATATATATACTTTCATTTTTATTTAAAATGCCCTCCGTTTTGCCTTTTTGTATCAGTTGTTTTAAGTCTTTTTTATACATGTCTGTGGGATCCTTTTTAAGGAGTTTATACGTTTTGTCATCCCCTAAAATATTCATAATTTCTTCATCATAATCCTCTTTGTTGAGAATCACAATACCTCCACCCTTATCCGCTGGACGAATAATGATCTCATTGTTTTCTTGCATTTTTTGTATTTACTGAAGTAAAAGAATACGAGAAGGAAGCAGAAATATTAGGAAATAAATTTGAAGCAAAAGGATACAATGGAGATAAAATAGAAACTCAGAAAAAAGAGGTCAAAATGATAGAGAGAGAAAAATTAATAATACAGAAGAAAGAGAATGAAAATAAAAAGAAAAAGAAACAAAAGGCATCAGAAATAAAAGACAAAATACCGCCCATTATAGTCCTGTACAATACACAAACATATATCCTGAGAAAAATTGTAAGGAAATACTGGGACATTTTGAGGGAAGACAGGATTGTAGGTAACCTAATACCATCTGCACCTGTTTTTATATATTAAAAGGCAGCCAATATAGGTAACAAAATCGCTTCAACCAGTAAGGGGGCGGGACTAATACTGAAAAAGAAGAATAATATTATAACAAACCTGCCACAAGGTTTCTTCCCGTGCAAAAGATGCGCACCGTGTAAAAATACAATAAAGAATACAGTGAAAGTATCAAGTATTAAAAACCATGAAGGTAACTTTGAACAAAAAATAAGGGGACACATTTCGTGTAATACAGAAGGCGTAATCTATGCTATCAAATGCCCCTGTAACAAGTTATATATCGGACGTACAAAAAGAACACTAAAAAAACGTATAAGTGAACATATATACAATATAAAGAAAAAATCATTAGGACACCCCTTATCTAGACACTTTATGGAGGTACACGGAGGACATTTAGAGGGTATGTCATTTATGGGTGTGGAGAAAGTGGAAACAGATGCCCGTGGTGGAGACTATATAAAAAAACAATCTAAAAGGGAGTCTGAGTGGATATTTAATCTAGATACACTGTTACCAAAAGGTCTGAACTCCGAAATAGAGGTGTTCGGCTTTGATTAAGAAACACACCTAGGGAGGATGGACATGTGGCATGGTCTATAAATAGTGAGCATATGCACAGTGAATGTAACGTTCCCTGACGAAGAGTACCGCTTGTACTCGAAACGCGTTGGAAGTTAGATCCACACTGCCATCCGTAGCTCACTAACGGTGACGTCACCAGCTCATACGTGAGCTCAAGTGAAAGGTAACGGGAGTACAACGCCACCGGCCGGGGCGTACTCCCAAAACTTTAATATTGTTTAATAGTTCATGCTACAGCCACCTCCCCTGGGACCCGTTTTTCCCTATTTGCTTCATCCAGCAATTACCAAGCGGAGACCAGCACGAGATACGTAACAGCAGCTGGGACACCTATGTCAAGGTAGGCACTGAGATTTATACAGGTGTCTATGCTGTTTTTTCACATCGGCGTGATAGATAGGAGAGGTGGAGATAAGCTGTATTAAAATAAATATTTACCGCTAGAGTTTGACGCGCAGTGTTACATTGTTAAAGATATATTTGTGTCTTGTATGGCTGGTCCGTACTAAGTCTCGTATAGCAGGTACGGGACTGCTATTACACTGCAGCATCATCACATGTGTTTAAGCGCCAGTTGATAAGATTATAAAGATATGACATTTAACACCTCCATATCACAGATGTACGTTAAGTTAAAATATGAACACACAAAAACGATCACATTTAGGGGTGAGGCTAAATGGGAAAGAGATTTACACAAAGGGGAACCGATTATGTGGAATACTGTATATAGAAATATTAAAAGATCGACCGTGTCACCCGCACATGCATGGATCCTTTTGAAAATCATACACCGCCTCTATTATACACCAGCATTACTGCACACCTTTTATAAAAATAGGAAACAGAACTGCTACAAATGTAACAAAGACAGAGGAGATTATAAACATCTGCTGTGGGAATGCCCAGGGATAAATGAATACTGGATAAAAATATTTCGGAAACTGCAGGACCACTTCCCTATGAAGTACCAGGCATGCATTGATTACGCCATCCTGGGTACATTCCCAGAGACGGTTGAAAATAAAATTGAGCAAATACTGTGGTTTCGGGGCACCGCACTAGCCAAAATAATAATTGTGAAACACTGGGGCACCATGAAATACCCCAGTTTTCAGGAGTGGTTGGAGTGGATGAATAGAGTTAGGCAGTATGAACATATTCTAGCCCAAACAGCAGGGAAAAGGGCAATCTGGCTACGGATCTGGGGAAACTGGAAATAACGACAGCCGATGTAGATACGGCGGCTTTGTGGAGGAGAGGGGGGGCAACTGGCAACAATGACAAAGATGCAGACACAGCAGCCCCGGGAGGGATAAGGGGGGTGTATAAATAAAATGGAAATTCAGCACAGGATTAGATTAATGTATTAATGTATTCCTACTTTATTGCTTTGTGATATTGAAATAGAAGATTGTTATACACTATTTTTTTGGAAAATAAAATATATTCAAAAAAAAAAAAAGTGGGCCTTCCCAATAACTGTGTTGGTCAGGGCACGGGTGATGTTATGGGACACACGGTAAAAAATATTGGCGGCGGGGGACAGAGTACCGTGGGACAGCCGTCACCATCAGGCTGCGGAAAGCCTCAGTATCCACAAGCCTAAATGGCAACACTTCCAGGGCCAGCAATTTGGAAAGGTGCTCATTTAGTGCTATGGTCTTTGGGTGTTAGGCTGGGTATTTGCTCTTTCGTTCAAATGCCTGGGGTATAGACATCTGTACGCTGCGCTGGCACACAGAAGTGGATGTGCTAGCTGATGGTGCTTGCAAAGATCCAGGTGCATGGTGGGAGGCCTCCGGCCTGCGTCTTGGACAGGGGATTGGCCAGCACGTTACACAGACGAAGAGGAGGCAGTAGTGTGACTAGCAGACACTGGTTGTGGACCCAGGCATTCGGCCCACCTATTAGGGTGCTTTGATGCCATGTGGCGGATCATGCTGGTGATGGCGAGGTTGTTAGTGTTCACGCCCCTACTCATTTTGGTACGGCACAGGTTGCAAATGACAATTCTTTTATCGTCCGCATTTTCCTCAAAAAAGCGCCAGACTGTGGAACACCTACCCCTTGGCAAGGGAGATTGCCGCAAGGGGGTGCTCCGGGCAACAGTTGTGGGCCTGTTTGGTGTGGCCTGCCTTCTCCCTTTTGCCACCCCACTGCCTCTTCCAGCCTGTTGCAGTGTTTCGGATCCCTCTCCCTCTGTACTGCTGTCCTCGCTCGACTTGCTACCTTCCCAGGTTGGGACAGTGACTTCATCGTCCAGCACCTCCTCTTCCTCACTCTGCTCATCCTCCTGACTTGTTGACCTAACAACAGCCTCAGTTATTGACAACTCTGTCTCATCCTCATCATGAACCTCTTGAGACACTAATTGCGGTTGACTTATTGGCAACTGTGTCTCATCATCATCATCCGCCTCGTGAAACACTAATTGCCGTTCCCCACCGTCATTTTCTTCTGACTGTGGATGCTCCAGAGTTTGGGAATCAGGGCACAAGATCTCCTCATGTCCCTCTTCAAACGGGAATGGCGAGAGGCCCAAATTAAGGAATGGCGATGAAAACAGCTCCTCAGAATATCCGAGTGTGGGATCACTTGTTTGCCAAGACTCTCCATGGTGGGTGGAAGGAGTATCAGGGTGAGGATTCTGTTGACAAGACTCTTGGCTACTGAGACTGGACTTTGTGGAAGACAGGGTGGTGCTTAACCGACTGGAAGCATTATTTGCTGCAATCCAACCGACCACCTGGTCGCACTGGTCTGACTTCGAGAGTGGTGTCCTGCGCCGCCCTGCAAACTGGGACATGAAGCTAGGTTACGTGGATGAATGTGTTTCTTGTGCTCTCGCAGAAGGCACAGTTTCAGGGCCACGGCCTCTGCGTGCACCATCAGCAGCACGGCCACTTCCCCGTCCCTTACTGCTCGCCTTGCACATATTAAATGGAATATATGCTTGTAAGTATGTCACACGTACAGTCGTGGCCAAAAGTTTTGAGAATGACAAAAATATTAGTTTTCACAAAGTTTGCTGCTAAACTGCTTTTAGATCTTTGTTTCAGTTGTTTCTGTGATGTAGTGAAATATAATTACACGCACTTCATACGTTTCAAAGGCTTTTATCGACAATTACATGACATTTATGCAAAGAGCCAGTATTTGCAGTGTTGGCCCTTCTTTTTCAGGACCTCTGCAATTCGACTGGGCATGCTCTCAATCAACTTCTGGGCCAATTCCTGACTGATAGCAACCCATTCTTTCATAATCACTTCTTGGAGTTTGTCAGAATTAGTGGGTTTTTGTTTGTCCACCCGCCTCTTGAGGATTGACCACAAGTTCTCAATGGGATTAAGATCTAGGGAGTTTCCAGGCCATGGACCCAAAATGTCAACGTTTTGGTCCCCGAGCCACTTAGTTATCACTTTTGCCTTATGGCACGGTGCTCCATCGTGCTGGAAAATGCATTGTTCTTCACCAAACTGTTGTTGGATTGTTGGAAGAAGTTGCTGTTGGAGGGTGTTTTGGTACCATTCTTTATTCATGGCTGTGTTTTTGGGCAAAATTGTGAGTGAGCCCACTCCCTTGGATGAGAAGCAACCCCACACATGAATGGTCTCAGGATGCTTTACTGTTGGCATGACACAGGACTGATGGTAGCGCTCACCTTTTCTTCTCCAGACAAGCCTTTTTCCAGATACCCCAAACAATCGGAAAGAGGCTTCATCGGAGAATATGACTTTGCCCCAGTCCTCAGCAGTCCATTCACCATACTTTCTGCGGAAGATCAATCTGTCCCTGATGTTTTTTTGGAGAGAAGTGGCTTCTTTGCTGCCCTTCTTGACACCATGCCATCTTCCAAAAGTCTTCGCCTCACTGTGCGTGCAGATGCACTCACATCTGCCTGCTGCCATTCCTGAGCAAGCTCTGCACTGGTGGCACTCCGATCCCGCAGCTGAATCCTCTTTAGGAGACGATCCTGGCGCTTGCTGGACTTTCTTGGACGCCCTGAAGTCTTCTTAACAAGAATTGAACCTCTTTCCTTGAAGTTCTTGATGATCCTATAAATTGTTGATTGAGGTGCAATCTTAGTAGCCATAATATCCTTGCCTGTGAAGCCATTTTTATGCAATGCAATGATGGCTGCACGCGTTTCTTTGCAGGTCACCATGGTTAACAATGGAAGAACAATGATTTCAAGCATCACCCTCCTTTTAACATGTCAAGTCTGCCATTTTAACCCAATCAGCCTGACATAATGATCTCCAGCCTTGTGCTCGTCAACATTCTCACCTGAGTTAACAAGACGATTACTGAAATGATCTCAGCAGGTCCTTTAATGACAGCAATGAAATGCAGTGGAAAGTTTTTTTTGGGATTAAGTTAATTTTCATGGCAAAGAAGGATTATGCAATTCATCTGATCATAACATTCTGGAGTATATGCAAATTGCTATTATAAAAACTTAAGCAGCAACTTTTCCAATTTCCAATATTTATGTAATTCTCAAAACTTTTGGCCACGACTGTACAGTAGTGCAGGTTTTGTAAGTGTACGCGCAAATAAAGTACACAGAATGTCACAGATCTTTTTAGGATGCGCACATGTTAAACAGGAGGTATAGCGCAAGTAATGTCGCTGTCACCACCACCTAATAAAAAATTACACTGAATGAATGTCACTGATATTTAGGATGCGCACACGTTAAACAGGAGGTATAGCACAAGTAATGTCGCTGTCACCACCGCCTAATAAAAAATTACACTGAATTAATGGCACTGATATTTAGGTTGCACAAGCGTTATACAGGAGGTATAGCGTAAGTAATGTCGCTGTCACCAGCGGCTAATAAAAAAATTACACTGAATTAATGTCACTGATATTTATGATGCACAAACGTTATACAGGAGATGTAGCGCAAGTAATGTCGCTGCCACCAGCAGCAAAAAAATTAGGCTGAATGTCACTGATAGTTCAGATACACAAACGTTATACAGGAGATGTAGCGCAGGTAATGTAACTGTCTGCAGCAGACACTGTCTATGGAAAAAGTACACTGGATGTCACTGATATTTTTAGGCTGCGCACACGTTAGACAGGAGATGTAGCGCTGTCTGCAGCGGCCAAACAATTGCAAACTATTTAGGGCATGTTGCGCTAAAAATATATATTGCTGCCAGATATAACTATAGTCCTTAAAAGGACTTTTGGGTCTATAACAAGTATAAACATTAAAATATTGCTATTTCAATATTGCTATATGATGCGTTCCGGCCAGCCAATAACTGTAATGCCAGCAGCCAACATGGTTATGGCATTACAGTGAATGCCAGTACTTACCTGCACGTTTCTTGGCTGCATAGCGTGTGGGACTCTGCTTCTCCTACCTGTGCCCACCTCTGCCAGCTCCCGAAAACAGTAACAAAGGATATACTCATATTTGCTGCAGTCATCTTTACTTGCACACTATGGAAGGGTTACGAAATGTTCCCAAGGTGCAGATTTGTCGCTGCGATTTCTGCGACTGAAAATCTGTACACATCTGGGTAGGGTTGTCTCTGCAGCCTGAGCATCGATTTTTTTAAAAAAACATTCAAATGTACCTGCTGAATCTACTCAAAAAGGTGTGTAGAGTGAATGTGTGCAATACCAGACACAGCCAATGTACACGTGTGGCACTTTTTAACCCCTTAAAGACCGGGCCTATTTTCATTTTTACATTTTGGATTTTTCCTCCCCACATTCCAATAGTCATAACTTTATTATTTTTCCGTTCACATAGCTATATAGCTTATTTTTTGCGGCACAAGATGCATTTTTTTATGCAATTAATTTACCATGTCTTATATTAGCAAACGGGAAGCAATTTCAAACTGAATTCCGCAAAGCGTTCACTATGCACTAAAAATGACCTGACGTCCTTATTCTGCGGCTCAATATGAATGTCGCGATACCAAACTTGAATATTTTTTATTTTTTTTACTACTTTAAAAAAAATAAAAACCTTTGGAAAATCTAAATCTTCTTTCCATCACTATATTCTGACAGCCATAACTTTTTTATATTTGGGTCTATAGAGCTGTATGAGGGCTTGTTTTTTGTGTAACTGTCGTTTTTATTGGTACCATTTTTGTAGTATGTATGACTTTTTGATCACCGTTATTCAATTTTTTGGGGGGACAAGATGACAAAAAAAAATTGCGTTTTTCTTTTTTTTCCATTACGACATTCACCGCACAGGAATTAAAAAAAATATTTTAATATTTCAGACATTTTTGGACACGGCGATACCTAATATGTTTATTTTTTTATATTTTTATATGTAAAATTGGGAAAGGGGAGTGATTTAAACTTTTAATATATATTTTTTTTATAGTTTTTTTTTATAACTATTAGACCCCTTAGAGGCCTACTAAATGGGATCTTTTGATCCCCGCTGCTATTTATCCTAATAGAGATCTATTAGGGTGAATAGGATTTTTACACTCCATTCTGAGCTCTGCCTCGTGCCTAGCTCAGTATGGAGATTGCCATGGTAGGCCTGGATCGCTTCAACAGCATCCGCATCCCTCTGCCTTCATTCACAGGTGCCACGATCAGCGTTGATCATGGCACCTGAGGGGTTAAATGACAGGGCCGCTTCCTGTCAGTGCAGGCGGATGCAGTCTGTATGATCCAGCCAGCACCTGTCGTGTAGGGGTTAAAATAAAATGCTTATCCCACCATAGTAAGGCCTCTTTCACACTAGCGATATGGATTGTGTCAGGATCTGTTCAAGAAAAAACTGATGTTTTTTTCACACAATTCGAATCAGTTTTTGTCTGTGTTTTTTCCATCCGGATTGCATGCATTTTTTGCACGCTTGAAGAAAAAGTGAATAATAATCAACATGTCCTAGCAACCACAAGCCCCATTCATTTCTATGGAGCCAGAGCTGCGTGAAAAACTCACAATACAGAACATGCTTCCCTTTTTTCCTGAATGCAAAGATCATGTGTGAAAAATCGCATCCGGATGGAAAACTCGCTAATTGATATAAATGTCAAATTACCTTTTTCATGATCCGTATAATATAGATCACAGCAGTCTTGCCACAATTTTGAGAAATTGTGCCAAAAACCTTGTGAATAGACTTTAAGAAATGGCTTGCAATTTGCCAATTAGTTTGAGGATCTGCTGCCCCCTATCACTAAAACAAAGGAGTTGCAAGACTAGTAAAGCACAGCAACATTTTGTCAGATACGGTATCTTTTACCTTTACAGGTGAAACTCGAAAAATTAGAAAATCGTGCAAAAGTTCATTTATTTCAGTAATGCAACTTAAAAGGTGAAACTAACATATGAGATAGACTCATTACATGCAAAGCGAGATATTTCAAGCCTTTATTTGTTATAATTTGGATGATTATGGCTTACAGATTATAAAAAAAAATCACAATCTTAGAGAATTAGAATATTACATGAAATCAATTAAAAAAGGATGTTAAATAGAAAAATTTAGGACCTCTGAAAAGTATAATCATGCATATGTACTCAGTAGTTGGTTTGGGCCCCTTTTGCATCAATCACTGCCTCAATGTGGCGTGGCATGGATGCTATCAGCCTATGGAACTACTGAGGTGTTATGGAAGACCAGGATGCTTCAATAGCAGCCTTCAGCTCTTCTGCATTGTTCGGTCTCATGTCTCTCATCTTTCTCTTGGCAATGCCCCATAGATTATCTATGGGGTTCAGGTCAGTAATCCCATGGTCATTGAACCAGGTTTTGGTACTTTTGGCAGTGTGGGCAGGTGCCAAGTCCTGCTGGAAAATGAAGTCACCATCTCCATAAAGGTCATCTGCGGAAGGAAGCATGAAGTGCTCCAAAATCTCCTGGTAGACGTCTGTGTTACCTCTGGACTTAATGAAGCACAGTGGACCAACACCAGCAGATGACATGGCTCCCCAAATCAACATAGACTGTAGAAACTTCACACTGGAATTCAAGCATCTTGCATTGTGTGCCTCTCCACTCTTCCTGCAGACTCTGGGTTCTTGGTTTCCAAATGAGATGCAAAAGTTGCTCTCATCAGAAAAGAAAACTTTGGACCACTGAGTAACAGACCAGTTATTTTTTGTCTGTAGCCCAGGTAAGACGCTTCTGACATATTTTGTTGTTCAGTAAAGGCTTGACAAGAGGAATACGACATTTGATCCGTCTGTGTGTGGTGGCTCTTGATGCACTGACTCCAGCCTCAGTCCACTCCTTGTGAAAGTCCCCAACACTTTTGAATGGCCTTTTCCTGACAATCCTCTCCAGGCTGCGGTCATCCCTGCTGCTTGTGCACCTTTTTTTTCCACACCTGTCCCTTCCACATAACTTTCTATTAATGTGCTTTGATACAGCACTTTGGGAACATCCAACTTATTTTGCAATTACCTTTTGAGGCTTTCCCTCCTTTATGGAGGGTGTCAATGATGGTTTTCTGCACAACTGTCAGGTCAGCAGTCCTTCCCATGATTGTGATTGTTACTGACCCAGACTGAGAGAAAATTTAAAGGCCCAGGAACCCTTTGCAGGTGTTATGGATTAATTAGCTGACTAGAGTGTGACACTTTGAGCCTAGAATATTGAACCTTTTCACAATATTCTAATTTTCTGAGATTGTGAATTTGGGGTTTTCTGAAGCTGTAAGTCATAATCATCTAAATTATAACAAATAAAGGTTTGAAATATCTCACTTTGCATGTAATGAGTCTATCTCATATATTCGTTTCACCTTTTAAGTTGCACTACTGAAATAAATAAACTTTTGCACGATATTCTAATTTTTCAAGTTTCACCTGTATATATAACTTCAAAAATACTCAAAGCATGAAATAAAATAGCTTGCATCAATTTACATCCTGTATTCGTGGAAGATACTGGTTCACCCTGCAGAGCCCGAGTACCGTTGGGGAGTCTTAAAGGCAATGCTCCCTGGGAAAAAGAAAACATAGAAACATAGAATGTGTCGGCAGATAAGAACCATTTGGCCCATCTAGTCTGCCCAATATACTGAATATTATGGATAGCCCCTTGCCCTATCTTATATGAAGGATGGCCTTATGCCTATCCCATGCATGCTTAAACTCCTCCACTATATTTGCAGCTACCACTTCTGCAGGAAGGCTATTCCATGCATCCACTACTCTCTCAGTAAAGTAATACTTCCTGATATTACTTTTAAACCTTTGCCCCTCTAATTTAAAACTATGTCCTCTTGTAGCAGTTTTTCTTCTTTTAAATATTCTCTCCTCTTTTACCTTGTTGATTCCCTTTATGTATTTAAAAGTTTCTATCATATCCCCTCTGTCTCGTCTTTCTTCCAAGCTATACATGTTAAGGTCCTTTAATCTTTCCTGGTAAGTTTTATCCTGCAATCCATGTACCAGTTTAGTAGCTCTTCTCTGAACTCTCTCCAAAGTATCAATATCCTTCTGGAGATATGGTCTCCAGTACTGAGCACAATACTCCAAATGAGGTCTCACTAGTGCTCTGTAGAGCGGCATGAGCACCTCCCTCATTCTACTAGTAATGCCTCTCCCTACACAACCAAGCATTCTGCTAGCATTTCCTGCTGCTCTATGACATTGTCTGCCTACCTTTAAGTCTTCTGAAATAATGACCCCTAAATCCCTTTCCTCAGATACTGAGGTTAGGACTGTATCACTGATTTTATATTCTGCTCTTGGGTTTTTACACCCCAGGTGCATTATCTTGCACTTATCAACATTAAATTTTAGTTGCCAGATTTTTGACCATTCCTCTAGTTTTTCTAAATCCTTTTCCATTTGGTGTATCGCTCCAGAAACATCAACCCTGTTACAAATCTTTGTGTCATCAGCAAAAAGACACACCTTACCATCGAGGCCTTCTGCAATTTTGCTGATAAAGATATTAAACAATATAGGTCCCAGAACAGATCCCTGAGGTACCCCACTGGTAACAAGACCTTGGTCTGAATATACTCCATTGACTACAACCCTCTGTTGTCTGTCCCTCAGCCACTGCCTAATCCATTCAACAATATGGGAGTCCAAGCTCAAAGACTGCAATTTATTGATAAGCCTTCTATGTGGGACAGTATCAAAAGCCTTACTAAAGTCTAGATAAGAGATGTCTACTGCACCTCCGCCATCTATGATTTTAGTCACCCAATCAAAAAAATCAATAAGATTAGTTTGACATGATCTCCCTGAAGTAAACCAATGCTGTTTTTCATCTTTCAATCCATGGGATTTTAGATGTTCCACAATCCTCTCCTTAAGTATGGTTTCCATTAATTTCCCCACTATTGTTGTGAGGCTTACTGGCCTATAGTTGTCAGATTCCTCCCTACTACCTGTAAGTATGCAAATTAGAACTCCTCTAGAAAAGAGAAAACTTTTTAATAGTGTCACCATTAGGTGACTAACCTGTAATCCTCGATCCCATTGTTCAGATATTGTTCAGTCCCTTGAAATTTTTGACCATAAGCTTAGAATGCTATAAAATTACAAATTTGAGTAATACTTACCAAACCAACTCTCCTCTGCTCCCGTGCTGCTGCTCTTCAGGTCCCCAGCGCTGATGTTTCGACACAGACATGTGCCTGCTGCAGACTGCAGCAGAAATGACTGAGGTCAGTGACTAGTTGTGGTGGTCACATGTTACATAGTTAGTACGGTTGACACATGTCCATGTCAATATGTCAGTTTTGGAGATCATGATTCAGAGACTGTTGGGGAACTAGAAAAGCGTAAGGTGAGCATTACTCCGCTTGATTTTTTTTTATCTTGGTAAAACATTGAAGATGATCTAAAGCAGCCACTTGGATCTATAAACAGAGCTTTTTCACACATTTTGGTCCTTGTCAATACAGAGTAGGGTTCTAGTTGGTTACAGGTGGCACTACAGAAACACGTTCCTTTCTTTGCATGCTATAACCTCCATTACCTATCTATTGTCCATAATTTTGTATACAAAACTAAAGCCAACAAGAAGAGCAAACATGGGGTAATTAGAGGACAGTGACTGATCTGCATTTTATAGGAGGGAGGGGGGTTGAGAGGCAATGTTCCAGAGGATTACCTGTAGCTCAGCGGAGTAGACAAGGCCAACAAATTAGCTTTTCTAAATCAGAAGCCTTTAAGTGAAATTGATATAGACTTTTCATCTATTGTGAGGCTGTAATAGCTTCTATAAATACAAGAAAACTTTAAGTCAAGTGAGAAAAACAGCAGATGCGGATCAGAACTCTAAGCTTTTCACATGACCAGCAATAAGAAGCAAGGATATTTAAAGCCAACCCGTCACACTGAAAATGCAGTCCAATCTACCATCTATTTGTGAGCTTGAGAGTCAAGAAGGCGGCCCTGTTAGTCATTGACAGCTATCTATGTGTACACAGTCATAAAGGAAAGCTGTCAATCACTGATAGGACCACCTCCTTGACTTCAAAGCCCAGAATAAACACAAATTTAAATTAATAAAATACATGTTTTACTGAATCTTTTCTACAAAACTACATATCAATCTACTCAGCTCCCCCTGCTCTGAAAAATGCTGCCTTCAACATGATAGGGGAATGTTAGGGAATATGGATATCCTAAAGGGTGTCTCTCTTGAGATCCCCTTCTATGAGCCAGAGTTAAAGGTTATGTACACCTTTGGGGCAATTTTTTATATTATTGCATTGTAGTCATTTTGAGCTAAAAATCTTTTTTTCAATTGGTCACTAAAAATCTGAAATACTTTATTCGGTACATAGCTGAGATGCTCTAGTAGCAGCCTGTGAATTTTCTGTCATTTCCGTCAGTTGGGGAGCTGACAGGCTCCTTATCTCTGCTTTCTGACATTATAAACACTTAGGCTACTTTCACACTAGCGTTACAGTTTTCCGGTATTAAGTTCCGTCATAGGGGCTCAATATCAGAAAAAAACGCTTCCGTTTTGTACCAATGCATTCTGAATAGAAAGCAATCCGTCCAGTATGCATCAGGATGTCTTCAGTTCAGTCCCTTTTACGGTATTTGGCCGGAGAAAATACTGCAGCATTTTCCGGAGAAAATTCCGGAACACTTTCCATTGAAATGTATGAATACCGGATCCGGTACCAAGTGTTCCGGAAAAACGAATTCGGTTTCCCAGTCTGCACATGCGCAGACCTTTAAATCTGTGAAAAAGATAAATACCGGATCCGTTTTTCTGGGTGACACTGGAGAGATGGATCTGGTATTGCAATGCATTTGTCAGGCGGATTCGCATCCGTATCCATATGGATTTCCGGATCTGGCAGGCAGTGTGAAAGTACTCTTATTATAGTTCAGTTCTTATCTTACTGATAAGAATGTGGCTTAAATAAATGTTTATGACCTCTTACACCTGGAATCCCTCCACATACCTGAAGAATCCGTGAGAGAGGTAAAACTGAGCATGTGTGTCCAGGGCACCTTGCCATATTTACTTTGTTGGACATAAAAAGGCTGTTCAAAAGAAATAGCAGGTAGCGCTATGCTAACATTATTACTAGAATATCTGGGGATAGAAGCATTTAAAAAAAAAAAAAGGTTTATTAGATGACCAGCACAAAGTGAAAGTACCAGTCACACAGTTAGAAGAACTGTTTACCCTTTGTGACTCGCCCGTGTGAAAGGGGCCTAAGAGTATGTGCTCACATTTGAAAAATCCACTGTGGAATCCTCAACAGAAATCCACAAGGAAAATACACAATCATCAAAACCCTACAAAAAACTCTACGGACAGTTTCAAACGAGCATGTTAGGCTACTTTAACACTTGCGTTGTTGTTTTCCGATACTGAGATCCGGCAAAGGATCTCAATACCGGAAAAAAAATTATTCCGTTTTAATTTCACACAACCGCATCCTAACGGAACGGATGCACACTGATGTGCAAAATCAAAACGGATCCATTTAATTCCGGTATTGAGATCCACTGCCGGATCTAAATACCGGAATTAACAACACAAGTGTGAAAGTAGCCTTAGGCAATTTGCCCACGACCTTATGCCCTCTGGGATATACCGTCCGTGAGCGGGCCATATGTCCCGGAGCGGCATTGATCGTGCGCATGGGAGCGCACAGCATCATAGATTACAATGATGCTGTGGACGTCGGGCCGCCCGTGGGGCTATTGTCCTGCATTCAAATGATCATATGAATGCGGAACAAAAGCCCAGCCGGCGGCCCGACGTGCACAGCATGATTGTAATCTATGATGCTGTGCGCACAATTAATGCCGCTCCAGGACATATGGCCCGCTCACGGACCGTAAATCTCGGAGGGCATAAGGTTGTGGGCAAGAGGCCTTAGGTCCATGAAACATGCTCTGTGCGATGGCTGCATTTCCTGCTCCTCTGGCTGAACTCACTGCATCGTAACAACTTATGGCGCTGTCAGCTCCTGTCCAACCAAATACTTATTGTACTGTACTCATGGCATTCTGTGGGTAGAGTACACTAGACCCGTGATCAGGCTGGAATGCACAGCATTATAAATTACAAAGCTATTTACTTGAATGGGACTGAGCTGCACCTAGTTCATGTCATCAATGAACATGGCGTCACATGGCCTAGGAAGCAGCCTAAGCGCTCATGGAGCTCCGCAGCCTCTTCATACAGCTGATCAGCAGGGGTGATGGCAGTCAGACCCCCGCCAATCTCATACTGATACCCTATCCTGAGGATAAACCATCAATATGTTAATCCCCAGGGAAGCCCTTTAAGGGGATTTTCCTACAGCCCCATGCAAAGTGAAAGGGGGAGGAACAATAACACTTTGCATTTTGTCTGCAGCCCAACCTGTTTAGGGCAACAAATTCAGATTTTAGGTGCACATTAAAAATTAAATCACCCGAAAAACAATCAGTGTTACCTTCACAGAGGCTGATTGTTGGGGTCCAGCACTCGTGGGTGCTCGGTAGTGTAGCAGCACATGCGCGGTTGGTCTTTGCAGCATAACAGCGCTGGCGTGAGACTGACAGGGCCAGGAGTGATGTCTGCTGCTGTCAATTAATGGGAGGGGGTGCCTCTTAGGTAGCGGGGCCATTAGTCTGTTTGACGAGTGAATCAATTCATACAAATCTAAGATCTCATGCACACAAACGTATTTTATTTCCGTGTCCGTTCCGTTTTTTTATGGACCGTATGCAGGACCATTCATTTCAATGGGTCCGCAAAAAAAACTGAAGTTTCTCCGTGTGCATTTAGTTTCCGTATGTCCGTTCCGCAAAAAAATAGAACTTGTCCTATTATTGTCTGCATTACGGACAAGGAGAGGCCTGTTCTATTAGAGGCCAGCTGTTCCGTTTCGCAAAATACCGAATGCACACAGATGTCATCCATATTTTTTGCGGTTCCGTTTTTTGCGGACCGCAAAATACATACGGTTGTGTGTATGAGCCCTTATGCTAACATGCCTTCCTGATAACTGATCACCTGCTCATGTAATAGGGCCCTACACAGCGGCAAGCTAAAATGTGCACATTCCATACCTCCCAACCATCCCGTCTCCGGTGGGACAGTCACGGATTGGAGTGGCTGTCCCGCCCTCTGGCAGCTGTCCCTGCTTCAGCAGAGACAGTTGCCTGTAATGATGAAGCAGAGAGCGGTCGGCTCCCTGCTTCATTATTCCTCCCCCCTGATGGCGCTCCACACTGCAGGTCTGGACAGGGGGTGGGGCTGACCGGCAGTCAGCCTCTGCTCCTCCTCCTACACAGACCAGAGCAGACGATGTGCATCCTCCTGCTGCTGGGGAATCAGATATGTAATTATATATTTTTTTACTTTCTGTGAAGGGGGCACAATCCTGGGCATATTACCGTGAGGGGGCACATATCTGGGCATTGCTACTGTGAGGGGGCACATATCTGGGCATAACTACTGTGTAGTGGCACATATCTGAGCATCACTACTGTGAGGGGGCACATATTTGGGCATAACTACTGTGAGGAGGCACATATCTGTGCATAGTTACTGTGAGGGGTCATATATCTGTGCATAATTACTGTGAGGGGGCACATACCTGGACATAACTACTGTGAGGGGGCATATATCTGTACATAACTACTGTGAGGGGGCATATATCTGTGCATTACTACTGTGAGGGGGCACATACCTGGACATAACTACTGTGAGGGGGCATATATCTGTGCATAATTACTGTGAGGGGGCACATACCTGGACATAACTACTGTGAGGGGGCATATATCTGTGCATAATTACTGTGAAGGGGCACATATCTGGACATAACTACTGTGAGGGGCATATATCTGTGCATAACTACTGTGGGGGGCACATATCTGGACATAACTACTGTGAGGGGGCACATATCTGTGCATAACTACTGTGAGGGGGCACATATCTGGACATAATTACTGAGGGGGCACATATCTGAGCATCACTACTGTGAGGGGAAACATATCTGGGCATAACTACAGTGTGGTGGCATACAGGAAGAATAATTACTATGTGGGGGCATTTAGGGGACTGGGTGGGATTAGGTGTTTTGTTATGTTTTGGGCGGAGTTAGAGGCGTGGCCTAGTGCAGAAAAAATGTCCCTCTTTCTTCTTTTCAAAAGTTGGGAGGTATGCAATAGTCCCATCTCATAAAGCGATCGTGCACTGACAGGATACAGCACCTGCCATCACATTGCAATCTACGCCAGTCTAATCTCTGGGTCACCATTTTTGGGGTAAATCCTCTTCAAAGGGTTTCTGTCATGAGAAATAACGTTATGTAGCTGACTGACATTAGCGATGTGCTGATGTCAGCAGTACATAACAGTACGCTTTATAACTCCCTGCCCGCCGAGCTCTTAAAATAAACTTTTAAAATATGCTAATGAGCCTTTAGGTGCCATTAGGGTGTTGCTTTAGCACCTAAAGACCCGGTCTACGCACCCTTTGGCACGCCCATGTACACTTGATTGACTTTTGAGTTCTCCTCAGTGTCCCATAAATCCTGTGCCTGCGCCGTCTCGTTTAGTATTCGGCGCAGTGAGTGAAGGACGCACTCCTGCTGCCGGCTTCCTTCCTTTGGCGCAGTGAGGAAGCCGGCAGCAGGAGCGCGTCCTTCACGGGACACTGAGAATTCGAAAGTCAATCGACTGGACCTGGGCGTGCCAAAGGGTGCGTAGACCGAGCCTCTAGGTGCTGAAGTAACGCCCCAGTAGCACCTAGAGGCTCATTAGCATATTATAAAAGTCTTTATTTTACGAACACGGCGGCAGGCAGGGAGTTATAAAGCGTACTGTTATGTACTGCTGACATTAGTACTTCGCTTATGTCAGTCAGCTACATAACGTTATTTCTCAGGACAGAAACCCTACATGGCAAGACGATTTCTGGTCCAGGATGCAAATTTCCTCATGCGACACATCTGCTGTTTATGTGGAGGCTGAGCTATTAGCAGAAATGGGGCTGGTGTGTCCTAAATGAGGGTTACATAACCTGCAGCCTGGCAGCTACATATAGCATCAAGCAGGGCAAACGGGATTATGCCGGGTGTCTGACTGAGGATTATTTCGGACAGACACTGACGGAAAACGTGCCACCCGCCATCATCACCAGTTCACTTCACCCCCCACAAATGAATGTGTGCTCCGACTGCAACAACTCGTCAAAATACAGCACAACCCTATCACATAAAATAACCACTCGCGCCTCCGCGCATGCGCCGTGAACAAGCGAAAAGTCACTCAGCAACGTGCTCATCCGGGAACTTTTCAGCGCGACCGATCCCCCGCCTCCTGACGTCACTGGCCATAACAGCCGAACATAAACTAAGAAGAAACGGAGATTGTTTTCCCTGTTAACGGACGCCGGGGATACTATCTAACCGTGCGTCAATAGTACATAACATGAATACGCACTAGCAGGGGTGACGGACGGAGAAACGCATTGCTACGTTGTTAGGAGCGGGAGCAGTGTGGCGAACACACTAGAGAAACGTGAGATCTCCGTGGACACGTGAGCAGTGTTCGGCCAATCAGGAGTAGAAGGCGGGGCTTAGGTGCCGTGCAGTGTAGTGTGCTGAGAGAGCGGTGCGCACTTGGCTGGAGATAGCCTGAGGTAGCGGTCGTGGTACATTCAGTTAGCAGTTTGGGGGGTACACTCAGCCCTGGAACAACTTTTGCTCTGTACACACAATGTTAGGGAGATCACTGCAACATTCTAGTATCCAGGCAGAACCCCCATTGTGTATCTTGGCTACAGAGGAGGGTCGCAGAGGCTAAGCCCCCTCAAAAATTAATCTGAACCCCTTTTTACCTTCGCATTTCTTTCAACTGGACATCATGAGTCAATTTTGGACTTGATTCCTACATCAACTTCTACTGGACAGAGGTGTTTTTATCTAGTACCCCTCTCTCCCAAAGTCTTAAGAATATAGTAAGAAAATGGGGGTGAATGCTGTTCACTGGTTCAGGAAGGGTCTCCGGCTGCACGACAACCCTGCCCTGAAGGAGTGTATCCGAGGGGCTGACACCATCCGCTGCGTCTACATTCTGGATCCGTGGTTTGCAGGATCCTCTAACGTGGGAATCAACAGGTGGAGGTAAGGAAGAGCCCCGCTCCTCTTTCTTCTGGATACTTCAAGTAGGAATAGCCCTATTTTGTATCATTTACATCTCAGGCTCAGATAATCGGATGAGCTGACTTAAAGGAATTTTCCATTCTTATAGGACTTATCATTTAGCCAGGTCAGGACTCGGGGTCAGTGAGTTCCCACCACCCATCCATGCCCTAACTTTATTTTTTATGTTGGAAACCCTTTAAGTCGTGTACGTTTCCATATTTCAATGGAGGTTATAGAAAGTTATAACTCTGCACCAAATGAGTTTAGTTGATTAAAGAGGGTGGGGACTTGAGCCTCCCTCTGTGGTTGAGGTGTTGGCACCAGGACCCCCACTCCTGGCACTGATGTGTCAGAGACTGAACCAGGAGGAGATGACATCCCAGTATGTCTCCTTTATCCCCCACTTTTGTCTTCTGGAAGGATAGTTGAGATTGTAAATATGATGGCCATGCATAATGTTATGTAAAAGTATGAGGATGACGGGGCTTTATGTAACAGAGGGATTACATACTTGCCACCAGATGGCTTCAGAAGTTAAGTTCATATGTGACCTATGTAGGTCAACCAGACCCTTCCTGTAAAGTACCACAGAACCTACCAAACTCTGCCTGGTACTTCACCACACTGCAGGTCCTGCCTGGCCGTGTACCACAGCACCTACCAAACTGTGCCTGGCAGTGTACCACAACATGTTAGACCCTGCCTGGCAGTGTACCACAACATGTTAGACCCTGCCTGGCAGTGTACCACAACATGTTAGACCCTGCCTGGCAGTGTACCACAACATGTTAGACCCTGCCTGGCAGTGTACCACAACATGTTAGACCCTGCCTGGCAGTGTACCACAACCCATGTCAGACCCTGCCTGGCACTTTACCACAACCCATGTCAGACCCTGCCTGGCACTTTACCGCAACCCATGTCAGACCCTGCCTGGCACTTTACCGCAACCCATGTCAGACCCTGCCTGGCACTTTACCGCAACCCATGTCAGACCCTGCCTGGCACTTTACCGCAACCCATGTCAGACCCTGCCTGGCACTTTACCGCAACCCATGTCAGACCCTGCCTGGCACTTTACCGCAACCCATGTCAGACCCTGCCTGGCACTTTACCGCAACCCATGTCAGACCCTGCCTGGCACTTTACCGCAACCCATGTCAGACCCTGCCTGGCACTTTACCGCAACCCATGTCAGACCCTGCCTGGCACTTTACCGCAACCCATGTCAGACCCTGCCTGGCACTTTACCGCAACCCATGTCAGACCCTGCCTGGCACTTTACCGCAACCCATGTCAGACCCTGCCTGGCACTTTACCGCAACCCATGTCAGACCCTGCCTGGCACTTTACCGCAACCCATGTCAGACCCTGCCTGGCACTTTACCGCAACCCATGTCAGACCCTGCCTGGCACTTTACCGCAACCCATGTCAGACCCTGCCTGGCACTTTACCGCAACCCATGTCAGACCCTGCCTGGCACTTTACCGCAACCCATGTCAGACCCTGCCTGGCACTTTACCGCAACCCATGTCAGACCCTGCCTGGCACTTTACCGCAACCCATGTCAGACCCTGCCTGGCACTTTACCGCAACCCATGTCAGACCCTGCCTGGCACTTTACC
This sequence comes from Bufo bufo, assembly GCF_905171765.1. Taxonomy (NCBI): domain Eukaryota; kingdom Metazoa; phylum Chordata; class Amphibia; order Anura; family Bufonidae; genus Bufo; species Bufo bufo. Next base: position 274,070,699 of record NC_053389.1, read on the forward strand.
GCAACCCATGTCAGACCCTGCCTGGCACTTTATCATAACCAACACAAAAGCTTGTCTGGCAGTTTACCACAGCACATATAATTTCACACTTGCGTTCAGAGCGGTATCCGTCTGGTATCTGCACAGACGGATCCGCACCTATAATGCAAACGCTTAGATCCGTTCAGAACGGATCCGTTTGCATTACCATGAACAAAAAAAAATATATATATATTTTTTTTTTTGTTCATGATAATGCAAACGGATCCGTTTTGACTTTACATTGAAAGTCAATGGGGGACGGATCCGTTTGAAAATTGAGCCATATTGTGTCAACTTCAAACGGATCCGTCCCCATTGACTTACATTGTGAGCCTGGACGGATCCGTTTGCCTCCGCACGGCCAGGCGGGTACCCGAACGCTGCAAGAAGCGTTCAGGTGTCCGTCTGCTGAGCGGAGCGGAGGACAAACGGAGCCAGACTGATGCATTCTGAGCGGATCCGCATCCATTCAGAATGCATTAGGGCTGACGTTCGGGGCCGCTTGTGAGAGCCTTCAAACGGAGCTCACAAGCGGACACCCGAACGCTAGTGTGAAAGTAGCCTAATGGTGGCTTCCTTCTTCCAGCACTTTCTAGGTGGGTATTGTTTCCTTTGCCAGTCACTTCACCTCTGACATGCAGCACTTCATGGTTGATGGGCATTACCACGTGCAGCCTTTAGAAAGCTGGGATAACCAGGGTTTATAATGTATTTGGAGTAGATGGCTGAGGAAGGAGGGACGTCTACACTGGCACTACTCCCTCTGCTTGCCTCTCTCTGGAGGATGTGTCCTGCCCAGAGAGTTGGGCGGACTTCCGTAAAGGGCGTAGTGAGGTCTGAGTGCTCGGTCTGCACAGGCATGCGGTCGGTATGGGGTCAGTCACTGCACCTTTGTGTAGAATTATACTGGACTAGGAGCTTGATCGTATCTATGGGAATAAAGGAATACTGTTCAAATAATTTCCCAAATTCAGCTCTAATATTGTTCTCCCGATGTGGTGAAATTATGACTCCATGCGTGTCCTGACAGGTACAGGTTGTTTTGGCATGCTGGAAGTTGTAGTATCTCAGCAGCTGAGTACTTTATAGCAGTGGTCTATCTTTCAGACCATAGATATGTGTGTGGTTACTTACATCCTTATGTCCATGGTAGGACCAGTACTGCTGCTCCTCCCTGCAATCATCTCTTCAGGACTGAATGCCATCTGTCAGGACCCTACAAAGTTGGGACCATGCTGAAACACTGCATGCGCTTTATAAGACTGGGGCTATAGGGTTAAATGTTTTGTGATGGTCTCCTGTGATCTTCTTTCCCATAGGGTAACATTTAGGTTGCTGTAACCAAATGTTGGAGTGTAACCCCAGCCTAAGGGCTCATTCAGACGGCCGTATGCTGTCCGCAAAAATACTGAATGCTATCCGTTTTTTTGCGGATCCGCCAAAAAAATGAAACATGTCCTATACTTGTCCGTGAAAATCAGGACATGGCCCCATTGAAGTCTATGGGTCCGCAAAAATACTGAATGCTATCCGTTTTTTTGCAGATCCGTTTTTTTGCGGATCCGCAAAAAAACGGATAGCATTCAGTATTTTTGCGGACAGCATACGGCCGTCTGAATGAGCCCTAAAAGTGATAACCTGCTGCAAAGTAGGACTGAAACCGTTCCTGACAATATTATATTCTAGTGCCCTCTAAACTATGGCTTTAGATGTGTTACTAAGCTATTACTCCCACCATGGCCTGACAGGAGTTTTGTCTTTGGGGACCCCCTCCTTGAAATTTTCACTGCTTGTAGATGACAAAAAGTTTCAGTTCATGCTTTTTAAGGAGATCAACCCTATTAAAGGGGTTGTCCGGGTTCTGAGCTGAACCCGGACATGCCCTTATTTTCACCCAGGCAGCCCCCCTGAGGCTAGCATCGGAGCATCTCATGCTCCGATGCACTCCCTTGCCCTGCGCTAGATCGCACAGGGCAAGGTCTTTTTTGTTTTCAATAAGTTTCCGCCCGGCATTGTGTTCAGTGACATCAGCGGCTTTGATGGGCGTGCTTTAGTGCTGCCCTAGCCGTTCTACTGGCTAGGGCAGCGCTAAATCCCTCCCATCAGTGCTGGTGACGTCACCGGGCTTCCTGGCAGCCCCATGGAGAGCCCCGGTACGTCACCGGATCTCCAAAAAATGCCTTTGCCCTGTGCGATTTAGCGCAGGACAAAGGAGAGCATCGGGGGGCTGCCGGGGTGAAAATGGAGGGATGTCCAGGTTCAGCTCTGAAGCCGGACAACCCTTTAAACCAGGTATACTGCCTGATGGCATTGATCATGCTGATTAAAACGATACCTCTTCTCTTTTGTCTATGTTAAACAGCCACAGAGATATGTCTACATTTTATTCATATGCAAATGAGCACATTGGAGCACCAGGAGGACGGGGCTGAATCATTGGAGCACTGCTTTTGTAACACACCCTTGACATTGCTAGACTTCAGCATGCTAAGGGCAGAGCTGTTTCCTAGCATGTACATATGATATACCCTACTTACTATAGCCTTACCAAGTTGAGAATAGAAATTTTCTTTGCTTAGAAAGCGATGACCTATTTGTTTATTCACGGCACAACATATTATTATAAAGACATCAGTTATATGTATTAGCGTTCTAAGTATAGAAAACCATCCTTTCTCAATATTGGGAAGGCTATAGCCTGGAGGTAAGTGGTCAGCGTTGAGTGTAGATATCCCAGGAGAGAATTCTAGATTCTCTCCCCTTAGCATGCTACTGTCTAACTCTGTCAATCCAGGGGAGGGGGGAGTGTGCAGAGCAAAAGGGGCATTACCAAAGCAGTGCTCCAAGGATTCAACCCTGCCCCTTGGTGCTCCAACATGCTTCTTTGCATATGAATAAAAATGCAGATATCTCTGAAGCTGTTTAACATCCATACAAAAGAAAGGCGTCATCTTAATCAGCATGATCAATCCTACCAGGCAGTATAGGATGATGCCACCTCTTTGGCCCTGACAGTATGAGGATGGATCACACATTGTCCCTATGTTGCATATTTGGATAAGTATTTTTGCCCACCCTATTGGTCATATTGGAAGCCCAGATTCACAGATGGTCTTTACATGGCATGCATTGCGGGTAGTAGTTCCACAGCAGCTGGAGACCACTGCTCCATGGTATGTGTATGAGTGAACGTTGCTGCTGGCTGTAGTAGTCTGTCAAGGCCACGGATGACGTATCTCAATGTGGGAAATAAGAGAAAATCGATGGAATAAATGGCATTATTTTACACAGGAGCATGTTCATTGACTCGGTACTGAGCTGTGTGCGTAAGAATTTAATTAAACTGACACATCAAGATATCTGATGGCTTTTGGTATTGAATGAGCTGAAAATAGCTGAAGTGAAGCATCTGGGACATGGCGTAGCCTCCATGTGTCACCTTCAGCCTTTAGCTGAGTTTTGCTTTATTAGAGTCCATTGTGGCTCGGAGGCTGTAATCTTCAGATACATAGATGTCAATCACTGATAGGACCACCTCCTGGACTTCAAAGCCCAGAAAGAGCAGGATATTAAGTGTATAAACTCCAAGTTATACTATATCTGAATCTGCTCAGCTCCTCCTGCTCTATAACATGCTGCCTGCAGATTACACTGCATTATCATAGGTGCATTTTACCGAGTATAATTCATGTCTATGATCAGGCTGTACATGTACGGGTGATTCACTGCAGCATGTGAACTTTGGGCGTTATCTTATATTAACCTGTGCCAAGCAGGAAGATGGCATTGCCCTTCAACATAATGGGTGTTGTGACCCTGCACTTACTGGCTGCTTCTAGTACTGCAGGACACAAGGACGGGAATAGAGCTTATTTTTTGGCTTGCTCCAGAGAGATGAGCCTGCACTGGTTTTACACCAACTGTAATGGGATTAGTGACTAGTCCCTGCCACAGGGGTAGATGCTCCCTAAGACACCTCCCACTGGACAGATCCTGAAGAAATAGGATTCCACTTCGGTTGCCTGACACTTGGGCTATAGGATTCTCTAAAAGGCTTGGGACTTGGCTGCTTGAAGATTATTTTGGAGCATTGTCTTCTGGAAGCTGCAGCAGATCCTTGTTGGTGACAGGGTTAAGGAAAGCTTTTTACACTGCCAGATGCATACCTGAGGACGGGCGTTCTGGTGAAACCTATGTAGATATCGCCCTGTGTAAAGTTTGGGCTGCCTTCAGTGGGGGTCATCCCTCTGCTTCTTGTAGTGTCTCTGTAATGTCTGTTTTTACATGTCTTCCCCTGTACTGTGACTTGGTCTTCCCCTCCTCCATACCGAGATCTTCTTTTCTGAGAATATATGTTGAATACATTGTGTACCACAGAGGTAGAAGACGACCGATCAGACAGCGGAGGAGCAGCATAATACATAGTACATGCAGAAAGGGAGTCCAGGGAAGTGTCTGCCCACCAGTATATTTCTGGTATCCCAGGAGGTAGGTGACCAGTGCCCTATGCAACATACCACTTGCATTTAACTTTAAGTTACTTTCTGTAAACTTCTATGCGAGTTGTTGTTCCACAAGCTGCACAAGTTCATGGTTAACTCCTGGGATAATAGGGGTGAAGTTTGGAAACTTTACTGCTGAGTTAGGTTGTATGGGCAAAAGATAGTTGACATCTACGGTGAAGTATTGCAGGAAGTGGTAGCTGAAATGCAGAAGATTCATAGCCTTCCATGACATCCTGGTCTCCATTGCATGCTTAGGTGAAACCTCAATCTGATTGAAGTTGAGAGAGTGAATGCCTTCTTTCATAACTTTTGCAAGAACAAGGGGACTCTGACAGCCTTGACATGGAAATCCGACTGGAACAGAATAGGATGTGACTGAGACCATCAGGAGCTGCAAAGTGGACCTCAGCCGTGTTAGCCCCCCCATATCAAAATTTTTGAACAAAACATATGCAATTGGTTAGATCTTTGTTAGATCAGGTTAGATCAATTGTTGTTTGCGTTAGATCTCATACAGAAGTAGAGATATTAACAGTTATTTGCAGGGGGGGCTAACCCGTCATCAGCCCCCCCTTATCAAAAAATTGACCAAAAAATTAGCTATTTTGGAAGATATTTGTTAGATCAGGTATGATCAACTAGTTGTTTTGTTAGATCTCACATAATTACAGACTTATTAAGTGATTAATGAGGGGGGGCTAGCCCCCCCACATGCAATTTTCAGGTAAAATTTGAGGCAGACTAATAGGCCTTTGTTAGATCCGGTAAGATCAAGTGGTTTCAACGTTAGATCTCATATAATTACAGAGATATTATGGATATTTGGTATTACGTCAGGGGGGGCTAGCCCCCCCACATGCAATTTTCTGGTAAAATTTAAGGCAGACTACTAGGCCTTCGTTAGATCCGGTAAGATCAAGTGGTTTCAACGTTAGATCTCATATAATTGCAGAGATATTATGGATATTTGGTATTACGTTAGGGGGGGGGGCGGGCTAGCCCCCCTATTTAATACTTCCTAATATCTGTGTTTTCATTTGAAAAATCTCAGTAATTATGAGATCTAACGTTGAAACCTCTTCATCTTACCGGATCTAATGCAGATCTATTAGTCTGAATCTAATTTTACCACAAAATTGCATGTGGGGGGGCTAGCCCCCACCCTTATGTAATACCAAATATCCATAATATCTCTGTAATTATATGAGATCTAACGTTGAAACCACTTGATCTTACCGGATCTAACGAAGGCCTATTAGTCTGCATCAAAATTTACCAGAAAATTGCATGTGGGGGGCTAGCCCCCCCCTGACGTAATACCAAATATTTTTATCTCTATAATTATATGAGATCTAACGTTGAAACCACTTGATCTTAGCGGACCTAATGCAGATCTATTAGTCTGAATCAAATTTTACCAGATAACTGCATGTGGGGGGGTTAGCCCCCTTATTTAATACTGCCTAATATCTGTGTTTTCATGTGAAATATCTCTGTAATTATATGAGATCTAACGTTGAAACTACTTGATCTTACCGGATCTAACGAAGGCCTATTAGTCTGCATCAAATTTTACCTGAAAATTGCATGTGGGGGGGCTAGCCCCCCCCTGACGTAATACCAAATATCCATAATATCTCTGTAATTATATGAGATCTAACGTTGTAACCACTTGATCTTACCGGATCTAACGAAGGCCTATTAGTCTGCATAAAATTTTACCAGAAAATTGCATGTGGGGGGGTTAGCCCCCCTATTTAATACTACCTAATATCTGTATTTTCATGTGAAATATCTCTGTAATTATATGAGATCTAACGTTGAAACCACTTGATCTTACCGGATCTAACTAAGGCCTATTACTCTGCATCAAATTTTACCTGAAAATTGCATGTGGGGGGGCTAGCCCCCCCTCATTAATCACTTAATAAGTCTGTAATTATGTGAGATCTAACAAAACAACTAGTTGATCATACCTGATCTAACAAATATCTTCCAAAATAGTTAATTTTTTTGTCAATTTTTTGATAAGGGGGGGCCCCCCCTGCAAATAACTGTTAATATCTCTACTTCTGTATGAGATCTAACGCAAACAACAATTGATCTAACCTGATCTAACAAAGATCTAACCAATTGCATATGTTTTGTTCAAAAATTTTGATATGGGGGGGCTAACACGGCTGAGGTGCAAAGTGGTCCAAGATCACCAGACAGGAACTGAGAGCAGATGGTAACATAGGGATGCTATTAACTCATACTTTTAAGATTCCTATAGAGAAGGACATGAATTGGAAAGGCCCACCAGGTTCTGGAGCCATCAGATGGTATCAGTTGCTAATGAGGTTGCCAGGAGAGAGCATGGGTGTGAGTAGAGCTAGAACCATGGACTCTGAGGAAGACGGGATTGCATGGAAGTTCTCAGTTTACTTTTAATATCTAGAATGATGGTGCTCTGCCACGATGGTGACCACATAGATCAGTTACTCCCTGTGCTCTCCCGTGTGGGATCACTCTGGGTCATTACCTCCAAGTAGATCCATATGGTCTGTGGATAAAGGTAGTTTGTTCATTGGGAAATTCCTGGTTACCAATAATTCTGGATGGATCTGTAAGACTGAACTGCACTTTTTCTGAAATGTATGCACTTTATGTATTTGGAGGGATTTTAAGCTTTTGATGTGGATATGCCATAAATATATGAAGTGAGATTACCCCATTAACTCCTTCATGCCCCTGGAGATGACTAATTCTCAGATGAATGAGAGGTGTATTGAGCCAGCCTACGAGCTGCGCCTGCTCCATACATAGTGGGTGCTGGCTGTGTAATACAGCAGACACCTATTGGCAATGACCAGGGTTGGAGAGAGCTCTAATCACAGTCATTTAACTCCTCAGATGCCAGAGTCAATAGCAGCTACAGCAATCTGAGAGGTTAGTCAGAAGGAGGGGGCTCCCTGTTCCTGATAAACCCTGCCTCATAACTGACAAAAACAAATAGAAATGGCTGAATTGCCGTTTTTTGCTCCTCTTGCCCGCTGAAAAGAATTGAATAAAAAGTGATATGTACTCCGAAATGGTAGCTATAAAAACTAAAGCTTGTACCACAAAAAACAAACCGTCTCACAGCTGTAGATAGAAATATAACAGTTTATGGGTGTCAGAATATCGCAACACAAAATATGGATTTTTTTTCAAAGATTTTTATTTTTCAAAAGTATTAAACCAATAGTAAAAACTAATGATATTGTTGTCATTGTACTGACCTGCTGAATAAAGTCATCATGATATTTTTAACGCAGTGTGTGCAAAAAACAGTCGGAATTGTATTATTTTACCCCACAAAGATTTTTTTCCCCCATTTTTCAATGCATATGGAAAATTAAATGGTGCTATTAAAAAAATACAACTTGTCCTGCAAAAAACAATGCAGAGAGGGGAAAAAATGAACATTGGCCGGATCCTGAAGAGCAAAGAGTTTTTAGTTTGCAGTGGCAACCTACTGTTCTGTAAACGTTCCTTCTTTCCATCCTCCCCGAATGCGGATTGCCAGGTAATGGAGACGAGCTCCCAGATTCTGGTTGGTAGAAAGGCTCTCCAACCCCAACATTGTCTGAGCTACCGTTGCCAGTGAAACAAAAAAATGCTCATAATAATTGAAACTCCTGATTCAGATTCTGGGCGATCTTTTTCGGTGATCAGATCTTCTTCAGGCCATCTGTTTGCCCAGACAGACATGAGGGAAACAGGGCAGTGTTCCTTCAGACTCAGTGATTAGATCTCCATGGTTCCACTGCCTGGGTAGTTAGAAGGCCTGAAGAAGATGCTGCCTGTAATCGGATTTGCCCCTCTTAAGGCTTATTTCACACAAGCTTGGTCATCGGGCAATTGTGATTTATTTAAAGAACGCTTAAAAATCCGTGTTTGCTGGCGGCAAATCGTGCTGTCTAATTATAATCTGCTGCCAGCAAACCTCTAGACAGCATGCTGTGGAGGAGATCGCTGCATGTAATAGCAGCGGTCTCCTCCGCTAGCCAGCAGGCGATTTTGTTGGGAGGTAAGAGTTCCCTCCCGGCAATCACTTGCTCAATCGGCCTGGGTAATACAGGCTTTAGGATAGGCCATGGGGGTCTGTCACTCAGCACCCCCACCAATCGCTGTTTTGTGGCAACTCCCTGTCCAGAACTACACAGCTCCGTCCACTATGCTGGTTACTGCAGCTCTGTTCCTACTTGCCTCAGTAGCTAGCTCTGGTACCAGACTTACTGCAGAACAGTCGCTCGGCAGGGGTTCGGGTTATCGGACCCTCACTGATCAGGTTTAGCTGGCCTAACCTGAGGATCTGGAGCAACCCCTTCAAACTTAACACCTTGGACCATAAGAAAATGGAAAGCCAAGCCATTTGTTCAGCCTGCAACTATAAGCGCATGCTAGGAGTTGTAGCTTTCCAGCGGGGGGGAGAGCGACAGGTTAGAGACTACTTCTTGGTAAAATGTCCTTTTTAAATAAGTGTTGGATGTGGCTGCCTAATCAGACCCTGCACAGCTGTTTTGCCGATCAGATGGCAGCGGTGTCTAGGGCGCTGTGTTTCATGCATTTCTTCCCGGGATACATTACAGTGATCAGCACAATAGGAAACATTTATTCATGTTATACAGCAAGAACATGCTGCTCTCAAGAGCCTTTAATAGCGGCAGAGGTTATGAATTGTTTTATTGATGATTTTGTGCTCTGCCTTCCATGAATTTCAGATTTAAGATTCATGCCAAGCAGAAGACATTGCCGGCTCAGTAACAATCAGATCCCAAGTGTATTGGGTAATTAAAGTAATAGCGAAACGTTTTGTATAATATATGCAGTACTCTGTTAAAGGGACGCTATCCTGATGAAATTATTTTTAATGCCGTGATGCTGTAATATTGCTATACTGCAGGGGTGGGGAACCTGCGGCCCGCGAAATCATTCAATCCGGCCCCCCATGCGATTGTAAAACACCGCCGCCGATTGTCACTATGGAGCGGAGTAAATGTATTGCTAAACACACTGACAATGAATGGATGATCATGGCAATCATTCATTCATTGTCCGTGTGTTTAGCAATACATTTACTCCGCTCCTGCGGCCCGCCCCTGTTAGCCGGCGCCAGCCAATAGCATTTACTCTGCTCCTGCGGCCCCCCCCTGTTAGCCGGCGCCAGCCTCCAGCTATTGCACTGCAGCTAAGATGCTTCCCTAGGTTTACAGCCCCGCCCGCCGTGAGTGACGTCACGCCGCCGGGCGGGGATCACCATTCATGCTGGCTGGGATGACACTGATGGGAGGAGCATAGAGAGGACGTGCCAGCGCCACCGACGAGGAACCATTTCCAGCAGCAAGTAAGGCAGCCAGACAGCTTCATGAAATACAGCAATTTTTTTTAATATGCAGCATAGCGGCGGGGGGAGGGGGGTAAATGTCCTGCACAGTGCACAGGACATTAATACATAAGTTACCATGACCAGTGCAGGACATTTACCCCCTCCCCCCATGCTGCATATTAAAAAAAAATCACAATGTCATTAGGGGAAAGTTCTTATCTTTATTCAGCAGTTCTGAGTCCCGACAATCTAATCTCCCCACGTCCTCTTCTATACAGATACCCTGGCTGAGTAATGTAATTACTGAGAACCTCTGCACAAGGATTACTCCGCCTGAGCCCGAAAACCATCAAATAGTCCCTGCAGAGTAATCCTTGTGCTGCTGATCCCGGCAATTACATTACTCAGTGTATTTGTATAGAAGAGGACATTGGGGCTCAGATTAAATTGTCCGAACTGCTGTATAAGGATAAGAACTTTCCCCTACCAACTTTAACTACTAGTGTTCCTCCACCAGCTAAGCCACAGTACAGTTTGAATCATGTGTCCGGGTTGAAGGCGGAAGGAGACCCGGACACATGATTCAAACCCTGTACAGTCCGGGTCAATCCCGTACAGGTGGCAACCCTAGGTAAATGTCCTGCACCGGTCAATGGTCATGGTAACTCATGTATTAATGTCCTGCACAGTGCAGGGTGCTGTGTAATGTAAAGGGGTCCAGTGATGCAGGGTGCTGTGTATTGTAAAGGGTCCAGTGATGCAGGGCGCTGTGTAATGTAAAGGGGTCCAGAGGTGCAGGGTGCTGTGTAATGTAAAGGGGTCCAGTGATGCAGGGTGCTGTGTAATATAAAGGGGTCCAGTGATGCAGGGTGCTGTGTAATGTAAAGGGGTCCAGTGATGCAGGGTGCTGTGTAATATAAAGGGGTCCAGTGATGCAGGGTACTGTGTAATGTAAAGGGGTCCAGTGATGCAGGGTGCTGTGTAATATAAAGGGGTCCAGTGATGCAGGGTACTGTGTAATGTAAAGGGGTCCAGTGATGCAGGGTGCTGTTCTTTATTTGTAAAAATTGAGTATATAAATAAAGATTATACAAAAAAAATGTTTGACCAAATAATAACAGGCTAATTTTTAAGTTGATCATTTTGTATGGCCCCCGAATGATGTTACAAAAATCCAAATGGCCCTTGGCAGAAAAAAGGTTCCCCACCCCTGCTATACTGGTTGGTGTAGTTATTTGGTTGCATTGCGCCCGTTGTACCGTATACTCATTTTTCTTAAAGGGATTCTGTCAGCAGGAAAATTGGTTATTAACCTGGGTGACATTAGTGATGTACTAATGTCAGCTGAACATAACTATATTAGTGCCATCTCACTGCGTGCCGCCAATGTTGAGAAAAAAACAAAACTTGTATAATATGCAAATGAGCCTCTAGGAGCAGGGGGGGAGTTGCTCCTAGAGGCTCCGTTCTCCCACCTCTGGCCACGCCCTGCTACACCTGAATGACGAGGCCAGGCTCGCTGGTCTCCTCTTGCCGACCCTGTCTGCCGTGGAAATCTCGCGCCTGCTCCGTCCCGTTTAGTATTCGGCGCAGTGAGTGAAGCCGTCAGCCGGCGAGCGTCCTTCACTCGCTGCGCCTGCGCCGAATACTAAACTAGGGTGACCACGTGTCCCGGATTGCCCGGCACAGTCCCGCATTTGGAGAGTCTGTCCTGGGTCTCGGTAACCCTTATTCCGGGACAATGCAGTGTCCCGGAATGACCTTAGCCGCCGACCGCTGCTGTGAAAGTCACTTCTTTATACTATGCGATCGCCGAATCAGATCGGCATCGCATAGTACTGTCCTGTGTGTGGCTCCTCCCCTTCCTTGCTGCGCGGCCGAGTAGCGTGACCGCGTGATCTTAGACTCCCATGACGTCGGCCTGGCCGGGATCTCTACTGTGCCTGTAACTGTGCGGCCGTTATCAGCATTAAAGAGGACAAAATGTAAGTTTAACTTCGCAATGAATAATGTCTGCCTCTTCTTTGGGTTTAGGGCAGCAAAGTAGCCAGTTAATGTGTGCAGAAATACTGAAAAATGCACAGGCAGATATGTTTTTTGCCAGTCTCAAGTATAAGTTTGACGAAATGCACTTGTGAAAGTAAGTGTCCCTGAATGGCAGTTAGGAAATGTGGTCACCCTATACTAAACGGGACGATGCAGGCGTGATATTTTCACGGCAGACGGGGCCGGCAAGAGGAGACCAGCGCTACAACTGTCAAAGTGTAGCAGGGCGTGGCCAGAGATGGGAGAACGGAGCCTCTAGGACAGGCATCCTCAAACTGTGGCCCTCCAGCTGATGTAAAACTACAACTCCCACAATGCCCTGCTGTAGGCTGTTCGGGCATGCTGGGAGTTGTAGTCGTGCAACAGCTGGAGGGCCGCAATTTGAGGATGCCTGCTCTAGGAGCAGGAGCAATGCCCCCCCCCCCCCGCTCCTAGAGGCTAATTAGCATATTATAAAAGTTATTTTTTTTCTCAATAATGGCAGCATGCAGTGAGATGGCACTAATATAGTTATGTTCAGCTGACAGCACATCACTAATGTCAGACAGGTTAATAACCATTTTCTTGCTGACAGAAACCCTTTAAGATACCGGTATATCTACCAGACATCTTCAGAACAGTGTCTCTCGGAGAGGTGTGGATAGGAGCTCCAAAATTTATCAGCGGATTTCTAATAGAACTGTCTCTACTCATTTCCTCCTGAGGGAGCAGACCCCCAGGAAGCTCTAGCGGCCCCCCATACAGATTAGTGGAGTCTGGAGTCCCGTATGTAACACTGCAGACAGCTTTCCTACCAGACCTTGTGGTTGACCAGCAACAGGTCATCATGAATTGACTAAACTTCTGTAGCAGTCTTTGTGGTACCCTAGTGTAGTAAATGGTTAGTAACATCACTATTTTTTTAAATTATCTGCTTAAAGGCAGTCTGTCATCAGCATTTCACTTTTTTAACCCTTCCCATAGCTCCCTAGCATGCTTAGTTAATAAAAACGTTACCTCTGGCATCAATCCTGGACTTATAGAACCATCAAAAACGATCTTTATAACTTATGCAAATGAGGGCTTGCAAGTGCCCAGGGGCGGCGTTACACTCGTATGTGCCCTGCTTGCTCAGCCTTTTCATTGCTTCCCCCCGCCCCTTCCTACCCTCCGCCCACCCATCCTTTCCCTCTGACCGCCTTTCTACTAACTTGTTATTCCGCCGAGATCCCGCGCCTGCGCACTCAGTCCGTCGGCTGGCGCATGCGCACTGCGATGCCCATTCCTTGTACGGCATCACAGTAATTAATGCGCATGCGCCGGCTAACTGCGCGAAGCCGGCGCATGCGCATTAATTACTGTGATGCCGTACAAGGCATGGGCATCGCAGTGCGCATGCGCCAGCCGACGGACTTTATTAACTGTAAGCATGCTAGGGAGTTATGGGAAGGGTTAAAAAAGTGAAATGCCGATGACAGACTCCCTTTAACGATAAGAAAAACTGAAAACCAAACGGTGATGTGAACAGGACTTAAGGAGCATGCAGACCTGTTGCTGCTCCTGTTCAGAGAGTTGTTCCGTTAATGATGGAAGCGCGGTGACACGTAACAGTGGGTGAGGTCTTCATGTAAAAGCCTCCTCTCAGATTTCAAGCACTGACCCATTTTCTCACTGCGAGAAGAGAATGAGAGGAATTTGCTTAATGGGATATGAATGACAGCTGCTGCTTGATCTGCAGGCTGTTGCCCTGTGGTCAGATCTGTTTGCATGACAGACTAGTGAGGTCTGAATAGCTAAGTGCCATGTGACTTGCCGGACATACATTTAACTCCCAAAATGGAGGCAGTACTGGGATTCAGAGAAATCTCATTATGGAGAATAAGGACCCAGCGGTGTCTGGCTGTACCTGATATGGCAGTTCCAGTACTGTGCTCCTCTGCCGGAACAGAATGCTAAAGCGCAGATGTGGCGGTCCAACCAGGTAATGCCTGCCCAAACAATGCCCGTGCTACACAACGTGCTCATCAGGGTATCCTGCAGCTCCCCTGCCCACAGGACAATATCCAGCATCTGTATGGCCACTACCATGCCAGCCTGTATTGGAGCATTGGAGTGAGAATGGTTTCCATAAGGGTAGCCGGTCACTACTGTGGCCAGTGATTGGCTGCAGAGATGTCAAACCGGATGTTTACTGCGAGGGAGCCCAGTAGAACATTATAGGCCTGGAGGAGAAGGAACGGGAAGCAGGTAAGAAAGCTCCCTTTACAGGACGGTCTGTCCAAAGGGAAGGGGGGGGGGATTGCAAACCCCCCTCCCTCCAATACTTGCAGAACACCTTGAGTGACTACCAATATGGCCACCTAAACATCTCTCTATACAAACCGTTTTACACAACAGTACTTGAGAAATGTCTCTGAGCACAACTAGGCAGTTTTCCTTTTAGGGTGTTAATCCAAGAATTGAATACGTTTCTGAGAAACCAATCTAAATGGGAAACGGTGGCAAGTTTAAAAGGGTTGTCAGATCCGTGGGAATCTGACCGTTTTCACCCCACTGAACGCTTGAATGCAGTGACTAGAGTACTGGAAAAGTATCGTCACTGCCTCCTGTCAGCTCTGGTTGACTTTCCCCCAATATGACCTGGTAGGACCATTATAATCCATCAGAGAACACATTGCCTAAGGTAAGTGCCAGGCGACAAGGTGGCTTTTATTTGTGTTATTAAAGGTGGTAACTTATCACTGGTCTACAGGATAGGTCATAAGCCTCTGATAGGTAAGACCCCCACGGATCATGAGAAAGGGGGTCCTGCGTTCCCTCACTTGAATGGCGTGGTGGTTCAGGGTCTGTGGAACTGCCAAATATCACTGAGCGCTATCCTGTGCAATGTCCACCAGTCTCCATTCAGATGATAAGTTAGAGTTCTGGGACAGCCTTTAAAGACATTGCTTATTTTCCTCCGCCATAAACGTTACATAATAATGACTATGACTTATGCATCGGATTATAAAAGCAACAATATCTAATCTAATGGTGGTGTAGGTGTAGTGGCCCTTTAAATGGAAATGTACCCTACATTGTACTCAGCCAATACATAACCAGCAATTATATACACCTACTCGGACAATGGGCCCTCTAAGTAATATAAAAAGCTCACATAAGTACCATGTAAAACCGATGAAATATGGGAAAATTCGATAATACTATATAGCATAATATAAAACCAATGCATAAAAATACAGTGGTCATGAGAAGGGGGGCTGCGGTGCCTCACTTAGATGCAGCCTTTTTCTGAGCGAGCCCCTTCTGCTCCCCTTATGACCACTGCGTTTTATATTTTATGATATATATATATATATATATATATATATATATATATATATATATATATATATATATATATAATTATACACACACTTTTATATTATATTATTTGTGTGGATTTTCCCATATTTGTGTCAGTGTTACATACATATCCAGGTAAGTGCGTCACAGCGGCAGATGTCTAGTTGCCATGGTAACCTTGGTTGGGAACCATATTTGAAGGATATCTGAAGTATAGGCTTCATGAACGGTATATTGTATCCAAGGCTAACGGATGTTGAAGTTATTTGAGGAATGCCATGACTCATAATTATATAACGTCCCTTCCTACTCCCACCCTTCTGTTCCCTATTAGCTGTGTTCAGCCTGATCCGCCCGGTGCATGAATAGATGATTGACCCGGGCAGAACGGTAAAATAAATCGCAACAAAGCAGATTTATGTGCCCCTCAGGCTCTGTAGAAAGCTGGCTAATGGGTCTTTGCATAATTCTAGTATGTTTAAATGATTGTTTCTGTACTTATGTCCAAGTAGACCACATGTTTATATGGATTAGTTTGCTGGAAAAGAGCAGCTATGGGGGAGGCGAGAAGCAGATTGGCCACCAGAGGGCTACAGAGACCCTTCAATGCTCCTGCTGGATGTGTCGGTACTTACTGTCATAGCGCTGGAGAGATTTCTACAACGTGAAGTTTTTCCTCGCAGTGCGGATAGTGTTATAGAAGTAATGACTCACTGTGATTTATGTTATACATTAATCTCCTTGCGTGGACCGAAGACGTACACAGTGCTATATAGTGTTGCATTGTTCTGGTTGTTAGCAGAGTCCTGCACAGACAAGGGGCCTACTTAAAGAAGCACTCCTGCATTTTTTTTATTTACACGTATTGTTAACTTGCCAGCAATAATTCTACCTGTGTAATTTATTTATCCCAGCTTAGTTGCTTCCATACAGTATAGGAAGCTGTGTGATGTGATCAAAGTATGGGTACCAGTCCTGAGATTACCCTCCTGTTTAGTCAGTTTTCCCTGTGTAGCTGGGTTGCCTATAAAGGATTACATAATTCTGTCAAATCCTTCACCCCTCTCCACTCTGTTTCTCTGTATGTCCATGTATGCATAGAGCACTGCTGAAGATTTCATTTCTGCCAAAGAGAATGCCGTGATATAGAAGGTGACTCCATGCAATGAGTTCTGTGTGCGCAGAATCTTCAGGGTTTTCCTTTGTGATGCGGCCTCCTGCTTGTAAGAAGTGGAAGGAATAAACCCATCACAGGCAGGAGGCAAGGAAAAGCAGTGTGAAGCTGCATCACATAGGAATACACCGAGAGACTCTGCAATGTAAGTTAGGGGACAAAAGTTCTATGTCACTGATCACTAGCTAACTGATCTCTGGCAAGCTAGAGGCATAATGGGAAGTGTAAGCTAGGTCAGGGGAACCATATCAGCGGGAAGGAGGAGCCCATAAATGGTGCATTAAGTAAGGCAGCTATACCATGACATACACATGTAAGGCAGCTATACCATGACATACACATGTAAGGCCCAGTTCACACTTCAGTTATTTGGTCATTTATTTCCTTCAGTTATTGAGCCCAAACTAGGTGCAGATCTTTCCATTAGGCCTCATCTCTGAGTAGGCTTCACTACTGTTTTTTGGCTCGCAATTGCTAATGGAAGTAATAACTGAAGTGTCAACTTGGCCTAACTATAACTTGTCAGGATCTCTGAGTTGTTCTTGAGTTGCCGTGTTCTCCAGTAGTAATAACTGATGCCTATGACAACCATTAATGGCTTTTATTACTGTTATCTAAGGGTACTTTCACACTAGTGTTATTCTTTTCCGGCATAGAGTTCCGTCCTAGGGGCTCAATACCGGAAAAGAACTGATCAGTTTTATCCTAATGCATTCTGAATGGAGAGCAATCCGTTCAGGATGTCTTCAGTTCAGTCTTTTTGCCTTTTCAGGACAGAGATAATACCGCAGCATGCTGCGGTTTTATCTCCGTCCAAAGTTCCGGAACACTTGCCGGAATGCCGTATCCAGCAATTTTTCCCATTGAAATGCATTAATGCCGGAACCGGCCCAGAGTGTTCTGGCAAAACGGGTCCGTTTTTGCGGTCTGCACATGCTCAGACCGCAAAAAATGTGAAAAAAATAAATGCCGGATCCGTTTTTCCGGATGACACCGGAGAGACTGATCTGGCATTTCAGTGCATTTGTCAGACGGATCAGGATCCTGATCCATCTGACAAATGCCATGAGTTTGCGTCCGTATTGCCAGATCTGGCGGGCAGTTCCGGCGACAGAACTGCCTGCCGGAATCCTCTGCCGCAAGTGTGAAAGTACCCTTAGTCTTTGTCCTTACCTTCCACGCAGTATTTCTACCATATACATCTGCATTGCTCTATTTCGGTATGTGTGTCGTGCACCAGCTCTGACTTCTCTGGCGGTGTGTCACTCTTCACTGCCGGTCTGGCATTGTGATCATAGACCAAAAAAGATAAACGGCTCTAATGTTCTAACCAGTTTTTGTGGAACTTTGCTACATGACCGATTACTGTGGTTCCTCAGTTGTCTAGATCAGACCATAATTTATGGTGTGTTGTGAGGTCTCTCCTTGTCTGCTTTAGGATGTCCTGTTCATTATATAAGAAACTGAAGATTCTGCAGAAACTATCGTGTTTACAGGATTGTTGGACACTGGACTGGAGCAAGACATCTCCGATACTTTGATCCTTCTGATGGAGAACCTGAGAGAGCGGAAAGAGGACATGTTCTTACATATATTGGGTTCCCCCTGCTTAAAAGCCATCTATGTTGACCAGGGAGTCACTTGAGAGCTACTCTGGAGGACTCTCTGCTGACATGCATTCCAGGGTTACCCACTGACTTCAATGGTTGCCATATGATATTACATTTCTGCATGGAGTTATCAGCTCACTGTAGCCGAGCCTGCCTCATAAAGGGTCCTAGTAGGGTAACTGCATAAAGGGCTTTCGCCACAGATTGTGCACTAGGGCCTGATTTATGGGTGTAGTAGCCGTCATTGTCCTATATCAGCAATGGTGAACCTTTTACAGACAGAGTGCCCAAACTGTAACCCAAAACCCACATATTTGTCACAAAGTGCCAACACTGCAATTTACCCTGAATACTACAGTCCAATATAGTATATCTTCCATGTACTTTATCATTTACATTTAGCTATAATAGCCTGCCTGCATTCAGTGCACCGCCTGTGCTGTTCATAGTGCACCCTGTGCTGGTGAATGGCAGGAAAAGTCTAAGGCATATTGGTACACCATAGACTTTTACAGGGAGCTGGTGCCCACAGAGAGGGCTTTGAGTGCTGCCTCTGGCACCCATGCCATAGGTTTGCCACCACTGTCACTGTGTGTATGTATGTATGTGTGTGTATATATATATATATATATATATATATATATATATATATATATATATATATATATACTTGTTGGTACAGCGGATGTGCGTAAAGCCGTATACCAAGAAAACACATCCTGAAGAGGGTACATCATGTGAGTGTAAACGGTGTGTCCTATGAAATATGCATGGTCATTCATCCCACATTAGTCATATCTCATGTTTATTTCCATATTATCAGTACATTGCTCCTGGAAACCATGCTGAAGCTGTGTATGCAGTGCTGGGTTTCATACATGTGGAGTACCATATTTTTTGCCCTATAAGACGCACCGGCCCATAAGATGCAAGTAGGTTTTTGAGGAGGAAAATAAGAAAAAAAATTGTGGTGCTTTTGGTAGGTTTGAAGTAATGGCGGTCTGTGCATGACACTATTATGGGGGATCTGTGGATGATGCACTGTTATGGGGTGGGGGATCTGTGGATGATGCACTGTTATGGGGTGGGGGATTTGTGGATGATGCACTGTTATGGGGTGGGGGATTTGTGGATGGCACTGTTATGGGGGGGGATCTGTGGATGGCATTATGATGGTGGGGGGATCTGTGGATGGCACTGTTATGGGCTGGTGGATCTGTGGATGACACTGCTACAGTCCCATCCACAGACCCCCCCCCCCCTCCCCCCCCCCCCCCCCATCATAATGCCATCCACAGCTTTTTTTTTTTTATGTATTCTTTTTATTGAAAGAAAAGTAAATATACATACAAACAGTTTGACCAAAGCAGGTACTTCAATACAAAAAGCACTTCATTGTGACATACATGTCTGTTCTTACAAGACCATGTAATATAGCTGGGGATATTTCACCCTACATAACAGGTAGTATAAGATTATAGAGAGTCCAAGAAAGGGAGATGAGGAAGAAGATATATGTAATCTGTACAATGATGTTAAAGGGTTGGTCTCTCTCAGACATTGGCGACATATCGCTAGGATTTGCCCTCAATGTCTGATAGGTGCAAGTCCACAAAGTCCGGGAGGGTGCACTGCGCATACGCAGCCGCCCCCTATTCATTCCTGTGGTAGCGCTATTTCCGTTAACCCCTATAGAAGTGGATAGAGCAGTGACCGTAAAAATCTACCAAAAAAACAAAGTGGATCCAGCGAATAAAAACAAGAAAATCGTTTAAAATATATAAACAAGTGATATCCCTCCTGTAAAAAAAAATCTGACACGTTTCAACCGATACAGGTCTTAATCATAGATCAAGTAGTATGGAACTGAACTGGTCAATTGACCTTCCCACCTGAGAGCTGGACATCGCTACTTTACACCGTAAAAATCTGCCTGAGCGGATACAAGCGCCAAATCTGTCAAACGCAGAGATGAACCTGAGGACCAGATAGTTGAGACATGAGAAATGATGAGGTTCAGCAAATGAGGAAGTGTATGCAATAGAGAGAGAGAGAGTACCATTTCTCATGTTTAAGGTCCTAGAACAAAAGCTAATTGTGCCTCAAGTAAGGTCTTTCGGTAAAGAGGACCCTTCATGGGTCCGTACATTGTAAGATACCTATCTGGATGTGTAGAGCGGTGCCCAGGGATCTCACTGCACTTACTATTTTATACTGGGCGCCGCTCCGTTCGCCCGCTGTGGCCCCGTTACTTTCTCCCGCGCTGTATGGTAATTGCTACTAACGGGGCCACAGCGGGCGAACGGAGCGGCACCCAGTATAAAATAGTAAGTGCAGTGAGATCCCTGGGCACCGCTCTACATGTCCAGATAGTTATCTTACAATGTTCGGACCCATGAAAGGTCCTCTTTAAGAGTTTTTATAAGTTTACAAGTACAACCTTTCTTCTCTAAAAATGCAGAGGTGACTGGAATTAAAAGGGTTTTCAGGGACTTTGATAATTGATCTCTTATGGGCCATTAATATGCAAACGATAGGGTCAGACTTCTGGCACCCCCATCAGCTGGCCAAAGGATCCAGATCATCAGAGAGCAACCGTCACATCATTGTTTGCCAAGCACAGAAATGAACTGAACTGCTGTACCTGGCACATCCACTACTAAGGCCTGTTTCACAGTTGTGTTGGTGTTGTTGTTTTTACCGTATTGAGATCAGGCAGGGGATCTCAAAACCGGGGCAAAAAAACAGTTCTGTTTAGTCCTAATGCATCCTGAATGGAAAGAAATCGGTTCAGGATGCCTTCCGTTCCGCCGACATTTTGTTTTGTGTTCGGTCATAGAAACGGAACAACAGGCCTAAATGTACTCGGGGCCTCATAAACAATGCAGAAGATGTGTTTTTTGCCGGAGTGCCAAGACCTCCTCCATTGGGCTAATTGCTGGGGGTGTCGGGAAACAGACCCCTACAGATCTGATAGACCATGAATATGGAAGACCTCTTCATTCCCAAAATCCTTCTTCCCTCCATGTCACATTTAGGCCTCATGCACACAAACGTATTTTCTTTCTGTGTCGTTACTTTTTTTTTGCGGACTGTATACAGAACTATTCATTTCAATAGATCCGCAAAAAAAAAAAACTGAAGTTACTGTGTGCATTCCGTTTCCATATGTCCGTATTTCCGTTCCGCAAAAAAAAATAGAACATGTCCTAATATTGTCCGCATTATGGATAAGGATAGGACTGTTCTGTTAGGGGCCAGCTGTTCCGTTCCGCAAAATACGGAATGCACACAGGAGTCACCCGTATTTTTTGTGGATCAGTTTTTTGCAGACTGCAAAATACATACGGTCATGTGCATGAGGCCTTACTGGGGCCAAGGAAGCTGAGATGTCCAGAGATGTTCTCTAATGGGTCTTCACACTGCAGATCTGCTTTAACTACCCTCTGCTTGCATGAAGGGCCCATGTTGGCCTCCAGGGTTTACGTCATGTCCCTGCCAGGCATCTAAAACAGATCTACAGTGTAAGGACCCATCAAACAGCTCCTAATATGTCTGGTTCCTGGCCCCTGTGAGGGTGACATGGTCTACAAGGACGTATCTGATGCTCACTTCTCCTGCGGCGGCCACCAGAGGATAGGTCATCAGTAAAAAAAAAAAAAAAAAAATCCCAGAAAACCCCTTTAACAAGCAGATACAGACTGTGCAGTATATAAATGACCCAGGTGGTGGCGCAATGTGCTGCTCATTCTTGCGGGTATGTAGCACATATTTTGCATTGAATTGCACATCCCATGCATGTGAATGGGGTTCCAGCACCCTATATTCACATGCGTAGGTAGATTACGGTGCGTATTCTGGCAGCGTCTGGACAGAGATAAATGGCCTGTCACTAATTTCAGGAATGATGGTGCTAATCCTTGTGCGGATCTGTAGCGGAGCAGAAATCCAAGGGTCTGCCTCCATTTCCTGAAGCCAAATGTAATCCTAGGGGTCCGGGAAGCATACATGCTCTTCAGAAGTTCTCATTATGCTTTCCCTCACACCTCTGACCACTGCCGATCTGATGCTTGTACTGGTGTCTTCACCGGGCCTTCTTTACCTCGGCACAAGACTGTAAACTTCAACTTTGCGCAGTTCTGAATATAAGCCATTATGTTTAGTGCGTAGTCCTTGGTCCTTCGACGGCTAAATCGACTGACCTCCTTTGTTCTCATACAGTTACGCAAACAGTGCCTTTGCCCCACTTAACGTGTAAATGCAGCACAGATGACCAGACATGCCGGAAAAGCCGTAATTGAGGACTTTTCCCTGAGGGTTGGGCAGTCACAATCCTTGGGAGCATTTAGACCTGTGCATACAAAAGAGGGAGTATATTGTAGTTACACACAGCTGTCATGTAAGCCGTAAAGTAGGTCAGTGTAGGGGAGCAGCCGGCTCCCCCTGCTGGTTGCTATGAGTGATGACCTACTTTCTGGAAGTCATTGTAACATGTCCGTGTGGCTAAAAAGGAAAACTACACAATGAAAAGCAACAAATGCTTTCTGGAGACTTTTTCTCTCTAAATCTGGGCCTTGCTAAAGTTATTTTTGTATGCTAAAGGTGACTGATAATAGCCTTGTGCATTATCTTGGTGCCAAGTGAATGCCCTGGCTTTTTTTGCCGACGGCAGAGGACAAGTGGGGCAGGGTGGGTTACGTTGGTTTTGTTAGAATATTGATTTTCTTGGGGGAGATCTTTTCATAAGCTTGCCGTTTATGGTGTTGACAGAAATAAAGTGGCTCATACAGGGTGGTGCTTGACTACTAGGCTGAGGGTCTCGGATCTCCAAGTTTAGGTAAGAGCCCACGTGTATGCAGGAATAAATGACTGTAGAACAAAATTTTGACTTTAAGATAAAAATAAAGCAATTAAGCAAGAAGTCTTGATTAAAAATCTGCCGCGTGTTTTGTCTTTCGACATAACTGAAAAGTTGAAGACATTCCTGCTGTTTCTGGTCCTACTGGAACTAAAGTGATGACGTCCTGTTCTTGATGTTGCTGACCTCTGGTCACATGCAAGAACAGCAATCCCTTTAAAAGCGTTGGCCTATCCCCAGGGTGGACCACCTATATCTGATTGGCCGGGGTCTGACACCCCGCACCCCTGCTGAACAGCTGTTTCAGAGGAGCTTTGGCACCAGAACCACAGCGCTGTCCATTGTATGCAGTAGACAGAGCTCCTTACCTCACTGCCATTAAAGTGAATGGGAGTCTGGTAATCGGCTCTGTCCAGTACACAACGGACATAGCTATGTAGTTCTGGTGGTGGAGCTGCTCTGAAACAACTGATTGACGGGTTATCGGACCCCCTCCAATACATGACCTATATTGAGGATAGGCCATCGGTATAAAAGGTGTAGGCAGGAGTGGAGTAATAAACGTGGTTCAGAAGTGTACATGACCTATATTATAGGAATGGACCTGTATTTTATGTCCCGGCTATGGATCCTAATGCCGTCTCTCTCCCACAGGCAGTCTCCTCTGATTGTAGTATCCGATTGCAGCCAGGGCAGGGAATGGTTAAAGAGACTCTTCAGCCCCAGTTACTGACTGTACTGCCATAATGCACATGGCTGAACTTGTATGACTGCCAAAGACACACAACCGCACATGGGATGGGAGTACTTCACAAAAGGTTTTTTTCCTTTCCGTGCGCTTGGCTGCATAATGTTCACACGTCTTCTTCTCAAGTAATTATCTAAACCTATTGACATAATTGCTGGCTCTTTAGTCACATAATTCTGTAATTATGGCAAAAGGCTCGGAATATTCAAAGAAAGGGCAATTTGTATACTGAAGCCGGCGGCTGGCACCTCCATGCAACCTTGACCACTTTTAAAGGGCTTGTTTTAGTTTAGAAAAAGGTGCTTTTTTTTTTTTTTTTTTTTTTTCAGAGACTGTGCCACATTGGTTTATGGGCATTAAAGGCATCATGCACAACCCAATCTGCCCAAAACAGACCCCTCTAAAGTATAGCATGTCTGACGTGTGGAAAATGCCCTCCAATCCCAAGGTGTTCCTTGCACTTCCGCCACAGACGAGATAAAGCGGTAGACGGGACTTTTTTACTTCAGTTACTGTCTGTGTAATGTCCTCCAGAAGTGCACATGTATGAATGATGGAATAAGGTATTTATAAAAACCTATTAGATTTGCTTCCACCGCTGTGGATGTGATATGAAGAGTGCCCTATATGTGCCCTCTTTCTGCCCATCGTATTAGCCATTCTTGCTACTAAGGGCTCTATCTCAAGCTGTATACCAGCGGAGGCTACTGGATGAGCGAAGTCTTGGCCTGGAGTTTCAGGAGGAACAAGGAAAAGTTACATGGAGGTGAACATTTCTGTCAGCAGCAGCCTGTCAAGACAACAGCACAGTCATCAGTCTGTGTTCAACAAATATTTTTTATGAAAAATTACACTTTGACACAATTGCATGAAATGTATGGGGGTTAGTATGATTTTATTTTTTTCATATTTTGTAATTTAGGTTGTATTTGTACATGTTAAAAGTGCAAAAAGGGTTTTTGCTACCAGAGGTGCAAAGTGTCCAAAGACCCCTGGCAGCGAAAGGATAAGAGGTATTCTGGTTGTTTTCAAGTTATCCCCTATCCACAGGATAAGGGATAACTATTAAATCGCTGGGGGTGGTACCGCTGGGACCCCCACTAATCATGAGAACAGGCGCCCCATACTCCCTGCAGCCCCCCTGAAATGAATGGAGTGGGCTGTCGCAGATGTGCGCAGCGAAACTTTTCTTTTCTATGAGAGTCCCGGAGATAGCCAAGTACAGTGACTGGCCTCTCCGTTCATTTCAGGGGAGGTATGGGTCAACAGGTCAGCCTGTTTCATGGGAACAAATATGCTGACAGATGCACTTTAAGGGTACGGCTACACTGGTCATAGCTATGGATCGCAGGGGCATTGTAGTGTAGCGGTCATCCCATAGAAATAAATCGAGCAGTGCTGGATTTTTTGTGATTCGCATGCCAGTGTCGCAGCAAACATGCGAGTTGCGCTGCGGCCCCATTCATTTCTGTGTCATGCCCCTGACAGTGTAGCCGTACCCTAATCGTCTAGTGCAGGGATGCTCAACCTGCGGCCCTCCAGCTGTTGCAAAACTACAACTCCCACGATTCCCTTCTCTAGGGTGATAGCTGCAGGCTGTCAGGGAATTATGGGAGTTGTAGTTTTGCAACAGCTGGAGGGCCACAGGTTGAGCATGCCTGGTCTAGTGCTATGTTTACAAAGGATGGATTCAATTTGGATTTTGGTGCAAACACCAGGCATATTTCCTCCATCGCTGGTATTGTTTGTCCCTCTGTATTGCCTGCTCCGTATGTGCACAAGGGAAGCTGTGTGGTTATGACACGTCACTCCATGATGCTGAGGTGTGGTGCCCTACCATCCTTCAATTAAAAATAGCTTCTAATTATATCTGGTATATTGCGGAATCGTAATGCAGTAAGTCTGATAAAGGGGTATGTGCCAACTTGACAACCCCTGTGCTAAAGGACCAGTTGGTCATACGAATGACCTAGAAGGGCTCACTGTCTGACAGCCAAAGGGGTGGACTGCTTTTACATGGGTGCCGACCCACCAGAGTGACTGACTGCATTTCCAAAAAGTGGGCATCCAGCAGGGACAACCCTCTCAATAAGACTGCATCACTGATCAGTCCCTAGGACAGAATTAGAAGATTAGTTGGTGGTCTGGAGCCTGAGAAGTGACCCATCACTGTGCTTTAGGTTACAAGATACATATGGGGTCATTTATTAAGACCAGTGTTTTAGATGCTGGTCTTAATAACCCCATGCTGGCACTTGATGCGTCTAAGTTATGTAGACCTCGCTGGTGTAGATTTAGATAATTTTCTACGCCTAAAACAGGCGTAGACAATGATAAATAAGACAGGCTCTTTCCTGATCGTTCAGTTGCATTTACATGCAGCAGTCATTGCCGCTGTATGGGGATGAATGATCGTTACTACCATCATTCATCCCCGTACCAGTTCATTGTCTGCAATATATCCCTGTTTCCACATTGGACGAAGTGCCCGATAAATGATGGATCATCCACTCGTCTGGTGATTGGCAGCACATCTATGGGTTTCTTGTTCCCGATTATTGGTCCAGATAATCTCCACCTGTAAAGTGGCCGTACACATTAGTCTTTTGTCGGCTGAACCCGCCAAGAGCGACACGTTCGGCCGACGCTGAAATGTGTGTGGGGAGCTCACGACTCTCCCCGACAGACAAGGATTGGGCAAAATACAATTTTTCTCCCAATCCTTTTGTTCTCCCTGGCGATAAGTCACCGCCAGAAGTGTCTGGCAGCTGCTTTCTCCGCTCTCTCCATAGAATACTCATACACGTTCAGCCGAGCGAAATGTATGAGATAGCCGGGAAGGAACGCTGTCGGCCTAATGATCAGAATGTGTTTGGGCAGCTTAGATGTGATGGAAAAGCTTTGTACAGGTGCATTTATTTGTGTCCTTACTGACCCCATCTTGGAGCATCCTTGATCCCTATTGGAGTTTGAGTCAGTAGGCCATGGTCGGGCCACAACACTCGTCTGTAATACCAGCACGTTAATGTGCCTGTAACAGGGGTGGGCAATTATTTTTTCGATGGGGCCACATGAGAAACTGAAAATATTTTGGAGGGCCGGGCCAAAAGGCTAAACTCAATACTGCATAAAATCAATTGTATTTCTTTATAAAAAGCAGTAAATATCATTGTTGGACAACTGGTACGAGTACTTGTTATAGTTAAACAATGAAAAAGTGAGGTTGCCTTACAAGAAAAAAATTTAAATTTATTAAACAAAATTTCCCAAAACAATGAACATTTTTCACTATTTGTGACTCATATTAGTGAAAATTTACAATCACGTTCCCTCATACACATTTTGAGTTTCATTTACTGTTGGAAAGAGGTTCTTAGCATTCTCAAGACATAATGCAAAGACACTCCAAATCTTAAAGGGGTAGTCAACTGGAAAATATTTATTTTCAACTGGTGACAGAAAGTTAGACGGATTTGTAAATTACTTCTATTAAAAAATCTTAATCCTTCCAGAACTTTTTAGCGGCTGTATACTACTGAGGAAATCCCTTTCTTTCTTGATTTGCGTGATGCGTTGTCCACAGTGCTCTCTGCTGACACCTCTGTCCATTTTAGGAACTGCATGAGCAGGAGAAAATCTCCATAGCAAACCATTGGTGCTGTGGACAGCTCCTAAATGAGGTGTCAGCAGAGAAGGGAATAATTGCGGCCGGCCGGGTCCCGGGTACGGCTCGCACGAGGCACCCCCCCCCCCTGCTGTGTCTTACCTAGACAGTACTGCCGCTGACGCTGCCTCCCTGCCACCGCGCCATGCCACACGCAGCACGCCGAGTCGGAAGTCCTCTTCATTCGCGGAGGAGGGGTATCGTTGCTTGGCACGCCTCTGGCTCCGCCCGGGGGCCGGATTAAAAGGTCGGCCGGGCCGTATACGGCCCGCGGGCCGTAGTTTGCCCAGGTCTGGCCTGTAATATATTCATCTGAAACCAGCCTAAAGGTGCCCATATGCCTTCAATAGCTGTTGCCTGACATCTATTTGTGCCAGCTCCCCCATACACATGCATTTTTATGTTTTTGCCTATGGCAATACATGACATGTTATGCTTATACGATGGCATATGTTGCAGTCTTCCACCATAGGTATATGTTGAGAAACCCTGCTAGTATCTCAATTGGAGTGCAACTTGAACACAGTCCAACACGTGGCAAGCAACGTTCTGCAAGGTGACTGGTATTTGTGTCTTTGTATTACCCAATCCGGTGGTGCCTGAGGGAAGATTCAGTTGTGTAATTACATTGTTTAATGTCATAATGCGGAAGTCTGGCGCCCGGCCATTGTCTCATTAAAAGTAACTTGTAATTATGTTTTGTGAGAGCTTGGCTTATTCTATACCAAATGGAGGCCACAAATGCAGTAAGTCCTAACTTGCCAACCTGTGTGCCAAATGACTAGTAGGAATATGGATGCCATGGCAGAGGTTGCCAGTCAGGACCATGATCTGACAGCCATGTTGGAGCTCTGCTGACAAGCAATTGGTGCCAATCAACCAGAGGACGTCCAGCTGGGACAGCCCCCCCCCAATATGAATGCATCACTGCTCACAGACCCTAGCACAGGCAGATGAGTTATTGTTCTTGTGTTAGGCCATCATACATTGCACATGTTTGTTTCTTCCTTCTTTATAGTGATTGGAAATGCACAATACCCTTATATCCTTCCATTTTGTCGACCATTCTTCTGCCCCCACAGTTAGAAGATTAGTTGGAGGTCCAGAGCCTGAGAAGTGACCCAGCTCCATGTTCTAGGTCACAAGGGAACTGCACGTTAATCTGATACAATCCTGTTCTATTCTTAAGTGTGCGATGTTTTCCCTTGACCTAGAATTAGCCTTTATACGGCTACCCGGATATGTGTAATCCTCCTAGCTATAGGCTAACTATAGTCCTTCAGAGGCCAAGCTGGGAGATCTAGGGTTCATTTACATGGACTGATGCACGGTATGCTTATACAGTAGCATATGTTGTAGCCTTACAGTACGGAATAGGTCAGGAAATCTGCGATGGAAGGCTTGGACACAATGTGAACAGAGCCCAGAGTGTGGCAGGCAATGTTGGCTATAACTCGACTGGTGTCTGTATATATCAGAGCTTTATAGTGTCTGAGGGAAGCTGTAGTTGTGTAACTGCATAATGCTGAGGTGTGGTGCCCAGCCAGTTTTATGGTGTCCTAACTAAGGGGAACATAAACTAGTGACAGATCTCCTTAACAAAATGCTGGGTCACTCTCTTTAACTATTGAACTTTTGGGTGACCCTTCACTACGTGTTGAGACACAATTATATTTTTATTTTTCAAATGGTCTGTGAGACCAATGGCTGTCTCTAAATTACACGTGTGATGATTCCTAAGATAAAACATACATAAGCTTTTTTATTGTATTCAAATTAAAAAATTAAACACTCTAAATAACGTTTAAAATTGTCAGCTTGGCCTGCTGTCTGTGTGGGATTTCATATATATATATATATATATATATATATATATATATAATATATATTATAATATATATTATAATATATATATATATATATATATATATATATATATATATATATATTATAATATATATATATATATATATATATTAATATGCTGGCATTTTTGGATCCTGGTGGACGTGCTTACTGTCTTGCTGTAATCTTAGCTCCGTTTAGCTACTTTGTGTTCAGCAGCTACAACGGATGCTAACTGATACCAGCTCTGTTATACCACAGCCTGTGGTCCGTCACAGTCGCTGGTCTTATTCACATTCCTATCTATCACTACCAGTGAGTGATGTGCCTTCCACACAGTTCCCTATCTGACTGCTTTACAGCACTCTGCCCCCCGACATGTTTCGCCAACTTAGCTTGGCGTCTTCAGGGGATCGGGCAGTCTGCTGACCAGGGACTGTGACGGACCACAGGCTGTGGTATAACAGAGCTGGTATCAGTTAGCATCCGTTGTAGCTGCTGAACACAAAGTAGCTAAACGGAGCTAAGATTACAGCAAGACAGTAAGCACGTCCACCAGGATCCAAAAATGCCAGCATATTAAAATATATATATATATATATATATATATATATATATATATATATATATATATATAATCCCACACAGACAGCAGGCCAAGCTGACAATTTTAAACGTTATTTAGAGTGTTTAATTTGAATACAATAAAAGCTTATGTATGTTTTATCTTAGGAATTATCACACGTGTAATTTAGAGACAGCCATTGGTCTCACAGACCATTTGAAAAATAAAAAAACTCTCTTTAACTGACCCAGCCGCTCCTCCCGACACTGGATGTTTTCATCAGTGTACAGGGACAAGCGGCAGAGCGGGGACCAGGAGCTGTGCAGGGAGCGGGGTAAGTATATTCCCACGGAGGGGCTTGGGGGGGGAGCTGTTGTCGATGCTGAATATCCCTTTTTTTCTTTTAATCTATATTCAAATAAGCATTTAACTGGGGTGATCCTGGCATTACTATTGATGACCTCTGGATAGATCACCAATTTCGAATCGGCAGAGGTCTGACACACGTGACCCCCATCGATTAGTTGTTAGAAGAGGCTGGGCACTCTGAGTGCTGCGGCATTTTTTTAGGCTATGTGATGTCACCATAGATCAGTTGTATGACCTAGTTGCAGCTCAGCCCAATTCAAGTAAATGGGGCTGATCTGCAGTACCAAGTACAGCTGTTATACAATGTAAGGCACTGTGCTTGAAAAGCTCCCATGTACTGCAGTAATATACTATTGCAGTGTATGGTATACACAATCGGATGATTGCATGTTCACGTTCCCTAGGGAGACAAAAAAGTAAAAAAAAAAGTTTTTAAAAAAGTTTAAAAGAATTTATCTAAAAATAATAAAAACATACATACCGTAATATTGCTACACCCAAAAGTGTCTGAACCCTGAAAGTAAACTATCTAAAACAATTTGTCCTGTGAGTGCCCTAAAGGGGAAAAAATCAAAATGCTCAATTTGCCAGGGGGTTTTGGTCACTTCACCCTGAAAAAAATTAGCAAAAAGTGATTAAAGGGTCTGATATACGGCAGAATGGTACCAATAAAAACTAAATCTCTCTCTGCAAAAAACAAGTCCTCACACAACTCTGTAGTTGGAAATGTAACAGTTATGGGTGTCAGAATATGGAGATGGAAAAAAAATATTGTAGTAAAACATAACTATCGTATGTGTGGACTATAAGACGCATCAGAGACAGGATTGGACAACAGAGAATTGAACAAAAATGTTTTCTACTTATTAAACCTTCCCTGGTAGCTTAATTATATGGAGGAGTCAATGTCACTTACTATGGGGTCTAGCGTAGAGCGGGTTAATAGCTTTGCTGAGCTCTTGTAACCTTAGTGTGTCATCTACTGATTATTGTAACAAACAGCAATGGGGCATTAGGTCACCCTATTAAATGTACCTATCCAAGAAAGTACGTCTCCAGTCATTGCTCTTTAGTGCCCCGCCATGTTTATTCTGCTAGATTTTATTTTTATTTTTTTATTTCTTCTCCATCATCATGGCATTCTACAAATACACACACATACCAACTCACTTTTCTGCTTATCCTGGCCTTGCCCCTCCCACTGGTGACATAAGCAAAGGTCCTCAAGGTCAGAATTTTCATCTTCACTGCAGCTTAGAGACCTTCAGGATGGAAAGGGCTGTGTTCCTCCTCCTCGCCTGCCTGCACTGATCTCAGAGATCGGTGTTAGGCAGGGGGAGAGAGAGAAGTTTATAGATGGACACCTCTCATTGATCGGGCAGAGTGCTGTATGACCGCTCTGCCTTATTAAGGAAGCGGGAGGGTCTGACACCTCTGGCCTGCCCTGACTGTGGACTATAAAATGCAGTCAAGATTAAAAAAAATTGTGCAGCGATTGCCTTGAAATGACCCGAACGGCTGGTTACACATGTTTGCGGCTGCCCCATTCATTTCTATTTGAGTTCCAGAGATAGCTGAGCGCTGCTTATCTCCAAAACTCCCATAGAATGAATCGTGCGGCCGTGCACATGTACAGCCTGCTGCTCCAGTCATTTTACAGGAGCAGCAAAGGGGCCTGCAAGGAGTATGGATCCCCTGTTCTCATGATCGGTGGGGGTCACAGCGGTAGCACCCTCACCGATCTGATAGTTATCCCCTATCCTGTGGATAGGGGATGACTTGTACCTACCGGAATACCCCTTTAGTGTAATGCCTTGTATACTAGTCTCCTATGGAGTGGACTTTAGAACAGCCAGCAGACAAGGTGACAGATCAGGAGCACATCCACGTCTAATCCACGTATCAGACAGAATGTGCGGCCCGGCTACTAATCAGATGCTGAAGCTGCTAAATGGGTTTGTAGGTCAGACTGTCTGTACTTCTATTTCCAGTGGATAATTTGGGATTGTTATGCATGTCCCCTCTAACCGTGTTTCATGTAAGCTTGTGCTCCTGACAGTGTGAAGGGGGTCTGATTCCTAAATTGCTGCAGTTGTATTGCTTTACAGGAAATCAGTGCTTCAGAAGGTGGACTAATGGGCCCGGGAAGAAGGAGCAGCTCCTCATGAGTTGTGGCAGGGAACAGGGTGCCTATATGCATGGCTAGAGATGTAACCAGTGAATGGCCCTTCAGCTCAATGCCATGGAGCCTCTGTCAGTTTAACCCTGTGAGGGCATGTTATAGACGCTTATGACCGTGTTGCTTTATATGACGTCTTTGCACAGTTTGTAGCATTGATTACACACAGCATCAGGCAGGTTCTGCACACATCGGCTTGTGCTGTGACGTATTCTATGTACCCAGCCAGCCGTTACCAAGGAGATTATTCATCTCTGCTGCAAAAATACAGAATCGGGACAAATGACTTCAGTAAACGATGGAAATAGAACCCTTTATGATGTGCATGGGGTGACTGCCTTATGCCCAAAAGTGGATACTTGAAAAAATTGTTTCCGCCGTGCCTATGTAACATATAATTATAATCTCACCAGCCCTACCAGTTTCCATTTTACAGTGGAAGCCAAATCATGGCCATTGTTTGAAGTGCCTAGTGCTTGTGGAATGGGGACAGCCCCGGAGCAGTGACCATGTGCCGCCTCTCCTGCCTGCCCACTGCAACTGATGGTATTCAAGCCAAGCTAGTAAAGGCATTGATCCTCCTTGATTGCTATGGCCAGAACTACTTTTTGCCTGGGCACACTTGGGCCCCCCCCCCCCCCCCCCCCACATTAAAGGGTTTCTGTCACCAGATTTAACCCTATTAAGCTAGCTGACATTAGCGATGTGCTAATGTCAGCTAAACCTAACTAGCCTATTCCTAGCCTAGCAGGGGGGGGGCGTTGTTCCTGCTCCTAGAGGCTCCGTTCTCCCATCTTTTGTTGCCTCCCTCCAAGTCCTGATTGACAGGGCCAGACAGCACTCACATCTGTCTGCCAGCCCTGTGCTCTGGTGAAATCTCACGCCGTTCAGTATTCGGCACAGGCGCATTGGGTGAAAGACGCTTGCAGTCTGCCAGCTTTCTCACCGCGCCTGCGCCAAATACTGGACGGCGTGAGATTTCACCAGAGCATAGGGCTGGCAGACAGATGTGAGTGCTGTCCGGCCCTGTCAATCAGGACTTGGAGGGAGGCGACAAAGTTGGGAGAACGGAGCCTCTAGGAGCAGGAACAATGCCCCCCCCCCCCCCCCCCCCCCCTGCTAGGCTAGGAATAGGCTAGTTAGGTTTAGCTGACATTAGCACATTGCTAATGTCAGCTAGCTTAATGGGGTTAAATCTGGTGACAGAAACCCTTTAATCTTTTTAAACAAATCTGCAATAAATGTCCATCTAGGTGTTACCCATTGGGGGGGTGTCCCTGCACATTCTATGCAATCACTGCCTCCAGAGTCAGACTGTGCAGGGAGACACCCCCAACTGGTAACACCCAGAGGAAACTTTATTAGGCTAGTTTCACACTAGCGGCAGGAGTTTGTAAGTCCCTGTCTGGCCCCATTAACTATATTAGGGACTGGCAGAGAACTAGCCGCATTCGGGCAAATATGCTGAGAATCAGCTGGAAAAAAACGCTGTGCAGAGGGTTGCGGCCGGATAGTTACATACTATGTAACTATGCGCTAGTGTGAAACTAGCCTTAGCTGTTCAACTTTTTGAAGGAATGGTAGATGAATGGCACAACATAGTCATAAGAAAAATGCTCCAGATTTGGTATTACTTGGGGTTAGTAAAACAGACAGGGATACGTGGACGACACAGTCGCATTTGAAATGTGAAGATCCTGTGGTTGATTGTTTTTTCCTCACATCTCAAGTCATTTCTGAATAATTTTCGAAGACGCTATACCCTGATGACGTCTTGGTTTTGTTTCTATTGTATTTTTCTCATTAAGTTCTTTTCCTTTTTTTGCTTTCTTTAGATTCCTGCTGCAGTGTCTAGAAGACCTTGATGCTAATCTGCGCAAATTGAACTCCCGCTTGTTTGTGATCCGCGGACAACCTGCTGATGTGTTTCCTCGGCTCTTCAAAGTACGTTTCGTTTCCATCATCGTCCTTATTTCCTTTATATATGGCTTCCGCTCGGATGTTATGACTGTTTGCATTACCATATACATAGACTTGATAAATAGGACATGTTGCTTGCCATTGTTGTTTTCTATCTTTTCCATTTATAGCAAATCTTATTTTTATTTATTTTTTTGTTTGTTCATTACACGCTCCTCCAGGAATGGAAGATCAGTAAATTGTCTATAGAGTATGATTCGGAACCATTCGGGAAAGAGCGTGATGCTGCAATCAAGAAACTGGCCAGTGAAGCCGGCGTAGAGGTCATTGTACGCATTTCTCACACACTGTACGATCTGGACAAGTAAGTGCTTTTGATGCATTCCCTGTAACTGGTTTCTGGAGGATTTCTCACCCACAGTGTAAAATTGACCACGTATTAGAAAATCAGAAGAAATAGTCAAAGGGTACTTTCACATTTGCGTTGAGGATCCGGCAGGCAGTTCCGTCGCATGCAGTATTTTCTCCGGTCAAATACCGCAAAGGGACTGAACTGAAGACATCCTGATGCATACTGAACGGATTGCTTTCCATTCAGAATGCATTAGGATAAAACTGACGCCTTTTTTTCTGGTATTGAGCCCCTGTGACGCTAGTGTGAAAGTACCCGGTAATTACGTTTTATTTAATGCAGAGAGAGTAGCATTTTTCGGCTGTGTTGTGGCAGTCATTTTGACAGAAGTGACAACAGAAAGTGCAGCCATGTTGGTTGTCACCTTATGAATTCCCTTCTTAGAAACTTTGCCAGCAAGGCTTTGAATAACATTGACACTTGTTAACCAATATGGCTGCATTTCCTGTTGTCATATTTTTCAATATGGCCTCCGCAGAAAAAAAGCACATATCTCCTAGTAGAGGCTCAAATATCAGCCATATTGTTCAGTATTCCCTGCTTGACCATTGATAGGTAGACTCAAGTGGCAAGTGACGTAATGATTCTTGTTGTTGGAACCTCTTGTAATTGCCTTCTACATAAGTTTTGGGGTCCTAGTGTAACATTTCCATTAACACGTGTGTTTGACCTTTACTAGGATTATTGAGCTGAATGGCGGACAGCCGCCTTTAACCTACAAAAGATTCCAGACATTGATCAGCAAAATGGAGCCTCTGGAGATCCCGGTAGAGACCATCACAGCTGAGGTTATGGACAAATGCTCTACTCCAGTGTCTGATGACCACGATGAGAAATATGGGGTTCCTTCTCTGGAGGAATTAGGTATATTATTGTATACTTATTTTAAACCCCTTGAACATGTCGGCAGATAGGTTGAAGGTTTGACACAGTGAGTGTGTGAGATCAGCTTTTTGTAGACCTCGCCTGGTTTTTCTATAACTCAGCCTCTACAATGCAGAACTGCAAGTCTAAGCACCTGTGGTTATAAAAGTATTCACTCTTCACCCCTCATCCTCCCCAAAGTGTCCTTTTTAGGCTCCATTTACACTGGGATCATGGCTTCTATTTTTACAGGATCCATGATTGGTCCATCAGCAAAAAAAATACCTGATGGAAGTGTGCAAATGGAGAACATTATATTGGAGTAGTGTAAATAGAGATACTGATGTGTGGATTACACGTCAAAGTGGCAAGTGTAGTTTGACATTTTTTTACATGTTTATAAATTTATTTTTTATTTTTTTCATTCTGCTTGCAAAGTCTTATTTTACTCAGTATTGGTGGTGGGCAGCCCCCTTTAAAGGGAACCTGTCAGCAACTTTATGCTGACCTCACTGAGGGCAGCATAAAATATAGACATAAATACTGATGTCAGCGGTGTGTCACTCATGAGCTAACAGTAAGTGGTTGCTGAGAACCAGCATCATAATCATTGCAACACAGGCCTGGAAAAGAGTCAAATCTACCTGAGAAGAGTCCTGGTTATTATAATCTCCTTCACTCTCGCCCATCTACTGATGATTGGCAGTTCTCTCCTAGAGAGAAAGGGAGAAAACTAGGTAGAAGACTGTCAGTCATCAGCAGGTGGGCAGGAGAGCAGGAATTCATGAATAACAATGACTCTTCTCAGGTGGCCTTGACTCTTTTCCAGGCCTAGTCTGCAATGATTGTGATGCTGGTTCTCGACAACCACTTACTTTTAACTTATAAATGCCAGAGCGCTGAAATCAACTCACCTGTCTTTACTTTATTCCGCTGTTAGCATGGGCACCATAAAGTTGATGACAGGTTCCCTTTAACTTGTTTGGGATGTGATTTAGTCCCAGCACTATTTGACTACAATAAACAAGACATTCAGTTTTTTTTATTTTAAAATGCCAGTTGACAAGTCCTTTGAGAAGGCCAAATGTCTAAACACATGGAGCAGTTTAGAGAAGACCTTTCATGAGAATATGGTGTCATTTTTGAGAGTCCCTCGGGATATTAGACTCAATTGCTCGAAATATATTGTCTTAATAGCCAAGAAAAAAAGAATCTAGTGGCTGCAGAGTTATGAGTGGGTTGGATTTATGACCAGCACACTCCCCTTTCCCTCGCCAGTGGTTGACCGATAAAGATGTATGTGCCTGCTCAGTCATTGGTGACCAGGAGATGTATCTGGTGTTGCAGCTTAGACACCTTTCTTCTCTGACAGCTCCTTTAAAATTGCCTATACACTTTAGATTATTGTTGGCCAATGCTTTTTCATCTGACATCTACTCCTCTAGACTTCCCGATGTGCATGGATGCTTCTGTTAATGTGGAGAAGGGGGATAAGCCGCTGCCAGGCACCCATCTCCCAAGGAACGAAGGGTGGAGTATGTTAACATCTAACATGCCCAGCACTTTTTTCCCCTCCCAGAATCTGCTGTATGGGAAGAGCCCGCACTCCCCATACACACTGGATAGTTGTAGGTTCAGGCGACTTTCATCTAATGTGTACACATTTACTCTCACATGGTGACAGACAACTCCAGATTTTCTGGTGGTGAAGTACAGGATGTTCTGCAACATTTTTTGGAACCTAGCAACTGTTCCAAGTGGAAATCATGGTTGTATCCATGCTGTCTATGAAACCAGAGGCTGTTTGGTCAGTGTAGAGTATGAATGTTCTGTTTCATTTATGGTCCTTCTGTTGTAATAATGTGAATCCCTGAAAAATGTCCTATGTCACCCATTTCACATCTATCCCCCCCCCCCCCCCCCCAAAAAAAAAAAAACGGAGCTCACATTGAGGCGTGCATTGATTGCACGTTTAAGACTTTTTTTTTGTAATTTATACAGATTACATTTGTATACTTTTGGTGGCACATTTTGAAATCATAGCATGGCATATTACCTGGCACTTACCCACTTAATGAATTTAGTACATGATTGGCACAGGATTTTAGAACCTCACTCGTTACGACCCAGGAATGTGAATTGGAAACCTATTTGCTAGACTGAAATTGAGGGAAGTCTTACAGATGTCTCTAATTTTGAATTTATTTATTTTTTTAAGAAGAAAATAAGCTGTTTAACTCTTTGGTGCCACATTTACCAGCAATGGGATGCATGTACGAAAGAAAAATCTCGCTCCGTATTATTAAGAAAAATAGAAGCGTATATTATGTATGCAAAGCTGTTACATACCAATACTACTTATTTGGAGTGATAATACAATTTGCTAAACATTTTACCAATTTGTGGAGGCATTTTCTTGACTCCATCTTGAGGACATGGCAGAGAACTTCACTTCTTATGGTTTCATCTCCCATCTGCACCAGAGCAGGCTATCTGGAGCTTTCCATTTCTGAACTGCATAAAAACTTACACCTATTTTATGTTTGTTTTTTTCTCCAGTGGTGGTTTTACAATTGAGCGAGCACTAGCTGCACTTTGTATTCCTCCAGGAACTAGAAAAACCAAGGCAAATCCCTGCACATTTAACGTTCAAGATTATTATTTTTTTTTATTTCATTCTCTCCAAGCTTTTTTTGCCAGGATCTCAATTAGACAGGGTGCTCAGGTGCCTATAGGCTGCAGTGTGACAACTAGTGGGTAACTTTCTGGCTGCAAGACATAACAAACGGGGGAAAAAAAAAAAGCGGTTGCACCACTTCCCGCTGACTTCAGCGATCTGGTGATGCCAACTGCTCCCAGCGCCGGCCGGAATCGTTGCAAAGGAGGTTCACAGTGCGAAAACCCAATGAGAAGGCGGCACAGGTGGGGTCGTTAATGTTTCTAAAAGAAAGCCACCCTGTGGCAAGGGCATAGCCTGTATGTCTACACCGCACCACATGTTGTGCAGCGAAGTGGACTTATGGGGTAGGCCCATAGAGCAGTGAAGACGTCAGTAGCTTTTGTTTGTTTTTCTAACTTGTGTTATGTTCTCTACCAAACAAAGCAAACCAGATCTCCTGAACTCCTACTATGACCTAAGATGTGAATATCAGATCTCATCTTATCCCTATTCAGGACTGGTGTGGCCCTGGAACGGCTTTCAATATGGATCGCAGTGTTCATACCCATACCCTTTTTTTGTAATGGGTAAATACAAGTGTAGCCGAGCTGAATAACCCGTGTAGGTTTACCTGCATGAAACGCGTTCTCATAATGAGCTGTACCTAATAACAAATCTCAACCATCTGACAGGCCAGGCTCTGGTACATCTGTATGGCACGCTTCAGTATCGCAGTGTTGCTTGATCAATTTCCATACAAGTCTAATTCATCAGAGTGGTCTAAAAGAAAAATCTTCGTTGCCCATGACAGCCAGTTGCGGCACAGCATTAATTTTACCAAAGCAGTTTTAAAAAAAACTCTGGTTTCATTTTTAACGAGCATTTTTACATGAGGCAGATTTGTTGAAAACGTTTCTGCGACTGTCCCATTCATCTTATCGATGTTTGCAGTAATCCATACGCATGATGTAGAAACCACCCCATTCATATGCATGAAATGGATTTTCTGCACAAAATAAATATGCCTTGTGTAAACATACCCTTTTAACTTGTTTTGGTCAAATAAAAGCAGCACTTTAAGGCCCCTTTCACACGGGCGAGTTTTCCCGCGCGGGTGCAATGCGTAAGGTGAATGCATTGCACCTGCACTGAATCCGGACCCATTCACTTCAATGGTTATAACATGGTTATAAGGGAAGATAATAGCGTTCTTAATACAGAATGCTCACTAAAATGTGGCTTGAGGGGTTAAAAAATAAATAAATAATTAACTCCCTTCATCCTCTTGTTCGCGCAGCCGGCATCGTCTTCTTTCTTATTCTTTCAGGACCTGCAAAAGGACCTTTTGATTACGTGGTGAGCGTGGCGACGTCAGCGCAGGTCCTGCTGAATGAAGATAAGAATTCATTTTATAAGGGAAAATAATAAAATATACAGAACACCTAACCCGAACTTCCGCGTTCGGGTCTGGATACCACATTCAGGTTTTT
The DNA here is from genome assembly GCF_905171765.1 of Bufo bufo. Classification (NCBI taxonomy): domain Eukaryota; kingdom Metazoa; phylum Chordata; class Amphibia; order Anura; family Bufonidae; genus Bufo; species Bufo bufo. Next base: position 274,110,305 of record NC_053389.1, read on the forward strand.
TTTTATCACGCGCGTGCAAAACGCATTGCACCCTGACTGAAATTGCGTGCGCACTCGCGCGGGTTTCCCACAATGTACACGTGATGCATCTGGAGCAAATCCGGGACCCCCGTGTGAAAGAGGCCTAAGGGGTTGTCTCATCTAAGACATTTCTGGCCTATCTCTAGGATATGCCACCAGTGTTAGATAGCTGTGGGTCCCAGAGGTGGTATCTCCAGAACAGGCCCCTGAAAGTGAAGGAGAGCTCACCGTGCATGCTCAGTGCGCTCCCCATTCATATCTTTGGGAGTTCCAGAGAAAGTCAAGCGAGCTTACTTGGCTATTTTTGGAACTCCCTTTAAAAATGAATGGAGAGCGAAATATCCTAGCAATGTACCACCCATGTCTCAGACGAGCCCCTTTAAATCAAAGGTAAGAAAAAGAACAGCGGGTTTGCTTCAGAAGAGCTTTACTAGATCCACGCAAGTCAGATGCCAAAGAAAACAACACTTGCATATTCAGTTTGCACAGTTTTGGGTTTACACCCTTCATTAGGCATAAGAATTATTTTTGCCAAGGTACTTGATATTTGGGGTGAGCTCTTAGATTAGCAGAGACCTCTCGTATCAAAGTGCCGTTGAGTCAGTGCATGGTGATTGGTTTCCATGGGCAACAAGGCATGGTATGCCCAGTGTAGGCTGTGATTTGTCAAGCATTCATGGCAATAAGTGGGGTGGTTGGGAGTAAAGAAACTAGAAAGTCCTGAATAGAGTTAAATATACGGTAGGTGTTTTAGTATGTGCTTTGTCTGTCCTGTTTCTCACACTAGTTTCCATTAGTTGTTCTTGGTATTGCCTTTTTTTTTTTCTTTTTTAGACAATCTTTATTAAATATTAATTATACCATCAAGACCAATTAAAACAAATCTACTCTAAATTCTAATCCTTTCATGCCCGGAGTCCGATTTTGTCGGCACATGTCCCTTTGCCGGAAATGGAATTGCCTCGACTGCTAGCTCCAAGGAGTTAAAGTATTGACCGTTATCAAGAATTGAAATCTGTATATGGACTGTTGTGTGTTTTGTTTTAAATAAAACCTAACGTATAAAAAAATGTACGTTTCATGTTCTGTGTTATGTAAGCATATAGCTGGGGAAGAGGAGCTAACATCTTGTGTTATGGCCGTCTGTCTAGGTTTTGACACGGAAGGATTACCATCTGCCGTGTGGCCCGGAGGAGAGACTGAAGCACTGACTCGCTTGGAAAGGCACTTGGAAAGAAAGGTAAATAGACATTGGTCGGTGAGTTAGCGGTAGAACCTGCAGCATTACTTTAATGTCTCCCTATGAATCATTGTGTGACCGTTTCCCCCATAGAGAAACCTTCTGGTGGTGATGCCATGGTTTTATCCGGTCACACAGGCAGCCAAATGTTGCTGTGGAGCCCTAGATACTTTCCTAATAAGTGTCAGTATACAAGTTAATGGGCTATTCCAGCACAATCGTAAAGCGTTCACCTGGGCAGCAAATGGAATGAGAAAAAAATAAGAGCCTGTACTCACCGTGTTAGTCCGCTATCTCTTTAATGGTGCTGGTATCCCCCCAGCACCGAATCCTGCTCCTGTCTTGACACAAGGAATGGCTCAGATTGCCACTCAACCAATGACTGATTATGACAAGTCATCAATGCAGCTTGTGATTGGCTGAGCGGCATTCACGTGTCAAGACAGAGCAGGAAGGTGGAGCACAGCCGGGGCCCCAGCACAGGGGAAGATCTCAATGAGCTGCTGCTGACAAGCGGCTAATTTTGGTGCCACATGAATAATGTCATGACCTGGCAAACAAGCTTTCTCTGGCCAGTTATCTGGAATGAGCCCGCACACGATTGTTTTTGATAATTGGCCCATTCTTCTTCATGTGTATAAGGGCCCTAAGAAATCCTTGAGAAATATCCTACTGCAGGGATCTGCAACCTCCGGCAGTCCTACAACTCCAAGTGTGCTCCATTCACCTCCATGGCAGTGTGTTGCTGACCCCCTGTTTACAGCGACATATGCCGTCATTAGATGCTGTATTATGGAGCTGGTAACCCCGTAACATAGAGCCATATCAAAGCACCATATGGAAACCAGATGGCTAAAGCTACTTGTGCCTCTGTGCTGCCATAGTCCCAGAATGTTTTACCACATGTTTAGGACTGATAAAACAGATTTGGGCAGGACCAGCTTTATGGTCAGGGATGAACGTTGTAAAATTGAATTCTTTAAAGGGGTTTTCTGGTAAATATAGTTTTTTATCAAGTGCGTACAGCATGCCTACTGAAGCAAAAGATTCATACTTGCCTGCTCCATGCCGCTCTGGTCCTCTTCACTGCCTCGTTATTCTTGTCCCTATGTCGTTCACATCGTGCTGGCTATGTGCGTGGTCACATGCACCACCCCAGTCAACGACTGGCTGCAGCAGTGATATGTTCAATGCCCATGGCTAGCCAATTGAAACCATGCCCATGGCTAGCCAAATGTAAACACCACGAGGACCAGAAGATAGAGACAGCGGGTGCAGCGCAAAGGACTGGAGCGGTGTGGGTCAGGTAAGTATGAATCATCTGTTTCAGAGGGAATGCTGCAGGCTTTTGATATAATTATTACTACTGGAAAACCCCTTTTAAGTACCTGTTTCATAAATAAATGCTTTACCTAGAAATGAATGTCAAATCTACACTGGATGTAACATTGCCCCCACTGTTCGTTTCAGGGTCATTTAAAAAGTCCTGCAGACTGGCAAACAGTCAAGGAACAGGACTTAAAATGGGGTGTCTAAGTTACTTAAAAAGGGGCCTTATTCCAGTAAATCCTATACTTACCTTTTTCTACTGTGCTGTTCTCTGCTCTGCAGCAGTGGTCCTCCTAATTAGAAAATAGGGTCTGCTTTAAAAAAATAAAATGTGTCCATTGATTGTCCAAGACCTGACCTATTGATTGTCCAAGACCCATTGATTGTCCAAGACCCATATGAACGAATCACCGCTTTTTCCCCTATGGAAAAACCTAGTGGAGTGTGCAGGTCCTGTTGACCATGTTATTCTAGAAAACTTGCCTGATGGGTACTGTGATTACTATGGTCTGCTCTTATTTCAGGCATGGGTGGCAAACTTTGAAAGACCTCGTATGAACGCCAATTCCCTTCTTGCAAGCACTACAGGACTCAGCCCTTACTTGCGGTTTGGATGTCTCTCCTGCCGTCTCTTCTATTTCAAATTAACAGATTTATACAAGAAGGTAGGTGGAATAAAATGCAGCTTGTACAGCAGGCCATGGGGAGATGAACCAATCAGAGGTTAAATATAATCCTGCAATATCTGATGTTTGACTGTCGGAAATCTACAGTGTTTCATAATTTAGCACTTGTCTGGTTTCCTTTTAAAGGGCACCCGTCACATCTCCTGACATGTCTGGTGTAGTAACTAACTGCATTCCCCACGTACTAACAATTCTGGAGCATCTATTCTTATGATTCTACGATTTGCCGTTCCTTTATTATTCCTACTAGAGTTTTATGAAGGAATTGCCTGCAGTCTGACAGCACTGATTGGATAGTGTCATATTGTGCAGGGACACCCAGATGGAACGCAAATCTAGGAGGAATGGAACAAAATAGTCATAAGAAAGGATGCTCCAGAATTATTACATAGGGAATGCAAGTATTCAATAAAACAGATAAATCAGGAGAGGGAGTAGGTCATCTTTAGTGCAAAATGGGCAAATATTTAGTAAATCAGAGGGTAGAACACTACCTAACATTTTAGTAAGTATTTTCTTACAGAGAATGACATGTATTTTTTCTGTTGTAGGAGCAAAAGTTACAGCAGGAAGTTCAGCCATATTGGTTGTCACTTTGTGACTGCTGCAGAGAGGCAATCAACCCTCTGTCAGCATGTTCAAAGGTAACAACCAATATGGCAGCACCTCCCGCTGTCACTTTAGCCTAACTGGCCGCTGCGCTGCATATATTATTTCTGGAAGGTATAAACTATAATACCCCAGAGCTGGTGACTATGCAGTTTGTTGTGCTGTTTATCTCTTTATTTTTGCCTTTTTTTACCCCCTTATTTCGATTAATGTTTTATTTAGGTAAAGAAAAACAGTTCGCCTCCTCTCTCTCTCTATGGGCAGCTCTTGTGGCGAGAATTTTTCTACACGGCAGCCACAAACAACCCTCGCTTTGACAAAATGGATGGAAATCCCATATGCGTTCAGATTCCCTGGGACCGGAACCCAGAAGCCCTTGCAAAATGGGCCGAGGGACGGACAGGCTTTCCTTGGATTGATGCTATTATGACACAGCTACGGCAGGAAGGTTGGATCCACCACCTGGCGCGGCATGCTGTGGCTTGCTTTCTCACTAGAGGGGATCTGTGGATAAGCTGGGAGGAAGGAATGAAGGTTAGTACGTTCTAGGGTTTGCCGTTTGGTTTGAAATGACATTGCATTGATATGGTACCTCTGCTTTTAAGATTAATGACAAATATTAGAAAGTTAAAGGGGTTGGTTGGAAACATATTTAATTTTATATATGAGATAAAGTTAAACCCTTAGGCTAGACACACGAGTTCAATGCGATAAACTTGCAGCGTGGTGTCAGAGGTCCCATTCTGGCCTCCACTTCTCTAACAGGATGGCACAGCATTTATAGGTATAGATATATAGATATATATAGTGTGTGACCCTGGGAGTCCTGATATCTATTGTAGTACACTGACAGCATTATGTCAGTGTAATTCAGTAGATTTTAGGACTCTAAGGGTTACACAGCATTATAAATCAGAATAATGCTATGCGATCCTATCAGAGGAGGGGAGGTCCGAATGGGACCTCACACTGAAACACACTGCGAGTTCCTCTTACTCGTGTGTCTAGCCTTAGTGTCCAGACTATTTTGGCCCTTAAAGGGAATGTGTCACAGAAATATTTTTTTCTGCTAGTTAAAACAAGATAGCAACACACGTATTTTCTGACTTAAGATTTTTTTAAATTCTATTTCCTGAACATGATTGAGGGCTGCCATCTTACCTGAGCTTTTATTAAGGCCAAGTTGTGGTGCCTATTAGGCCTTTTGACCACTGCGAAAACTGCAGGATTTTATGGTTTTTGCTTAAATTCAGATACTGGAAAATTAAAAATAATATAATCAAAAATACTTTAAAAAGATGTGATTTCAACAATAGGTCATTTTCTGATGACACATTCCCTTTAAAGCTTTTGTCCCACCATTAGATGACATATTCATTTTAAAGAGCCTAAATTTTGAAATAAAGTATAATTGCCATTTTACATGCTATTAAAAAATAATAATAATAATAATAATGTGATTTATTTTAACATTTACATGTGGCTTTTGCTGTGGAGTCGCTGCAGATTTCCCCCCACTACATAAAAAGGAGTGAAGTTTTTATTTTTTTCCCCACCGCATATGAATGAGAGAAAATGTGGATAAAATGTCATCCACTTTGTTGCTACTGTAATAGGCTGTGGATTTTCTGCCCACACGTATCTGCTACGTGTGACCGTACCCTCTCCCGCTTGTACGGAGCACCGTAGGTCTCATTTATCAAAGCTGGCAGATAACTGGCCTTGTAGGGCGACTCTAGTTGCTTTACAAATTCCGTTGCTTCATTTGCTGTATAAACCACGAAAAGGTCAATGTGTACATTGGATTTCAGTTTCTTCCAATAATATATACAAACGTGGAACGGAAATGAACCCAGTTATGTACCGATAAGGCTCAGTCTCGCTTTAAGTATGCCGTGACCTCAAACCTGCCGTTATCGAACACAACAGGCCGGGAGTAACCTAGAAAGATCATGCCTGCTGAACTGAAAAACATGATTACATTTTCTTGAGCAAAATTCTACTAGGTCTTATGATCTTTACTACCTGGTTGTGGGTGGATACTAATTTTGGGCTATTTTTAATGGTTCAAGGTTGATTATGATCAGTTTGCGATCTCTACCATGTAATGGATCCATGCAGAGCTTGATCTTTATCAACAGTGAATTATTTCCAGTTGTTCAAGTCAGAAGGCGCCTGACGTTGTGGAATTTAATTATATTCGCAGTGGGATTAGGAGCTTCCCACACATTTCTATACTTGAGTTTTGCGTCACGTTAGCATTTCAGGATTGGATAGGGTTCATGGCTAGATAAAATATTTGCTGTAAAAAATGACCTACTTTCTGTATACTGGTGGTTTTATAGGCTAACTTCTCAGCATTAGGACACACAGTACGCTTCCAGAATAGCACTCTTGATCATTGGCTTTATCTGAAATTTCAGATCTGCCCCATTTTAAGTGAATAGGACAAAGCTGAAATACCAGACACAGCCCATGACTGGCATGGTTTATGGAAGGAATTTCTTTAACCACCTCCGGACCGCCTAACGCAGGATTGCGTTCCGGAGGTGGCAGCGCTGCGCAGAGTCACGCATATACGCGTCATCTCGCGAGACGCGAGATTTCGCTCAAAGCCGGCCCGCGCATGCGCATCGCGGGCCGGCAAAATTAAAAGAAGTATTTCGTCACCAGCCTGCCAGCAACGATCATTGGCTGGCAGGCTGGCGATTTTCAAAAAATCCAATCCAAAGTCATATAACAGATCATATTAGTAAATATGATCTGTTATATGGCTTGTCTGCTCCTGTGCTGGTCCTTTTCGTCGGTTGGATCCAGCACAGGAGCAGACTGAACTGTGAGTAGCACCAACACTACACCTTAGCCCCAGATCACCCACCTGCACCCCAATTAACCCTTTGATCACCCCTTTGATCGCCCCTGTCAATCACTAGTGAAAGGAAAAAAAGTGATCAGTGTAAACTGTCACTTTTTTTTTTTCACTGGTATTGGCTGTTAGGTTTTAGGGATAGTTTAGGCCCCTTGGTTAGGTAGTTAGCGTCAGTTAGCGCCCACCCCACCGCACCGCAGTCACTTTTATTCGCTGTTTAGCGTATCGCTAATCAGCATTTGTACTTTTATAGTATCTGTAAGTGATCAAAACTGATCACGGTCAGATCTATAATAGTATTAGTGTCACTTTAGTTCGCCCTCCACCCAAAACGCAGTGTTTGCCCGATCAGGCCTGATCGGTCGCCCACACGTGCGTTCACCCACGCCCGCCCCACCGCAGTGACAAAAAATATATATTTTTTGATCACTGCACATTCATTTTACACGCACTGCGGCGATAAAAAAATCAGTTTTGATATTTTTTATCAACCGCAGCGGCCTCCGGTACTTCGCTAGCCTCCCCTTTGTAAGACAGGTTTGCTTTTTTTCTTGGGTAGTCTCAGGGAATACCCCTAAATTTAGTAGTCCAAAATGTCAAACAGGGGGTATTCTTCTGAAGAGGCCTACAGGATTCTGACCCAGTCGGATGAGGAGTGGGAACCCTCATCTGACGAATCTAGCGGGTCAGAATATGAACCTGTGGAAAGCAGTGGCTCTCTGACCCAAAGTTCGGACGAGGAGGTGGAGGTCCCTGGCAGCACCAGGCGTACCCGGCCCCATGTCGCTAGACCACAGGTTATGCAGGATCCGCTTCAAGAGCAGCAGAGTGGGGCTGTCGCTGCCGGATCACGTGGTGAGGCATACACCAGCAGCGCAGCCCTTCCTGGACCTAGTACCAGCACTGCCGTACAACCTGGTGAAGTAGCGAGCACCAGAAGGGCAGTTGAAGCTGGTACGGTGGCACGTGCAATAGTTACCCCGTCGCAGCCACCGCACAGACAGGCCCGTAGAGTCCCTGAGGTGCTGGCAAATCCTGATTGACAGTCACCAACTTCAGCCGCACCAGTAGTTCCCCCTTTCACCGCCCAGTCTGGAGTTCGGGTTGAGACGGCTCAAATCGGTTCGGCCCTGGGATTTTTTGAGCTGTTCTTGACTGCGGAGCTCTTGGACTTAGTCGTGGCAGAGACCAACCAGTATGCCACACAATTTATAACCGCTAACCCGGGAAGCTATTATGCCCAGCCTTTCCGGTGGAAACCAGTCCAAGTTTCCGAACTTAAAATTTTTTTGGGCCTTCTCCTCAACATGGGCCTGACAAAAAAGCATGAATTGCGGTCATATTGGTCAACGCACCCAATTCATCACATGCCCATGTTCTCTGCTGCTATGTCCAGGACATGATTTGAGACCATCCTGCGTTTCCTGCACTTTAGCGACAACACCACCTCCCGTCCCAGAGGCCACCCTGCTTTTGACCGGCTCCACAAAATTCGGCCCCTCATAGACAATTTCAACCTGAAATTTGCAGATTTGTATACCCCTGAGCAAAACATCTGCGTAGACGAGTCCCTAATACATTTTACCGGGCGCCTTGGCTTCAAACAATACATCCCAAGCAAGCGTGCCCGGTATGGGGTCAAATTGTATAAGCTCTGTGAAAGGGCCACAGGCTATACCCACAAATTTCGGATCTATGAGGGAAAAGATCAGACCCTGGAGCCGGTCGGTTGCCCTGACTACCTGGGGAGCAGTGGAAAGACAGTCTGGGACTTGGTGTCACCCTTATTCGGCAAGGGGTACCATCTTTATGTGGACAATTTCTACACAAGTGTGGCCCTCTTTAGGCATTTGTTTCTAGAACGGATTTGCGCCTGTGGCACCGCGCGAACTAGTCGCGTGGGCTTCCCCCAACGGCTTGTAACCACCCGTCTTGCAAGGGGGGAGAGGGCTGCCTTGTGTAACGAAGAACTGCTCGCGGTGAAATGGAGAGACAAGCGTGACGTTTACATGCTCTCCTCCATTCACGCAGACACGACAATCCAAATTGAGCGAGCAACCCGTGTCATTGAAAAGCCCCTCTGTGTCCACGACTATAATGCGCTCATGGGAGGGGTGGACTTCAATGACCAGATGTTGTCTCCGTATTTAGTTTCCCGCAGAACCAGACGCTGGTATAAGAAGGTGTCTGTATATTTAATTCAATTGGCGCTCTACAATAGTTTTGTTCTCTACAGTAAGGCTGGGAGAACAGGATCCTTCCTCAAATTCCAGGAAGAGATCATCGAGAACCTCCTTTACCCAGGAGGTTCCGTGGCCCCATCCACCAGTGTAGTTAGCCGTCTACACGAGCGACATTTCCCCAGTGTCGTTCCTGGTACCTCAACCCAACCGTCACCCCGAAAAAGATGTCGTGTCTGTAGCAGGAGTGGAATAAGGCGTGACACCCGCTATTTCTGTCCTGACTGTCCGGACCACCCTGCCCTATGCTATGGAGAGTGTTTCCGGAAGTACCACACACAGGTACACCTAGCATAGGGATCACATCTCACCAGGACAGGCACACAGGGCTATTAGGGCCCATTCACTCACAGCTGCTGCAAACCTCTCCTTTCACCTGGGATAAAGTGCATAACGTACTTCGCCACATCTTTGGGCGATTTGCGCTTTGCACATTGTCCCATGGGGAAGGAGAGGTTTGTTCTATAAAGGTAAAAAAAACTAAACAAAAAAAAAAATACCGGTAAGTAAAAAAGTTAAACGTTCAGTTAAAAAAGTTTAAAAAAAGTTTCTATGTTCTGTTCAACAGTTAATAAAGTTATTGCTTTGCGGCCTGTTTTTTTCTTTTTTGTTTTGTTTTTTTTACCTTTCAGGTGGACCAACCGATCGACCAGCTGCAGCACTGATGTGCATTCGGACAGAAGCATTGCGCTGCTGTCAGATTACACGCAAGTCGGTGTATGCGGCGCTGCAAGACGAGATTTCTCCTCTGCAGTAAAAGATACGTTTGCCGAGGCATATGAGCTGAGGAGGTGGCGGTGTTCATATACTTTGGCAAACACTTTGTATATATAAAAAAAAAAATCCCGGCAATGATTTATTCATCCACATCGATTGATGTGAATGGAGAAATCTGGTTTGCCAGGGCATACGAGCTGAAGTGGGTATGGATGTTGGGCGGAGCTCCTATGTCCTGGCAGACTCCTTTCCCCTCCTTTTTCTTTTTTTGGCAGAGATTTTTTCATCCACATTGATCGATGCGAATGAAGAAATCTGTGCCGTTCATTTTTTTCTTTCAGCCCTGAGGCTGAACGGAAAAAAAAAATCTCATTACCCGTATGCTCAATATAAGGAGAATAGCAGAAACTCCTAATGCTGGGCATACATGTAATGATTGCGGAGACCCTCAAATGCCAGGGCAGTACAAACACCCCACAAATAACACCATTTTGGAAAGAAGACACCCCAAGGTATTCGCTGAGGGGCTTATTGAGTCCATGAAAGATTGAAATTTTTGTCCCAAGTTAGCGGAAAGGGAGACTTTGTGAGAACAAAATCAAAAAAATCAATTTCCGCTAACTTGTGCCAAAAGATTTTTTTTTCAATGAACTCGCCATGCCCCTCATTGAATACCTTGGGGTGTCTTCTTTCCAAAATGGGGTCACATGTGGGGTATTTATACTGCCCTGGCATTTTAGGGGCCCCAAAGCGTGAGAAGAAGTCTGGTATCCAAATGTCTAAAAATGCCCTCCTAAAAGGAATTTGGGCACCTTTGCCCACCTAGGCTGCAAAAAAGTGTCACACATGTGGTATCTCCGTATTCAGCAGAAGTTGGGGAATATGTTTTGGGGTGTCATTTTACATATACCCATGCTGGGTGAGATAAATATCTTGGTCAAATGCCAACTTAGTATAAAAAAAATGGGAAAAGTTGTCGTTTGCCAAGATATTTCTCTCACCCAGCATGGGTATATGTAAAATGACACCCCAAAACACATTCCCCACCTTCTCCTGAGTACGGAGATACCAGATGTGTGACACTTTTTTGCAGCCTAGGTGGGCAAAGGGGCCCACATTCCAAAGAGCACCTTTCGGATTTCACAGGTCATTTACCTACTTACCAGACATTAGGGCCCCTGGAAAATGCCAGGGCAGTATAACTACCCCACAAGTGACCCCATTTTGGAAAGAAGACACCCCAAGGTATTCCGTCAGGGGCATGGCGAGTTCCTCAAATTTTTTTTTTTTTGTCACAAGTTAGTGGAAAATGATGATTTTTTTTTTTTTTTTTTTTTTTTTCATACAAAGTCTCATATTCCACTAACTTGTGACAAAAAATAAAAATTTCCATGAACTCACTATGCCCATCAGCGAATACCTTGGGGTCTCTTCTTTCCAAAATGGGGTCACTTGTGGGGTAGTTATACTGCCCTGGCATTCTAGGGGCCCAAATGTGTGGTAAGGAGTTTGAAATCAAGTTCAGTAAAAAATGACCTGTGAAATCCGAAAGGTGCTCTTTGGAATATGGGCCCCTTTGCCCACCTAGGCTGCAAAAAAGTGTCACACATCTGGTATCTCCGTACTCAGGAGAAGGTGGGGAATGTGTTTTGGGGTGTCATTTTATATATACCCATACTGGGTGAGAGAAATATCTTGGCAAAAGACAACTTTTCCCATTTTTTTTTTATACAAAGTTGGCATTTGACCAAGATATTTCTCTCACCCAGCATGGGTATATGTAAAAAGACACCCCAAAACACATTCCTCAACTTCTCCTGAGTACGGGGATACCAGATGTGTGACACTTTTTTGCAGCCTAGGTGGGCAAAGGGGCCCACATTCCAAAGAGCACCTTTCGGATTTCACAGGTCATTTTTTACTGAATTTGATTTCAAACTCCTTACCACACATTTGGGCCCCTAGAATGCCAGGGCAGTATAACTACCCCACAAGTGACCCCATTTTGGAAAGAAGAGACCCCAAGGTATTCGCTGATGGGCATAGTGAGTTCATGGAAGTTTTTATTTTTTGTCACAAGTTAGTGGAATATGAGACTTTGTAAGAAAAAAAAAAAAAAAAAATCATCATTTTCCGCTAACTTGTGACAAAAAATAAAAAGTTCTATGAACTCACTATGCCCATCAGCGAATACCTTAGGGTGTGTACTTTCCGAAATGGGGTCATTTGTGGGGTGTTTTTACTGTCTGGGCATTGTAGAACCTCAGGAAACATGACAGGTGCTCAGAAAGTCAGAGCTGCTTCAAAAAGCGGAAATTCACATTTTTGTACCATAGTTTGTAAACGCTATAACTTTTACCCAAACCATTTTTTTTTTTTACCCAAACATTTTTTTTTTATCAAAGACATGTAGAACAATAAATTTAGAGCAAAATTTATATATGGATGTAGTTTTTTTTTGCAAAATTTGACAACTGAAAGTGAAAAATGTCATTTTTTTGCAAAAAAATCGTTAAATTTCGATTAATAACAAAAAAAGTAAAAATGTCAGCAGCAAAGAAATACCACCAAATGAAAGCTCTATTAGTGAGAAGAAAAGGAGGTAAAATTCATTTGGGTGGTAAGTTGCATGACCGAGCAATAAATGGTGAAAGTAGTGTAGGTCAGAAGTGTAAAAAGTGGCCTGGTCTTTCAGGGTGTTTAAGCACTGGGGGCTGAAGTGGTTAATGTAGTCCCATCCAAGCCCTAAAAGGATGTAATAAAAGTCTAGGAGGCTGTGGTGGCTGTATTTAAGTGACCCTCTAGTTCAAGGGAAGAAAAAAAAAAAAAATCTAATTAACTGGGGAATGAAAAGACCACTTACACGTTGACCTCCTGTTTCCCTTTTAGCTGCAGATCAATCAGTTCCTGGGCTACTTTTTTGCCATCCAAGATGGTCGCACCGCTTTTCAGACTGCCTGATGCCTACTGTACAAGAAGACACGTCCTGCTGCCCTTGGATTGGCCAGCACTGTTCATGTGAGCAGTGCTGGCCAATCCTAGAGAAGGAATAAGTAAAAAGTGGTTTGGGCTACTGATGTATGTGTGTACCAGGTAGTCTAAGAAGCGGTGTAACCATCGTGGATGGCAGAAGGAGCCCAGGAATTGGTGGATCTGCATATGAAAAGGTGGTCACCACCTAAGTGTCTTTTTCATTCCCCTCATTTTAATTTTCTTGAACCGGAGGGTCCCCTCAGAGGGATTGCCCTATCGTATTCATTGTATAGATCGTAAAGAATATTTTCCATTTACTTCCCACCTTGCTTGTCAGTAGCTGAGAAGACTCCTTCTGGATGGAAAGTAAGGCTACAGGGAATCCTCTACAAAAGATCACCTCTTTAAGAACACCACTACGTGACCAGATCTCATTTGACAGATTATCAGTTCCGTTAGGTGTTATACACAATGGCGGCCATTTTATTTTCAAGACCGTCCCTCTTCCCTGAAGACCAATTTTCACAGTAATTTTGGGTGGTTGTCTCCAAGAGGTTTCAATGTATATTATTGGAAGGGGAAGGAGACTGACTTTGTTCAGATTGCACACCCAGCAGCACAGATTACATCCACGTGCCTCCTTTATGCGGCTGCTAAACAGTAGCACTGGTGAATTGTTAACATAATCTACTGCCTTTTACACTCTAGGTATGAAATGATTCAAAGGATAACTCCTTTAAGGGGGAATTCCTCTTTAAGTGATGTTCTGTTGTAAAAACGTCCAATATTGGGGCCATTGTCCATCTCTTATCGTAAAAATTGTGCCAGCTTGTTATACTGTGATGTTATCTTTACTAGTATCAATGGTGGAATTTCCCTTTAACATATCCAGTGCTGTTTAAAGGGGTTATCTCAATTGAACAAATACATTTTTAAAAGGTAGCTTTAGCCACTGCAGGGGAATATAGCATTACATGGATCCCTTTCAAATGAGAGTGACCATATAATACATAGACGGGCCCAGTCTGCCATAACAAGGTTTCCTCAACTCTGAAATCTATTTACCCTCTAGCAGGTTGTGGGAATCTCATCTAGACACAATGGGGCAGATTTACAAATACCAAGAGACCGCGTAAGCTTGGACTAGACAGTCTTAAAAGGGTTTGCTGCCATTTTAATACTGAAGACCTATCCTCTGGATAGGTCATCATTTTCTGATCGCTGAGGGTCCGATACCCAGGACCCCCGCCGATCAGCTGTTTGAGAATGAATTTGCGCTCCTGTGAGTGCCACAGCCTTCTCGGTACTCACCAGGCACAGTGCCATACATTGTATAGTGGCTGTACTTGGTATTGCAGCTCAGACCCATTCACTTCAATGGGTCTCAGCTGCTCCTAGGCCATGTGACCGATCAATGTGTCCTCTAGGAAAGGCAGAGAGAAGGCCGCGGCTCTCACAGAGGATAGGTCCATCAGTATTAAAATGTCGGAAAACTCCTTTAAACTGCGCCATATTTATCACAATGGCTGATGCCGAATGGTGAATCTGCTTCACGTTTAGTCTGTCTAATCTAGCATTACTCAACCTATTGGCTTAATTTACTCCAAAAAATGTCCAATTTGTGGCACAGTGTGTCAAGTTAAGCCTCACCCTTTGCTGGATGAGACGAAAAAGTGTCTAAGACTGTTAATAAATGTGGTGCAGAACATGCACGCCAGCTTTTTGCCACAAACTGCCCCAAAATTCTGGAGCATTTTCAATAGTAAATGTACCCCACTTTCCCCATACAGATGAGTGCAATGAATCATGTCCTGATAAGGTGTATATAAATCAGTGACTTGAGTACCAGTGTTGTACGATGGATCCAGGCAGAGGGTGACCACTATTCAGACTACGTACTTGCCATGTAGGCCAACCTGCAGAACCTGCTAGTTATGTAATGGTTACAGACAATGTTTGTTCGTTTAATTACAGTCTCTTATTGAGGAGTTGGCACATGTCACAGGTGACTCATGTTGGTTTTTTCTTTGTATTCAGGTCTTTGAGGAGCTGTTACTGGATGCTGATTGGAGTGTAAATGCTGGGAGCTGGATGTGGTTGTCATGCAGCTCCTTTTTCCAGCAGTTTTTCCATTGTTACTGCCCAGTTGGCTTTGGACGAAGAACCGACCCCAATGGGGATTACATCCGGTAATTTATTTCCGGCACTAAATAAAATGAAACTAGATCTTTACTGCATTTGTTAACTGACAACATTTTAGTATCAGAAAATTGTCCAAAAATGAGGCTTTTATTCTGAGCGTTCTGAAGTAGAATCAGCGAGGCCTGCTGTTTGCAGATGGCCTAGATAAGGCAGGAAATCAACATTATCCACAGAGACAAAGCTCTGCTGTTCTCCAGGGAGGAAACAGTACTCGGTCTGGTGCTGGTGACTGCATGGAGTCTCTGGACACTTCTGACAATTAAGAGTTAGCCATTTTCCTATATTGATGACCATTCCTCAGGATAGGTCATGAATAGACATGAGCGAAGCGCCTTTTTATGCTACATCCGAAGCCGCTTCGCTAAAAAACGTAATGCTATACGGAGATTCGTCTCCGTACAATGTTCGACTGTATGGGCTCCGATGAGCTGAAGTTGGTTATTCACAAAGTCGCATGCAACTTCGTTGAATAAGTTCGGTAATTGTTTATTACAGTAAAAAAACCTTGGAACCGAACTCTGCTTCGGTTACAAGGTACCACCTGCAGTTTGGTTCCAAGTTTTGAAGTGTTTAACTGTAATAATTACCGAAGTTATTCCACGAAGTCTTGCGTGACTTCCTGAATAACTTCGGCCCATCGGAGCCCATACGTTATTCGGAGACTAATGTCCGTACAGTATTATAACGAATTTTTTAGCGAAGCGGCTTCGGATGTCGCATCCAAAGCTCACTTTGCTCATCTCTAGTCGTCGATATCAGCGGGCGTTTGACTGCTGGCACCCCCGACAATCAGCTGTTTGAAGAGAGTGCAGTGTTTGTACGAGCGTTGCCTTCAATGTTTACCTGCTCCATCAACATTGCAGCTTCTCTGTCCCCATTCACTTCAATGGGAAGGAGCAGACAGAGAGAAACTGCTCCTTCCCATTGAAGTGAAATGGGGACTGAGGAGCGGCAATTACACCTGCTCGCCATCAATATCGCAACATAAGCGCTGCTTTCTCTTCGAACAGCTGATCAGCAGGGGTGCTGTGAGTCAGACCCCCGCCAATCTTGTATTAATGCCCTATCCTGAGGAGAGATCACCAATATAATAATCTGGCCAACCCTACCATGCATTGCAGCTGCCATAAAGCACGCACACTCTGTTGTACGATCTATACAGACCCTAGAGAAAGTGTATGGTTACAAAAGAGTGACAATTATTATTTTCTTTTGAAGGAGGTATTTACCAATTTTGAAAGGTTTCCCACCAAAATACATTTACGATCCTTGGAATGCCCCGGAAGCAGTGCAGAAAGTAGCAAAATGCATTATTGGGGTAAATTACCCCAAACCAATGGTGAATCATGCAGAGGCCAGCCGTCTGAACATTGAACGGATGAAACAGATATACCAGCAGCTTTCCCGATACAGAGGACTTGGTAAGTTGGATACAGTTTATACCACTGTGCATTATCCAAAGAACCTTCTGGATTTTTCATTTTCTCTTGTATGAAAATAATCCCATACTATTAGGTGTTTGATCCCTAGGATACACTGTTAATATGCGGTGCAAATCTGGAATGTTTTTTTCCATAGGACTCCTTGCATCAGTGCCTTCAAATCCAAATGGCAATGGGAATGGTGGACTAATGAGTTATTCTCCAGGGGACACCATGCCATGTTGCAGCAACAATGGAGGTAAACTACCCCCTGCTCAGAAATCCACATAATGAGCTATTAAAGGGCATCCATGAACTTGTTTATGCTGCCCTCTGTAAGTAGCAGTGATTGGGTCATGTCTGACTATGGTGAAACTTTTCTGAAATTCTGTTTATCACTTGAATCCACCGGCCTCCTAGGTTACAACACTCACGTCGCAGTGCAGCTGATAAACTGAAGAACTTCCCCATAGACAGACATAGTCTGCTCGTCACTAAATGCTGCACCTAAAAGGAATTTGTAACCTATATTTCTTTTTACTAGGATCTTGAAATATATTCCTTTTTCTAATTTTATTAGTTTCTAATTTGTAGATTTGTTACTGTATTTTCTGTGCCTAATTATGGGGCTGCCTGTGCTGCTATTAAGGGGTTGTCCCATTAAGACAACTTATCTCCTAACCGCAGAACAGTGGACAAACGCTGAAGCCCCCTGCCAGTCACGAAAACAGAAGCACTCGAGGGCTCCCTGTTTGAATGGAGTGGTAGACACGCATGAGTATCCGCTGCTCTATTACACTTTGTAGGATTGCTTGAGATAGCCAAGCACTTGTGCTTGGCTATCTCCGGCAGCCCCATAGAGCTGAAAGGAGTGGCAGCAAGCGTGCATGACCTCTCCCTCATTCATTCAAATGGGGAGCCTAGGCTGCTTTTCTCATGATCGGCCATGGCCCCAGCAGTTGGACCCCTGACGATCAGACACTTATCCCCTATCTTGTGAATAAGTATTCTGGAAGGGACTTGTTGACTATGCAGAAGTTTTCTAGACATCCTCAATGACTTGCACAGAGGTCTCTACAGGGAAGGCAGTAGACAAGTTGTGACTATCATCTGTTGTGAATGGTAGATTCTGTGTTATCTATATATATATATATATATACACCGTAGGTGACACTTTATCTGTCATTGTAATGATAATGGGATGACTAATGAAAAGAGATCTCTTCAGAATAAGTATTTGCACACTTAGTGGCCAGTGTGGAAACTGCTGAATTTTGTTTAAATGGCATGTGAAAATAAAAAAAAGAATACAACTAAATATTCTAAAAACTTGAATCGAACTGGAGGTTGTTTTCTGATTTACACGTTTTCTTTTAAGAAAGGGCTTCATAAATCGGCTGTCAGGTTCCACAGTGAAGAGTTTCTGTGCTTACTGTTAAGAGGATTCCAATAATTTAATGTCTAAATCAGACCTTTACTGATTCCATGCATTACATTGGTAAACATGTTCAAGACGTATGACTGACATATTAACTCAAAGGGCGAGAAGGGGTGTAGTCTCAACAGGGATTCCTTGTTAAAAGGGTTATCCTATGAATAAGGTAACACATAAAAATCAGATGGCATATCATACATAACAATAATGACTGATTTAAAGTGTAACTGTCATGTTTGCATAAAGCAATCTTTAGTTTCTTCGCAAACCACTGTTTTCCTTGAGTTTTTCCCTTAGTTACGGCTGTTTAAACATTTGCAATATGAGGACCTTCTCAAGATGGCTCCTCTGCCAGTTCTCTGAGGCCAAAACTGCTTTCCCTCACTTCCCATACACACTTGCTGTAGCCAGCAGCTCCCTGCCAGCCAATCAGATCGGATTACTAAGAGACACGCCTCCTCACTCTGAAGCCTAATCCAGGCCTGCAGTGTGAAGGCCCCGCCCCTCTGTCTTCCTAGCTGGAGACAGACAAGCCCTAGCAACTGTCTTTTAAGGGAGCAGTGGAAAGGGACAGAGGACATTAAGGAAAGCTGTTATTATAAGGAAATTGCAGATCTTTTGGCAATCATTGGCAGACTAACTCAGGTATACATGCCTAGCTCTAATAAAAAAAAATGTTACACTTTAAAATGGCTGTCCTAGAATGTGAGCAGAAGTGGTTGACTCCACTTGCAGAGCTGTCTAGAGTCAGGAAATGGGACCTCACTACATACTAAACCTGTGATGGCTAACCTCCGGTACTCCAGCTGTGGTAAAACTACAGCTCCCAAGATGAACACTTGCTTGGCTGTTCTCAGAACTCCATAGAAATGAATGTAGCATGCTGGGAGTCATAGTTTCACCACAGCTGGAGTGCCGGAGATTAGCCATCACTGCAATAAACAATGGCACTTGCATATACTACATATTGATGTATTTTACTGTCAGGCTACTCAGCCATGGTGGCATATCATATGCAGAATGAAATCACCACCAATCTATTGTTAGGCAGTGGAGTGAGGCCCTAAGTGGAGGCAACCAGTTCTGCTCACATTCTAGGATACGTTCCTGGCAGCCATTTTAAATCATTCCCAGAGTACCCCTTTAATGTGCTTATTTAATAATGACTGATTTAATGAAGACATAGTGATTGGGTGTGTACAGTATACACAGCTGGCTTGGTATGATCCATACAGACTACTTTCCAATATTCGTAGATAAATGGATACTACACATTGGGAAGCGTTTGCATGTGGAGAGTTGCCATGATAGACCACAAGATCTTTCCACATTGTGCAGTGTTCTCATTCATCATGGAATCTTGACCTCAAATTTAATTATATTCTGTATTTATCCTCCTTTTTTTTTTTTTTTTTTTTTTTCTTTCTTCTCACAGGGCCTCAAATGGGAGCCAGCGAGGGCAACTCTTCCAGCAATTCAAATAATAACCAGGGAGAGAGTCATTCTGGAACTGGAGGCATGCAAGGTATGATGGGATCTCCAGCTTTCTACAGATTGCTCCCTAATGACTGATGTATAAAAGCAGATACATAAGCGGCCATCAGTGATTGGAGAGTAGGTGGGGAAGACCCGGCCTGGCTTACCATCACAGTAGAATGATAACTAGGAATGCTCTGTATTTTCTTTGCTATTAACCGAATAGCACAGTAGAGCCAGCCCAGTCGTGATAATATCCTTCCTAAATTCTCTCCACTGACCTGCTTTACAGGAACACTCAACCTAAAAATGAATGCTAAGAAGTAAACAAGAAATATAATTGCCCTCACAACTCCTCAGTCTGCAGCATATTTTCTGTGATCCTGACATAAACAGTTGAAATACTCCAGAGAGCAAATCATGTTAATCTCCTGCTCATCTGCTCCATCTTTGGCTGGAGACTCTTATGACTAAATAGGACCAAGGTAAAGCTGTGGATCAGGGCAGGAAGCTTTGGGATAATATTTATTTGTGCATTTTCTGTGTTCATTCCTTTAACCCTTTCCCTGTATGGTGCTGGCCGGGTCTTTTAAGATGGCGACCGCTCCTGAGCTAGTGCATTGTAGTCTATGAGAATAGCAATCTAATGATTGCTTGTTATAGTTCCCTATGGGAACTATAAAATAGTGTTAAAAAAATAAATAAAAATAAACAAAGTTTAAAAAATAAATAAATACGTAAAACTTCAAACCCCCCCCCCCCCCTTTTCTCAAAATAAAAATAGAAACTGAAATAAAATAAAAAAAATACACATCATGGGTGACGCGATGTGCGAAAACAGCCATAGTATAAAAATATATTCCCCATACAGCAAACAGCAAAACGGAAAAAAAAGCGTCAAAATGGCCGATTCGCCGTTTTTGGTCGCTTCATTTTCTACAAAAAAATTAAATAAAAAGTGATCAAAAAGCAATACACATCCCTCCCCCCACACAGCTTCGTACACATAATGACGACAATTTATTAGGCTCAAAATATGGCAACAAAAAATAAAACAGATTTTTTAATTATTTTATCACTATCAAAACGCAAGAAAAACTATACATATAAAGTATCGCCGTATTCATACTGACCTGCAGAATAAAAGTAAGGGTACTTTCACACTAGCGTTATTCTTTTCCGGCATTGAGTTCCGTCCTCTGGGCTTATCAGTTTTATCCCCATGCATCCTGAATGGAGAGCAATCCGTTCAGGATGTGTTCAGTTCAGTCTTTTTGACTTTTCAAGACTGAGATAATACCATACAGCATGCTGCGGTTTTATCTCCGTCCAAAATTCCAGAACACTTGCTGGAATGCCGGATCTGGCATTTTTTCCCATTGAAATGCATTAATGCGGATCCGGCCCCGAGTGTTCCGTCCACCGGAGAGACTGATCCGGCATTTCAATGCATTTGTCCGGCGGATCAGGATCCTGATCCATCTCACAAATGCCATCAGGTTGCATACGTTTTGACGGATCCGGCAGGCAGTTCCGGCTATGGAACTGCCTGCCCGAATCCTCTGCCGCAAGTGTGAAAGTACCCTAACTGGTCAGTTTTATCACACATCAAACGTAAATAAAATAAAAATTAAAAAAAACGTTAAACTGGCGGAATTGCTTTTTTATTTTTATTTTTGCAATTTCACCCCATTTGGAATTTTTTCCCCCGCTTCCCACTACATCATATGCAATATTAAATGGTGACGTTGGAAACTACAACTTGTCCTGCAAAAAACAGACAACTTGTCCTGTGAACAGACAACTGAAAAAGTTATGGCTCTGGGAAGGCAGGGAGGTCAAGACGAAAATGCAAAAACAAAAAAACCTCTGGGGTAGAAGGGGTTAAAAGGGTTTGGCCAATCACTACTTGTTAGGAGGGTGTCTTCACTATAAGTCGATCACAAAGTGTCCCTCTGCTGAAACCCTGGCGATCATCTATAATCCGTGGGGATACCTGACAGTAAGTTTTCAGTGTCTCTGCAGCACAACAACCACACAGGAAATGAATCTCTACACATTGCCCATTCTTATCAGTAGGTTGTCTGTATAATGCAGGACGGAGTGAGTGATGTTCTTTATTATTGCTATCCACTCTAAGAGATCCTAAACAGGGAAACCACCTTTATTAACTCAGAATTACTTGTATATGAAAATGGGTTGTCTAAACTGGACAG